>NC_140946.1:126320613-126720613 GCF_014529385.1 Adiantum capillus-veneris
ATTGGATACTTGACAAGCTCTGCATGTTTTACACCAATGATGCACATCTTTGTTCAGACTAGGCCAAGAGAATCCTGCCTATAGAATCTTCCTACTGTTAATATCTAGAGCAAAGTGGCTACCGCAAACACCATCATGGCAACTTGAGATTACCTCTGTGATTTCACTGGAGATTGGCACTCACCTGAGAATCTGGTCTTTGCCCTTGCAGTACAAGGTGTTGTTTATAAGGTGGTATCTTGTTGCCTTTTTGACAAGCCATTGTTTCTAGCCCTTGGTATACCCTTCAAGATATTCTCTTGCATCTAAGAAGCTGATGATATCAGGCATAGCATCGCTACCCTGAAAGAGTGACAGCTTGAGTTTGATTGCTCCTATGGGAACATCTTGTATTATATCCTTGGCTAGAGCATCCGCTTCTTGATTTTCTGCCCTAGGGGCATGAAATAACTACATTGCTTCAAAATTTCTTAAAAGATCCTTAACTTGGCGTAATTGGCCAAGCAAAACCTTATTTTTACAAGACGTGCCATTTGTCTGCTTTATTAAGAGCATGGCATCGCCAAACACATTTAGGCGTTGAACCCCTTGCAAAACACATTGTTCTAATCCAATAATTAGGGTCACATACTCTGCTTCATTGTTGGAGTGGGAGTGTAGTAGCTGCCCAATGGAGAAGACCTTTTCCCATTTCTCATTGAAAATGGCAATGCTAGCTACAGCTTGGTCCGTTATTCTTTTGTAAGCTCCATCAAAGAAAAGAGAGTGAGCTCCTTCTAGCTTAGGAACTCCAGCCATTGGTGTCACTCCTTTCTCTTCTGTGTTGACATTTAGCTTCTTCTCATAGTGACGATGAGTAAGAATACCTGTGAGAATAGCTCTGGTGGAGTTCTCCACCATCATAGTGTAATCAAACTCTTGTAATCTGACGAGCCACTTAGAGATTCTAGATGAGACATTCATATGTTGCATTACATACGGAATTCCATTGTTAGAATTACAAAGGGTCTAGGCAATAGATAAGAGCAGAACTTTATAGAGGCAAACATTAATGCAAGCACCATATGTTCTACTGTGGTGAATCCTTTTTTTGATGGGGTCATGACACGACCAGAGAAGTAGATAGGACGCATGAAAGAGGTTTGGGGGTCCTTCTGCATTAGTACGGCCCCAAGTGTATCACTTCCTACACTAGGGTTAACATAAAATGGCTCGTCCCATCTAGGGGGTGCAATGGTAGGAAGTGAAGCCAGGATCTGTTTCACTTTGCTTAATAGTTGCTCATTTTCTTCACTCCATAGGAAGACATCTCTATGGGTGACTTGTTGTAAAGGGAGAGCCACTTGAAAGAGCAAGTGAATGAACCTGCTCAAATACCTTACCTTCTGAAGAAAAGAGACCAATTGCTTAGCTATTGTGGGTGATGACAAAGATACTAAAGCTTGAACCTTGCTTGGGTCAGCCTCAATCCCTTTGGTTGATATTACATGGCCAAGAAGAGTGACCTTGCTTTTCACCAATGTGACACTTATCTACGTTAAGCTGGCCACCCAAGGTTTGCAGCCTAGCCAGGCCATCATAGACCTTGCTCAAATGGAGGGAGTGAGAGCTGTAGATGCAGAAATCATTTATGAAAACCCGTATTGACTTACCAAGGTATGGCTGGAAGACAAAAGTTACATAGCATTGGAATGTGGACAGAGCGTTGGTGAGGCCAAAGGGCATCACTCTGTGAGCAAAAAATCCCCATGGTGTTATGAAAGTTGTCTTTTTCTGGTATTCTTCTACAATGCTAATCTGGAAATAGCCTGAGTAGCCATCACATACTGTGTAGCACTCATGACCTACTACCTCGTTGAGAATCTCGTCTTGGAATTCACAATGCCTACGCACTTCACTTTGACGTTATTTGCCATTTTAGCTCGGTAGGGTGACGGCCTACTTACTTCTAGGCCTAGATGGTGCATAATTTTCTCACTCATGACACATATTTATGCACCACCATCTATGTAGATGTTTGAGATGCGTTGTCCCTTGATGTGGGCATCCATGATAGGTAGGGTGTCATCTAGATTCCTCCCAGAGATAGCCCCAGCTATCTTTGGTCTTGACTTTCTAGTACTTACCATCTTCATCCATTGTCTCCTCATCCTTGGTGCAAGATGGAGTAATTGGGGCCAAGTTATTTTCGGACCCTGCATCAAAACATCTTGAACTAGTTCAAATGGTCCAACATACTCGCCTAGCAAAAAATCCACGATGTTGATCTTCTGTCGAGGTTTAGTCGCATGCTTGCTAGACTCTCCTTTTCTTTTCATCTTTTCATCCCTTTGAGAGGCCTCTTCGTGCCTAGCACGCTTCACTCCCATGGCATCTACTTCTTCTACTTTTCCTTTTCCTTTGTTCTTCTCTTTGACACACTCTTCTACCTTCTCCTTTCCTTTAGCTTCAAGACTGATGACACTCACTGCTTGGTTTCTAGCAGGTGGTGGAGGTAGAGGTGAAATGAGAGGTTGTGGTGGTGGTGATGGTGGTGGTTGTATAGGTGCTCAAAGAATTTGGACCGATGGAATCGGCTCTAGTTGCCTGGGTGGTGGTGGCCTCGCCCTTGGTGGAGAAATATGATTCTGCCTTACTCCTCTATTTAAGTTTTGCCTTCTTAGATGAGGACAGTAGCACATGCCATGGCCGTCCTCTCCACAGTTGTAACAATGGTAGTCCTGATTTTGTCTTCGCTGCCCTCTTCCTTGCTCTAGATTTTTGGCAGGTGCATGCTCTTGCTACACCAGATGTACTGAAAGATTCTCTAACTGGTTGGTGATTCGGTTGAGCATGTCTTGCTAGTCTTTAGCCGGTTCTTGTTGCTGATTCCTCTGGATGGCTGCTTGCAGGTGCGGCTAGGTGTGGTCGGGTCCTACCTGGTTCCTCTTCCTTGGCAGTCTTGGCTTGTAGATGCAATTTCTTATCTTTAAGGCGGGCTACTTCAACTGCTACCTCATGTGTAGCTGCCTTCTCCAAAGCGCCTTAGAAATGCTGCTCTTAGAAGGTTCCACCTCTCCTCGGTGGCTTGCACCAAGGCGTTATACCATGATTTTGCTTCCACTTTCATTGACATTGAAAAAATACATAGACGTGAAGCATCGCCATCCCTTCCAGAGACGACACGTGCTATTTCAAGATTATCTAAGAAATCCGAAGCATCTTCCTGCACCTTACTCGTGAAGGTTGGGAAGGAAACATTTGCCATCCAAAACAAAATTTTAAACTCTTTTTTTTCCTTAAATACAAGTAACTTAGTGGCTTATAGTAGCTTTCTTACAAGGTTGGGTGGATAGATCAAAACAAGATGAAAATTGAAACATTTAAAGAGTGATGGTAATCCAACACAGGGAGAATAATGGAATTTGGGGAGCTAAGGATCTCGCCTAGCACCACAGCACCAAACAAGAACACAATCTTCTACTGATAGAAGATCTTCCTATCCACATATATATGTACGTGCATGTTCTACAAAAATCTAAACGGATAAAAGGTTGGTCCATTATCCATGATGTACAGAGTGTAGGGTACTCACTTATACCTTTATCATGCCTGTTAACCACCGGTGTCCACTTCTAGTAGTCATGGGCTGGGCTTGTCGATCCAATAGAAAAAGGGTAAGAGTGATCGTTGAGGAGAGGCGCACTCTAACTGGAACATTCAAGGGTTAGTTGACTAAACATGGGCGCCCAAATGTGAATAGGCGAGCTCATATAAAAGTCACCTAAACCTAAAAATCACTCATTCTCTCATTTGTGCAATTGAAGAGTGCTCTTTCTCCATCTCCATCTTCTTCTTCATCTCCTTGTGTGTGTGTGTGTGTGTGTGTGTGTGTGTGTGTGCATGAGAGAGAGTGAGAGAGTGAGAGAGCATGGCACGATGGTAGCTCCCTCTTGTTCGGGGTGAGGAATCCTCCACGAAGGCGAGCGTAGGGCGGTGAGTGACACACCATTGCTCTCTTGAGCTTGCTAGATTAATCTGGTTGTGTGCTTGCAGCCATATGTGGCTCGCACATAGTGTACGACAAGTTCCTTGCTTTGACACATGTGACAGATACGCACATTTTTGGTGCCGCGGCCAGAGAAATGCCCTGCATTAAGCTCGAATAGCACTCTATGCTACTTTGTGGTGCAGTGTGAGATGTAGGAAAGGTAGAGAAAGAAGGTGTGTGGTTGTTGAGAAGGGTTTGTGAACTTTGTTTTTGCTACAATGTATTGTTTTTTGTTAATAAGGTGTTAGATTTAAGGTATTAGATCTATAATGTTAGATTTGTAAGGTGCAGTAAGTAGATTTGTTAGTTAATTAGTTGTTGTAGTACTGTGTAACAGTAGCTCTGTTAGTTGCAAGTAGGTAGATTAGGTGTGTGTATGCGCGCGTGTGGTACGACCGCGGCGACCTTATCCTCCAAAAAAATAAAAATAAAAAACTATTTATTTAAAAGGAAGGACCGGATCGAGAACATTCCCCAGGCCCAAGCCCAAGCACACGCTTAGGCGTCAGTCACCCTTTGGACTTACTTATTTTAGCCTCACGCCTAAGTAAAAATCGATCCTTTTGAGGACCATCGGGGCTTTGGGTAACCAAACGATGTGTTGTAAAGCACACCACGACCCCCTGAGCAATACGCTCGTTTCAAGCTATCACACACTCTAATCCAAAAACTAATCGTAAAAAGGCATTAAAAAACATCAAAAAACAAGTGAAAACGGGGTGCAAAACGCCCAAAAACATCAAGCGGTTAACCTTCGAGGGTATTCGCCGATGCTTGTACGGTGCCAAAGGCATATGCAGTTGTCTCTAGTTGTGTGCTAGAGGCCGAGTAACTAGCGAGCACTTTGACTTACACGGGTTCTCAATACCCACCTACCTTAGGTTCCGGGCCCTCGACGGGGACCCAAGGTAGTACAACCAAAGACCCAAACATAGTGCTAGTGACTCTGCTTGTCTAAGCTCCACGGCCTGAATCTAGTGTGTTTAGTCTCTTTATAGAAACCTTTAGTAGAGCTACTCGCTCTGAACCTACGGCTAGTGAAGTTAACGAAGGTAAGGGAGAGGTAGATTCGCCTTCAATGTCATCCATAGCATCATCCAATCGGAGAGGCAAAACCGAGGGATTAACATTCCTTCAATGGGCCTTATGAGATTCTTGGATATGGACAAGGCCAGACAACCGACACTATCATAGATGGAAACTTCTTCAGTGAGTCCAATGGACCCTTCATATATTGTGTCGCTGGAGTTTCGGTACAGTCTGAACCCACAAGTAGTAGTTTTACTTTTCCAAATCTAGCTCATCTGTCTCTCGGAGACACTACGGCTATGATACCTACTCCGATGATTACAAAAAGTACTTGGACCTCGTTTGTTAGCACTGCACCGCTACCTAGTAGCACAGTGCCCCCAACAATACCTATAGGTGTGCATCAAGCCTATGTACCTGTCGCACCTCATGCCCACGTACCTCCCACACCCCCAATTATGCCAAGGGCTTACACTCCACAATGGCATTATCAGAGCTCTTATTCATGTGGAGCCATACCATTTAGCAATAACATGTCGTATCCAGCACCGGCTATTCCTAGAGCCACACCTGTGAACTTTAGACCACCACGTGGTACACCACCATACGAGGTATGGGACCCGAGGGCCGTGTGTATGCCAAGGCCAAGGCCAACTCCCATCCACATGTAGTTCCAGGAGCGCCTGCACCTGCGGCCACTATACCTGCTTAGTATTTAGGAGATTTGGCAGCATTTGCTTAAACCATCGGTCGATCTATTGCTAAGAATATGTGTAACATGCCTGATAGAGAGCCTAGAAGTAAGGCAGTACAAATAGCCAAGCTCACACAAAAATTTAGTGGAGACAGGGATGTGAGAAAGCATATCGAAGTGTTTGAACAAATATGCGATTCTCTAGGAGAACACAATGAACTGCATAAGAGTAATGCTTTAAGCCTAACCTTAAGTGGGAAGGCTGGGGACTGGTATAGAACCCTAAGGGTGGAAGAAAAAACGATTTACCCTATTCTTAGGATAATGTTCTTGAAAGAATACATACGAGAGGGAGTGCTTTGGGGTGTAGCCTCTCGGTTCCAGAAAACCCAACAAAAGGAAGGAGAGTCAGTGAGAGACTTTATTAGCCGCTTGAAGCATTTGAATTCTCGTTGTAATCCATATGCGCGCTTCAATAATAATCAATTACTTGATAGATTCATTAGGGGATTACGACATGAGGATATCTATAATGGCCTAGTCATTAGAGGTATCACCACTTGGGAAGCAGTGACAACCAATGCGATCCAATTGGAGGATAATTTAATGATTCAAGGAGAAAGAGTGTCTGTTGAGTCTATATCTACTAGCTCGCAAGCATCGGGGCATCAGCCACAATGACCCTAAAGCCTATTTCTCAGGAGCCAAAGATACCTGCGATGAATTTAGCAGATCTCACCGAGGCCATTCAAGAGAGTCTTAGAGATAATCGTGCTCAACAAAACAATCATATGGATCCAAGAAGGGAGCAACAATGGTGCTTAGTATGCTATGGTCTGCATAGTACCATTGAATGACCTACTTTTAGAGTCAAATTCAATGGGAATTGCAATGCATGTGGGAGGTATGGTCATCAAGCTAAGGATTGCATAGTATTTAAGTGCGCGATGGTCAATAGACCAACCTTAGCATGGACAGACACACCTCGAGTGCTTGCATTGATGTCGGCCCCACCTCTTGAACAAACGTCACAACACATGGTCCCTAGGGCCCAAAATGTTTCAAACAACACCCTTACCACCTCTAGTGCTAGGACCACAACCACCACATCCGAGAATCACTTATGTGAATCAAGTGGGTTGTGAGTCATCTATTGCTTGTTTGGAAGGCTGTGAGGAAGATATAGACCATAATATTGCCTATGGGATTGATGCGCTTCAAGAAAGTCCACAATACTACATGGAGGACTATTGGGGACAAGTCAAACCTATCTATCAAGTAGCTCCCCTTGCTGCAAGAGGCCAAAATATCAATTACACTACCAAGAGACCACCTCTTCAATGCTATGAGTGTGGAGGTCCACATCATGTGGCCAAGTCTCCTATTAGGCTACAAAAGAACGCCACACTAATGCAAACCAATCAAGCAAGCACGTCTACAATGCCAATACTCATGTGTAATTGATGTGGCATAGATCATTTGATTCCCCAATGTTCGAATAATCCAAATGCACCAAAGATCACGTCCTTAAACTTGATTGAGGTTACTGAGGAGCCATCACAAAGTACACATGTGGTACTAGTAAACGTACTCACACGATTGATGCTCCAAAAACAAAATTATATTCTTGAAGAAAGAGACACGGCATCAATTGCCCAATCTCAGAAGAAGAAGAAAACACGAAGGAAGAGATCGCAAAAAGCAGTGACTTAAAGTCATGGGGAAGTGGACGTACTCACTTCTTGTTGGAAAGAATGTCTACAGAGGGACTACCTGAACCTATCGAATCAATGGCGATCCCATCTTTCCCACGTCAAGGGACTGAAGCCCAAAAGGTGCCGTTAAGTATTGCCAAATTGATGGATTTCATGGCTTTAGAAGTTAGAACCACCATCATGTCCAAACTATATGGAGATTTTGAGCTATTCTTAGCTCTTCGAGCTTTCCTCAATGGAGAACTGAAGGTCAGGCTACCACAATTTGCACAGATGGATGGAGCTAAGGAGATGCCAATAGAGGAGGAACACTTGGATCCACAACCCAACCTAGATAAGAACCTTGTTGTAGAAATACCGGTTAACAAGTTGGGACAATACTTTGAGGGCAATGAATCCAATACAACCATACCAATCACTACCAAGGGATTAACTGTGAAGAGAATCCTTGATGGTGGCGCTGGGGCTAGCAATGTGACTAAATTTTTTTGGGAAACGATGGGAAGACCTCACCTTGGGACCACAATCATAGTAGTAAAGATGGCCAATGGGTCTATTGTTAAACCTACTGGGATGCTAGAAGATCTCAAGATCAAGGTCTTTGGACATAAAATAAGAAATACCTTCATTGTTATGGATTTCTCCAAGGACATTATGGCATTTGAGATGATCTTAGGATGTCCTTTCATGCGGGAAGCAAAAATGGTGCATCACTGGTCTAAAAACCATGTCTACTTGCAGTTCCAAGATTTTGTCATTCGAGTGAATCTTGTAATTGGTTGAGCACATCCTCTAGGAAACAGGTTTATAATTGATCATAGATCTGACACCATAGTTCACTTGGACCCATTGCAGTATTGCTACACATGTAAAGTGGACACTAACGTTGGGGAAGATTCTCCTTATATGGATGTACTACCTGGGATGACTAAGTCAGACAATGTGGATTGGGTCCACTTAGCAACAACCATAGACACTTGGGGAAACAGGGGGACAACTTGGGTGACACCAAAGGGGGATGAAATGCTACCACTCGTACCCTTAAATATGCTAGAAGCAATGCATATAGCTTCTAATGACGCATTGGAACCAGTAGCGTCTCACAAGACTATAGCCCACACGATTTGGGGTCAAATCATCAATTGAAATTGACTCTGAGGACGAAGAATCTGAGTTAAATCTTAGTGAAAATGTGGGGACAAACCATTCAGGGCCTAGTGGTACCCTAGATGACAATCTATCCAAGGGAGCAAAAGACACAAGTAGCGATTCATCTAGTGACTCTTCATTAGAGATCGGCTGTAATCGAAAATTAGACAAGAAGAGTAAGAGGTATAAGAGGCGACGATATCGAGCAAATGTGCATGCTAGAATAAATGAAAATAAATCTATCGTAGAATGGCTTATTTATATAGGGGCATGTGATGCTCATCAGAAGTTGGTAGATAACTGGGGTGAATACCTTCAAAGCGTTATGTGGTGTAGTCCACAACCCATTGACATTACACAACTAGAGGCTACAGAGAAGCCAAAATTGAGCCGTATCGTAAGGAGATGAAAAAATCAAGAGTTAGCTCAACAACAAAAGGAATCGAAAGTGAAAACACAGTCCACTAAATAATAGAACCCCACTGACTTACACCCTGCACCTGAACATTTCAAATCCTACACCATAGAGGAACGTAAGGTTGTGTATACAAAGGCTCAAAGAAAACCTATCGATGGAAGCAGTGGAGTCTATGATGGTCCAACAATAGTTAAGGAGATAGAGTTAGCAAACCAAGGAGAAGAGTCCAAAACCTGTTTTCATTACCCAAGATCTGACAGAGACTGAGGAGTATGTACTTAAAGAACTTCTCAAGGAATTCAAGGATATATTTGCTTGGACATACCATGATATGAAAGGTGTTCCACCTTCTATGGTGCAGCACACAATCCCCATGAATAGCATGGCTAAACCAGTTTAGCAACGACCCTACCCAATGAATCCTAAATATGCAAAGATCGTTCAAGAAGAGATTGAAAAGCTTGTGAAATGCGGATTCATATACCCTATTGAGCACTCAAAATGGGTTTCTCCGATAGTGGTTGTGCCAAAAAAGAATGGGAAACTTAGAGTGTGGTGGATCTCAAGAAGGTCAATGCCGCCACTAGGAGGGACCATTACCCCTTGCCATATTGAGAACATGTGCTTGAAAGAGTTGCGGGAAAGGAAGATTATAGCTTTTTATATGGGTACTCTGGATACAAACAAATCACAATTGCACTAGAGGACCAAGCTTAAACAGCTTCTATAACCGAATTTGGAGTGTTCGCATTTCGTGTTATGGCTTTTGGCTTAACCAATGCCCCTGCTACATATTTACTACGTTTAGAGAAAATTTGAGGGAGTTTTGGCGAAGCTTTCTTAGATGACCTTTGTGTTTATTCCTCTTGGAAAGAACATCTATCATGCTTACGAAAAGTGTTTGAGAAGTGCAGATTGTATCGCATCTCCTTAAACCCTTTCAAATGCTAATTTTGGGTTAAACACAGAGTCATGTTAGGGCATATAGTGTCCAAAAATGGGATTTCCACAGAGGAGAGAAAAATTAAATCCATTGGTGAATTGCCACCACCTACAAACTATAAAGGAGTTCAAAGGTTCATGGTCCATGTTGGTTATTACCGATGGTTTATTTTAAACTCTGCCGAGGTAGCTCACCCTTTGTACAAGCTTCTTATTGAGTTCGACTGGACCGCGGAATGTGACCATGCTTATGAGTCATTGAAAAAGACCTTTGACAAGCGCTCCCATTTTACGAGTGCCCGATTGGAATATAATTTTCCATGTGCATATTGATGCATCAAACTTTGTTATTGGGTGTGTTCTAGCTCAACCAGGAGAACATAAATTAGACTACCCCAATGCTTTGCAATTCGTCAATTGAATGATGCCAAGAGAAACTACACCACTACAGAGCCGGAAGGTAATTTACATAGTAAAGAAATTTTGCTACTACCTTCTTGCCACAAGTTTGTTTTCTATGGGGATCATCAAGCCTTGTTGTATCTAGTAAATAAACCTTGTTCCACGGGAAGACTTACACGATGGTTGTTAATTCTCCTTGAGTTTGATTTTTTCGTTGTGGTGAGACCTGGTAAAAGACATGTCATGACAGATCATTTCTCTCGCATACCCAATGGTGAAGCCCCTACTAGAGTCGATGATGAATTGCCTGATACTTCCTTATTTCTAGTCGAGGCCATGCCTGAATGGAGTGAGAAGATTGTGAGCTTCCTAGTTAATGGTTTTCCACCCAAAGATCTTCGTAAGGATATAGCTCAAAAACTAATAAAAGAATGTGAACCTTATTCTCTCATTGCAGGAACTCTCTACAAGCTAGGGAAGGATAATATTATTAGACATTGTGCCCATGAGGATGAGTATTTATACATATTACAAGAAGCCCCCATGGGTATAGCCGGAGGACATTTCTCATGGGAACTAACAGCTAGAAAGGTGTTCCAATCAGGCTGTTGGTGGCCTACCTTATTCAAGGATTCATCACTTTTTGCAAAGGGATGTGATGAATGCCAACGCTTTAAGAAGCCACAAAGGAAGGATAAAATGCCTCTACATCCCATCAAGGTAGCCCAACCATTTGAAAGTTGGGGCTTGAACTTTGTAGGTCCGATTAGTTTGGCTACACGTAACACTCAGTCATGATATATCATTGTAGCTATCGACCATGTAACCAAATCGGCTGAAGCAAAAGCAGCACGAAAAGCTGATGCAAAGACAATACCTAAGTTTCTCTTTGAGAACATTATCACACGTTTTGGATGCCCCTTTGAACTTGTGGTGACAATGGAACCCATTTTATAAATGAAGTGATAAAAGAACTCACATCAGACTTCATGATATCCCACCACAAGTCTACACCTTACTATCCACAAGCAAATGGCCAAGCTGAGAGTACCAACAAAACTCTCATCTCCATTTTGACAAAGACAGTTGAGGCTCATCGTACAGATTGGGATTTAAAGCTTACATCAGCTCTATGGGCTTCGTACTTCTTACAAAGTAGCTATTAATTGTACACCATTCAAAATGGTATATGGCCAAGAAGCAGTTATGCCATGGGAGTTTGTAATTCCTAGTCTGTGTGTAGCTTCACAAGAAGGTTGGGACGGTAACCCTTTAGTTGAGCGCTTATACATCCTTGAGAGGTTAGATGAAGAAAGACAATTGGCTGTGCAAAATGCACTTTTGGAGAAAGATAGAAGGAAGAAATGGTTTGACCATCATCTAAAGAATAAAGATATCAATGTTGGTGATAAAGTCCTTATGTAGAGAGTGCGTAACGAAAAGAAAAAGTTGAAATATGAGGGAAAAGAACCACATTGAGTGTGTGAAATTACTCCACAAGGTACCATTCGTGTGGAGACTCTCGATGGAGTTGAAACCATTGGATTCCTCAATGGGAGTAAATTCAAAAGGTACTATGATCCTCTAAGCCAGGAAGAGTTACAAGCCACCCATCAGAAGAAAGCAGCCAAAGAACAGGCAGAGCTTAAAAAGATCCAAGCAAGAGTTGAGGCTCGAGAAAGACAACAACGTCTTAGACGCCAACGAGAGGCTAATCTGGGAATCATGGAAGCATTTTTTGAAGACACTCATGATGATTCATTGGAATCTGAGCCACCTCTATGATATCCAATTGAACTAAATAGTCTCTATGGGAGAGTATACTATAGCGCATTATTGGATACAGGAGCTCAACATAATTTTTTATCCTATGGAGTTTGGTGTCAGCTAGGAAAACGACCCCTATCCACAAGCACCATCCAAGTCAAGGGTGGTTGCCAGTACCAATTACGTACCGATATCTACTTCAGCTTAATTTTCAATGTTATTTGTGTTTCGAGTTGTGATTTTCTCTTACGCTTGCTCTATAAGCATCTCTATATCTTCTTACTCACACTAAATCGGCCCTAATCGCACTGATTTCCCTTGGTTTGAGGCTACAACAGAAGCTCGATGCTTTCTCGGTTGACCTTGGAGAACCGCGCACTCCGACAATTTGATGAACCCGACGCGAACTTGATCGGGGTAGACAGAGCCAGCCATGTCAACAAACCAAGAGGATGAGATGCAATAGATTATGGGGGTTAATGGGTGCTATTTTGCAGCAACAATATTTAAATCAAGTACAAAATATGAACCAAAATTTGGATGCCAATTTGAAGACAAAGAACCGGGAATTGCAATAGTCTCCAAAAGGTGAGCTAGGTGGATTTCAAAAGCAGATTAGCACAAAAAAAATTCAAGTATCAAAGTCAGCAATGGGACCGAGGGAATCTAAAAGCCAGATGACTGGAAGCAAGAGATGTTGCAGTAGTTGGCCCTTGAAAATGCCAAACACTAAGTTTTTTAACAACAGGGGATTTTTTATGGTTATGATCTAGTAGGATACTTGGAGTGCTATAAAAAGGAGTTGGAGATGCATTGTTACCATATACATGTGGTAGTGATGTGTGTGAACACACTAGGACCGCCGAGGCATTTTTTCCCTCTTTAGAAGGTTTTTTCCCCTGTGCATTGTATATACGCCCATCACTCTACGGCTATCTAACTTTCCATTGCACACTAAGTAACACACTCTCTATTGTGTGCCTTGAGCTTCCTTCGTCTTCTCCAAGCTGTGTGCGTTTCTCTGCAACCCTAATTCCAACAATTGGTATCACAGCAGGTCACGTCCTCCCGGGCTTAGTCTCCAGCTGCTCCAACACACGCCTGCTCACTTTCTCCGATTTCAGTGAGCTTTGGCGAGTGTTTGGGTAAGCTCGTAGAGCTTGGTCTGCTCGAAATTTTGATTTGGGCTCATTTCGGTCTCAGTTTCCACTACAGGCAGTACTGCACAGGCTATTTTGTCATTTTGTGCAGAATTTTTGTCAGTGCCGTTTTCTGGATAACAAGTGCCTTATAGTCTTCTGCGGTTTGTGCTATATAGCACAGGTTGTTCCCGCTCCGTTTCTCCTATTTTCGGGTAGTTTTCACATCAGGTGCAGCATTTACCATGGCTGACAACAACAACACAGATCTGTTCAAGATGTTTGCTGTTGAGGACAGGTTGGATGGGGACAACTACCCTATGTGGGCTTATATGATGCAACATGTTCTTGTGTCAAAGGGTGTCTGGAACATTGTGCAGGGCATTGATGTACGTCCTGGTTCTGAGGATGTAGGCGATGTTGAGGATGTTGCAGGTCTTGCTGCAAGGATTGCAACTGTTAGAGTTGTTTTGCCTACGGCAGAACAAGCTCGTTGGGATGTTAAGGATGTGCAGGCTCATGCAGTGATTGCGTTGTCTGTGAAGCGCACCATTGTTCCTCACATCCGTTCAGCAAAATCTGCAAAACAGGCTTGGGATATTCTAGCAGGTCTTTATGCAAGCCGCGATGAGGCTAAAATTGCTTTGCTGCGTAAAGAGCTGGAGTCGAAGATCATGCATGAGGAAGATGATATGGACACTTTCCTTGCTAGTGTCAAGGATATCAATGAGCACCTTATTTTTGCAGGTGAAGTCATTTCAGACAGTTCCCTTGTGCAGACTGTTCTTGATGCCTTACCAGATTCCTATCAGACTTTTGCTAGTACTTGGAGACTGATGACCCAAGGAAATCCTGAAGTTGTCAAGTTTGATGCATTATGCACATTACTGTTGCAAGAGTCACTTTCTAGAAAAAACAGGACTAGGCAGCGTGCAGTTGAACAGGCTTTTATTGCTTCTCAAAGAAAGGGTGGTAACAGCAATGCAGCCACTTCTTATGGTTCTACTGCGAGTGGCAAAAATTCTGTTCCTAATGCTTCTGCTGGCAGCACTTCGTCTGGCAATTCTGGTGATAAGGGCAAAAAGAAGATGCGTTGCCATTATTGTAAAGCCAATGATCACTTGATCAAGTCGTGTCCTAAGTTGAAGGCTAAACAGGCTAAGAAGAAAGAGGGTGGTTCCACTGCAAATGCTGGTTCCACTACAAATGCATCCATTGTTGAGTCTTCTGTGAAAGGAGACTGTGTTGCTGATGTTGATGCAGAATGGGCTTTTAGCGCAGAGTGCACTTACAATCCTGCTGTCCATGATGTTAAGTATGGAGCCTGATTTACCCTTGTAATTTTCTGTGGTAAAAGCGCACATTTGTAAGGCCCCCATTATGAGGAGAAGCCATCGTGCGTGAAGGAAAATCACTCACCGGAAACCAAAATTTTCACGGACAAGAATCAGGGGCAACTTTAGAGGCCTCGGCGGCAGAGGTCCCCTGAGACTTTTTTTTCGCCGGAATATTATGGCAGGACGACAGTCGAAAAGTGGTCGGAAAACATCCGGTCGGTTGGCCGGTGGCCGGTAGTCAATAGCCGATGGCCGGTGGTCGGAAGTCAATGGCCGGTGGCCGCTGGTTGGAAGTCAATGGCCGGTGGCCGAATTCAAAAGCGGACTTGTCTTCTCAAGGGCGGCCACACATGGGCGGATTGGAGGGTCCGATTTGGACTTATTCGCACAAGGGCGGCTACACATGGCTGTCTCTCATAAGAGAGGGCAGCCCTTTTGGCCTATAAAAGGAGGCCATTTCTACACACATTTCATATAGTGTGAAGTTGATGCAACAAGGTGAGTGTGAGGTGGTGAAAGTGAAGCAAGGCGGGAGCTCTATCAAGGGTTTAATCCCTTTGTAAACTACTTCTTCTTTTGAAGTGCTAAAGCCATTGAGTGGCTGCTTTCAAGTGGACGTAGCCCACATTGGGTGAACCATTTATATCGTGTGCACTCTCTCTCTCTCTCCCTCTCCCTCTCTCTCTACTCTATAATCTCGTGTATGTAAATTTGTCTCTCTCCATTAAGTAATCTACTCAATTATCTATTTAGCTCCGTCTTATTTCCTAACAACTGGTATTAGAGCAAGGTTTGCTCGTAGCTAAATTATATCAAGGAAAGGATTCCTTGAATTGAGTGGGAGTCATGGCGGAGGAAGGGAAGCTCAAGATTGAGAAGTTCAACAACAAAAACTACCAACATTGGAAGATGCAGATTGAAGACTATCTCTACCAGAAGGACCTCTATTTTCCACTAGGTGGTCTTGCGAAGAAGCCCGCAACAATGGCAGATGAAGCATGGATTGTCCTTGATCGAAAGGCACTGGGAACAATCCGGTTAAGCTTGGCGTCAACGGTGACCTTCAATGTTTCAGAGATGAAGACCACGGAGGACTTGATGAAGTCACTTGATGACTTCTACGAGAAACCATCGGCATCCAATAAGGTATTTCTTATGAAGCGCTTGTTCAATCTAAAGATGGCAGAGAATGGTTCAGTTATAGAACACCTAAATGACTTTAACACAAACATAAGTCAACTTTGATCGGTGAAAATCAATTTCGATGACGAAGTGCAAGCTCTCCTTATACTATCATCTCTACCGGATAGTTGGGACAGCCTTGTGATGGATGTAAGTAATTCTACTTCTGGCACAAATACTCTTAAGTTTGATGATGTTGTGGGTGTTCTCCTAAGCGAGGAAATGCGAAGGAGAAGCACAGGAGAATCATCAAGTGCTGCATTGTCAGTAGAAACAAGAGGAAGGCCTAAGGAGAGGTTCAAAAAACAAAAGGGTCGTGATCACTCAAGGCGGAGCAAGTCACGCACAAAGTCAGTTCTTGAATGTTGGAACTGCGGCAAGAAGGGCCACGTCAAGAAGGATTGCTGGTCCAAGAAGAAGAAGGAGACAGAGTCTCAAGACAACAAGCCAACATCGGAGGCCAATGTGGCAGGTAAAGTAGAGCAAGATGCTCTAATTCTCTCATTAGACAATGTGTCTAATTCCTGGATAGTAGATTCCAGGGCTTCATTCCATGCGACACCGCACAAGCAACATTTCCAAGACTACACCAAAGGTAATTTTGGGTATGTATACTTGGGAGATGATGAAGCTTGTGAGATTGTCGGCAAAGGTACAGTTTCTGTCAAAACTGCTAACGGAAATGAATGGAAGCTTAAAGATGTTAGGCATGTTCCTTCTCTTCGCAAAAATTTGATCTCTACAGGACAATTGGACGATGAAGGTCACAACATTGCATTCGGAAACAAACGATGGAAGATCTCAAAGGGATCTTTGGTGGTTGCCAAGGGAGAAAAAGTCAGTACACTTTACTTGTGTATTGTTAGCACGCAACCTTCAGCTTGTGCAGCAACTACAGAAGTTGACAGTGCAGTGTGGCACTACCGACTTGGGCATATGAGTGCCAAAGGAATGCAAATCCTTCAAACAAAGAAGCTTCTACGAGGTTTGAAAGAAGTGGACTTAGAGTTCCGTGAAGATTGTGTTTATGGTAAACAAAAGAGGGTAAAATTTCAAAAATCAGGAAATGAAAGAAAAAATAAAAAACTTGAGTTGGTTCATTCTGATGTTTGGGGTCCTGCAAGTACACCATCACTTGGTGGCTCATTGTACTATGTAACATTCATAGACGATGCGACTAGAAAAACATGGGTTTATGTCATGAAGAATAAATCCGATGTATTTTCTATATTTCAAAGGTGGAAAGCCTTTGTGGAGAATGAAACAGGTACCAAGGTTAAATGCCTCAGATCCGAAAATGGAGGCGAATATTGCAGCCAAACTTTTGAAAGCTTTTGTGCTAGCAATGGCATTCGGAGGAAAAGGAAAACCCCAAGGACACCTCAACAAAATGGGATTTCGGAAAGGATGAATAGGACAATCATGGAGCGAGCACGAAGCATGCGGCTACATGCAGGCCTACCGCTTGAGCTTTGGGCGGAAGCTGTAAGTACGTCTGTGTACTTAATCAACCGGTCACCCTCAATGGCATTGGATGGGAGAGTTCCAGAAGAGGCATGGACAGGTAAACCGGTGAATTATGCATTTCTCAAAGTGTTTGGGTGTGAGGCTTTCATGCACATAGATAGAAGCCTAAGATCAAAGCTAGATGCAAAGTCCAAAAAGTGTTTCTTCATTGGCTATGGAGAAGGAGACTTTGGGTATCGCCTATGGAATCCTGAAGATGGTAAAATCTTAAGGAGTAGGGATGTAATTTTTAACGAACAAAATATGTACAAAGATTACTTGGAAAGAAAACAAACAAAAGAAACACGTGATGAGTACATAGAGCTTGAGGACGGTGAAGACTCAAGGATTGCAAACGGTGACAATGTGCAACAACGTCAACCAAATGAGGAGCCTCAACCTATTCCCCGAAGATCTACAAGAGCAAGTAGACCTCCAGAAGCTATGCAACATGAATCCAAAGAAGAATGGACGAAGAGCATGCAAGTGGAGATGGACTCACTACATCGCAACCAAACATGGGAGTTGGTTGAGTTGCCTGAAGGTAAGCGGGCACTTCAAAACAAATGGGTGTACAAGCTGAAGGAAGAAGAAGGTGGGAAGAAAAGGTACAAGTCTAGGCTTGTGGTAAAAGGTTTTTCTCAAAAGAAAGGTATTGACTTCAATGAAATATTTTCTCATGTTGTAAAAATGAACTCAATTAGGCTTGTCTTAAGCCTTGCGGCTGCTCATGATCTAACTCTCGAGCAAATGGATGTAAATACGGCATTCCCTCACGGTGACTTAGAGGAGGAAATCTACATGCTTCAACCAAAGGGGTATGAAGTAAAAGGTAAGGAGAAAATGGTTTGCAGATTAAAGAAGAGCTTGTATGGTTTAAAGCAAGCATCAAGACAATGGTACTTGAAGTTTGATCGATGGATGTTGGATCATGGATTCACAAGATGCAACTCGGATCACTGCGTCTACACGAAGAATTTGGGAGATGGGAAATTTATCATCCTAATGTTGTATGTTGATGACATGTTGATTGCAAGTGCTAACATGCAGGACATCAAAGACCTAAAAGAGGAACTGTCTAAATATTTTTCAATGAAAGATTTAGGTGCTGCAAAGAGGATACTTGGTATGAAAATATCGAGGGACAGGACGAAGAAGACAATAAAGCTATCTCAAGAAGATTACATCAACAAGGTACTAGAAAGGTTTGCAATGCAAGATGCAAAACCAGTTTCTACACCTTTGGCTGGTCATTTTAAACTAACGAAGGATATGTGTCCAAAGACACAAGAGGAGATAGCCTATATGTCTAAAGTTCCATATGCTGTAGTGGTAGGTTCTCTAATGTATGCTATGGTCTGGACAAGGCCAGACATTGCACATGCAGTGGGAGTTGTGAGTAGGTTCATGGACAACCCAGGTAAAGAGCATTGGCAAGCTGTGAAGTGGATACTTAGGTATCTAAAAGGGAAAACAACAAATGCTTTGTATTTTGGAGGAACTGATATTTTTCTAGAAGGGTATGTTGATGCAGATATGGCAGGTGACAAAGATACTCGAAGGAGCACTACTAGCTATGTGTTCACCGTTGGAGGCACAACAGTAAGCTGGGCTTCAAAGCTGCAGAAAGTGGTTTCACTTTCTACCACGGAAGCAGAGTATGTAGCAATGACGGAGGCAAGAAAAGAAATTCTGTGGCTTCACAGATTCTTAGAAGAGCTTGGATTCAAAAAAGACAATTGTGTCTTGTACAGTGATAGCCAAACCGCTATCCATCTTGCGAAGAACTCAGCCTTTCATTCAAGGACAAAGCACATTGAGGTGAGATATCACTTCATACGCACTCTTTTGGAAGAGGGACAGCTAAAGCTAGGAAAGGTGCATACAAGTGAAAATCCTGCAGACATGTTTACAAAGGTGGTCAACAAGGAGAAGCTGAGCTTTTGCTCATCTTCAATCGGCATTCAAGGATAAGAAGCCAGAATGGAAAGCAGTCACAAGTTTGGTTTGGAGATCAGTCTCCAAGTGGGAGATTGTTTAAGTATGGAGCCTGATTTACCCTTGTAATTTTCTGTGGTAAAAGCGCACATTTGTAAGACCCCCATTATAAGGAGAAGCCATCGTGCGTGAAGGAAAATCACTCACCCGAAACCAAAATTTTCACGGACAAGAATCAGGGGCAACTTTAGAGGCCTCGGGGGCGGAGGCCCCCTGAGACTTTTTTTTCGCCGGAATATTATGGCCGGACGGCAGCAGGAAAGTGGTCGGAAAACAACCGGTCGGTTGGCCGGTGGTCGGAAGTCAATGGCCGGTGGCCAGGGGTCAGTGGCCGAATTCAATGGTCAATGGCCGAATTCAAAAGCGGACTTGTCTTCTCAAGGGCGGCCACACATGGGCGGATTGGAGGGTCCGATTTGGACTTATTCGCACAAGGGCGGCTACACATGGCTGTCTCTCATAAGAGAGGGCAGCCCTTTTGGCCTATAAAAGGAGGCCATTTCTACACACATTTCATATAGTGTGAAGTTGATGCAACAAGGTGAGTGTGAGGTGGTGAAAGTGAAGCAAGGCGGGAGCTCTATCAAGGGTTTAATCCCTTTGTAAACTACTTCTTCTTTTGAAGTGCTAAAGCCATTGAGTGGCTGCTTTCCCATGGACGTAGCCCACATTGGGTGAACCACGTATATCGTGTGCACTCTCTCTCTCTCTCTCTCTCTCTCTCTCTCTCTCTCTCTCTCTCTCTCTCTCTCTCTCTCTCTACTCTATAATCTCGTGTATGTAAATCTGTCTCTCTCCATTAAGTAATCTACTCAATTATCTATTTAGCTACGTCTTATTTCCTAACACATGATGCATGCTTGTCAGTTGCTGCAGATTCACATGTGTGGTATTTTGACAGTGGTGCTACAAAGCACATTACCTCACATCGTGAATTGTTTACCTCTCTCGAGTCTGTCCCTCATGGAAATTCAGTCACTTGTGCCAACAACACCTCTTATCCAGTTCAGGGAGTTGGAAAGATTGTGCTTACTGCTGCTAATGGCAGTTCTTTCACACTTGTTGATGCACATTATGTACCTGGGATCAAGAAGAATCTCTTGTCTGTATCCGCACTTGCTAGACTTGGACTTGTAGTCAAATTTGTGGATGACAGATGTACAATTCATGATCTCAGTTTTGGTGATGAAATTGTTGCATCTGGGCTTTTGTGCCGTGGGTTGTATAAGCTCACTTTGTATGACAAGTGTGGACAAAATTTTGCAAATGCTGTTGCAGATTCAAGGGCTATTTCAGATGCAAAACTTTGGCATGCACGTTTTGGTCATCTAAATTTTGCCAGTTTGCTGCGTTTGCAAAAATCTGACATGGTTGCTTCTTTGCCACCTCTTGAAGCACCTGTCAAACATGTTTGTGAAGGCTGTATTTTGGGTAAGATGCAGCATTCTACGTTTCCAAAGGATGGTTCAATTCGGGCCACATGCAGGTTGCAGCTTGTGCATAGTGATGTTTGTGGGCCCATGCAAACTCCGTCCTTGGGCAATTACCTGTACTTCGTGACTTTCATTGATGATTACTTCAGGCATGCATTGTTACCATATACATGTGGTAGTGATGTGTGTGAACACACTAGGACCGTCGGGGCATTTTTTCCCTCTTTAGGAGGTTTTTTCCCCCGTGCATTGTATATACGCCCATCACTCTAGGGCTATCTATCTTTCCATTGCACACTAAGTAACATACTCTCTATTGTGTGCCTTGAGCTTCCTTCGTCTTCTCCAAGTTGTGTGTGTTTCTCTGCAACCCTAATTCCAACAATTGGTATCAGAGCAGGTCACGTCCTCCCGGGCTTAGTCGCCAGCTGCTCCAGCAGACGCCTGCTCACTTTCTCCGATTTTAGTGAGCTTTGGCGAGCGTTCGCAGGTCGACAAATATTTTGGGAGAACTCAAAGAGCTTGGTCTGCTCAGAATTTTGATTTGGGCTCATTTCGGCCTCCGTTTCCACTACAGACTGTACTGCACAGGCTATTTCATCATTTTGTGCAGATTTTCTGTCAGTGCCGTTTTCTGCATAACAGGTGCCTTATAGTCTTCTACGGTTTGTGCTATATAGAACAAGTTGTTCCCGCTCCATTTCTCCTATTTTTGGGCAGTTTTCACATCAGGTGCAGCATTTACCATGGCTGACAACAACAACACAGATGTGTTCAAGATGTTTGCTGCTGAGGACAGGTTGGATGGGGACAACTACCCTATGTGGGCTTATATGATGCAACATGTTCTTGTGTCAAAAGGTGTCTGGAACATTGTGCAGGGCATTGATGTACGTCCTGGTTCTGAGGATGTAGGCGATGTTGAGGATGTTGCACGTCTTGCTGCAAGGATTGCAGCTGTTAGAGTTGTTTTGCCTACGGCAAAACAAGCTCGTTGGGATGTTAAGGATGCGCAGGCTCATGCATTGATTGCGTTGTCTGTGAAGCGCACCATTATTCCTCACATCCGTTCAGCAAAATCTGCAAAACAGGCTTGGGATATTCTAGCAGGTCTTTATGCAAGCCGCAATGAGGCTAAAATTGCTTTGCTGCGTAAAGAGCTAGAGTCGAAGATTATGCATGAGGAAGATGATATGGACACTTTCCTTGCTAGTGTCAAGGATATCAATGAGCAACTCATTTCTGCAGGTGAAGTCATTTCGGACAGTTCCCTTGTGCAGACTGTTCTTGATGCCTTACCAGATTCCTACCAGACTTTTGCTAGTACTTGGAGACTCATGACCCAAGGAAATCCTGAAGTTGTCAAGTTTGATGCATTATGCACATTGCTGTTGCAAGAGTCACTTTCTAGAAAAAACAGGACTAGGCAGCGTGCAGTTGAACAGGCTTTTATTGCTTCTCAAAGAAAGGGTGGTAACAGAAATACAGCCACTTCTTATGGTTCTGCTGCGAGTGGCAAAAATTCTGTTCCTAATGCTTCTGCTGGCAGCACTTCGTCTGGCAATTCTGGTGATAAGGGCAAAAAGAAGATGCGTTGCCATTATTGTAAAGCCAATGATCACTTGATCAAGTCGTGTCCTAAGTTGAAGGCCAAAGAGGCTAAGAAGAAAGAGGGTGGTTCCACTGCAAATGCTGGTTCCACTACAAATGCAGCCATTGTTGAGTCTTCTGTGAAAGGATATTGTGATGTTGATGTTGATGCAGAATGGGCTTTTAGCGCAGAGTGCACTTACAATCCTACTGTCCATGATACATGCTTGTCAGTTGCTGCAGATTCACATGTGTGGTATTTCGACAGTGGTGCTACAAAGCACATTACCTCACATCGTGAATTGTTTACCTCTCTCCAGTCTGTCCCTCATGGGAATTCAGTCACTTGTGCCAACAACGCCTCTTATCCAGTTCAGGGAGTTGGAAAGATTGTGCTCACTGCTGCTAATGGCAGTTCCTTCACACTTGTTGATGCACTTTATGTACCTGGGATCAAGAAGAATCTCTTGTCTGTATTCGCACTTGCTAGACTTGGACTTGTAGTCAAATTTGTGGATGACAGATGTACAGTTCATGATCTCAGTTTTGGTGATGAAATTGTTGCATCTGGGCTTTTGTGCCGTGGGCTGTATAAGCTCACTTTGTATGACAAGTGTGGACAAAATTTTGCAAATGATGTTGCAGATTCAAGGGCTATTTCAGATGCAAAACTTTGGCATGCACGTTTTGGTCATCTGAATTTTGCAAGTTTGCTGCGTTTGCAGAAATCTGATATGGTTGCTTCTTTGCCGCCTCTTGAAGCACCTGTCAAACATGTTTGTGAAGGCTATATTTTGGGTAAGATGCAGCGTTCTAAGTTTCCAAAGGATGGTTCAGTTCGGGCCACATGCAGGTTGCAGCTTGTACATAGTGATGTTTGTAGGCCCATGCAAACTCCGTCCTTGGGTAATTACCTTTACTTCGTGACTTTCATAGATGATTACTCCAGGCATGCATGGGTATTTCCGCTTAAAGCGAAGTCCGAAGTTTTTATGTGCTTCAAACAATTTTTGGCTATGGCTGAAAATGTCTCAAAATGTACTATGGGCACCCTCCGTTCCGATCGAGGGGGGGAGTATATGTCTCATGAATTTAATGCATTTCTGGCTAGTCGTGGGATAAAACACCAATGTACAGTGCCTTATACACCTCAGCAAAATGGTGTTGCTGAGAGGAAAAACAGGTCATTGACGGAAATGGCACGATGTATGGTCAAAAGTCAAGCTTTGCCGCATTCTTTTTGGCTTGAGGCCATCATGTGTGCCACTTATGTACTTAACAGGTGTCCTACGAAAGCTTTGCAGTCTATTACTCCATATGAAGCATGGCATGATAGAAAGCCTTCTATTGAGCACATGCGTGTTTTTGGCTGTTTGGCATATGCTTTGGTGCCACAAGTGCAGCGCAGAAAATTGGATGATAAGGCAGTCAAATGTATTTTTGTTGGTTATAGTGCTGAAAGCAAAGGTTACAGGTTGTATCATCCGCAAACAAAACGTATTCTGGTTTCACGGGATGTAGTGTTTGTGGAAGATTCTGTTCAGCCGTTGCTGTCATGTACTAGAGACAGTAATGTAAGCTCACAGGACATTTATAACACTTTGTTGCCTCTTTTCAGTGGTGGAAATACGAATGTAAGTTCCAATGAGGCAAATGTACAGCCTATGGGGGTTTCTGAAAATGTTTTAGAACAGCTTATTACTGATGCAGATGTACATGATGTACTTGATGAGGAAAGGGCTAAAAATGAGCAGGCTAGAGGTATGCCAAAATGGCTGGTGCACACTTTGCGTGACAGTAAATTGGATGCACCTTTGTCTAGTCGTACTCGTTCAGGCTCTCGCCATGCATCTTATGCATCAGATTGTTATGCTTTGGCTGTGTCTAGCTTACATGATGTTGAGGAGCCTCTGTCTTTTGATGAAGCACAGAATTCAGAAAATTGGATGGCTGCCATGCAATCAGAATATGATGCACTTATAGAAAATGACACATGGACTTTATGTGTTTTACCTCCTGGCAAAAAGGCCATTGGTACGAAGTGGGTGTACAAGTTGAAACGCAAGCCGCATGGTGAGATCAATCGCCATAAGGCTCGACTTGTTGTAAAAGGTTATGCACAACAAAAAGGCATAGATTATGAAGAGATTTTTGCTCCCACTTGTCGTATGACTACTGTACGTTTTCTATGTGCATTGGCAGCTCATTTTGGTTGTGATGTACATCAATCAGACATTGTTACTGCTTTCTTGAATGGTGACATATTTGAGGAAGTTTATGTAACGCAGCCTCGCGGTTTTGTCATAAAAGGACAAGAGGACAAAGTGTGCAAATGTAACAAGGCTTTGTATGGGTTGAAGCAATCTCCTCGTGCTTGGTATGAGAAAGCTGACACTCATTTGGTCAAACAAGGCTTTCGTAACAGTCCAACAGAAAGCACATTGTATGTAAAGCGTGAGGGTGATGTATTTCTCATCGTGGTTCTTTATGTTGATGATTTGCTGATCACTGGACCAAATGAGAGACATATTGCTGAATTTAAGGCTGATTTGAATGCTACTTTCAAGATGAAAAATTTGGGGCTGTTGCATCATTACTTGGGTATACAGTTTAAGCAGTGTGATGGTGGTATTGCCTTGTGTCAGAAAAGTTACATAGAGACATTGCTATGTAAGTTTGGACTTGAGGATTGCAAACCTATTGCCACTCCCATGGAAACAGGTTTGAAGTTGAGTCTACATGATGTTGGCGATCCTGCTGATGTCACTCTTTACCAAACTGTTGTTGGCTGCCTCATTTATGTATGCAACACGAGGCCGGATATTCAGTTTGCAATCTCACAGGTCAGCAGATTTATGCATAGCCCAGGGTCTAAGCATTGGCAAGCTGTCAAGAGGATTTTCCGCTACCTTAGTGGCACTTTACATCTTGGCTTATTTTATCCCAAGGGGGAATCATTGCCGCCAGACTTACATGCTTTTTCGGACTCAGATTGGGCTGGTTGTTTTGACACGCGAGTGTCCACAAGTGGTTTTTGTTTCATGCTTGGCAGTTCATGTATATCATGGTTGAGCAAGAAGCAACCTACTGTGGCCACTTCGAGTTGTGAGGCTGAGTACAGGGCAGTCTTCACAGCTACAGTTGAGTGTGTATGGCTCAGACGCCTTATGGCTGATTTGGGTGTTGGACAGGACACTGCCAACACTATCTACACTGACAGTCAGAGCGCATTGACAGTTGCGAGGAACCCAGTTTTTCATGCTCGCACAAAGCACATTGAGGTGCATTACCACTATGGCAGGGAGAGGCTCTCAGCGGGAGAGATCAGCTTGGCTTATGTGCCAACACAGGACAACCTTGCAGATCTTTTCACAAAGGCATTGTCTCGTGAGAAGCTTGAAGCTTTCCGCAAAGCTTTGGGCTTACTCTCCTTTGTGGACTGATCATGTCCTCAGGGCATGGCACTTCCCTTTACTCATGTGCCAGCTCTCGTTCACCGCATCACTCCACGGGGGATTTGTTACCATATACATATGGTAGTGATGTGTGTGAACACACTAGGACCGTCGGGGCATTTTTTCCCTCTTTAGGAGGTTTTTTCCCCCGTGCATTGTATATACACCCATCACTCTAGGGATATCTAACTTTCCATTGCACACTAAGTAACACACTCTCTATTGTGTGCCTTGAGCTTCCTTCGTCTTCTCCAAGCTGTGTGCGATTCTCTGCAACCCTAATTCCAACATGCATGGGGTGCCAAAAAAGAATAAGATTCTAAAATTTAATAGGTTTGTGATCCCAAATTTTATTGAGAGAGTCTGGGAGCTTCAACACCAAAATCTGCATAGCTGGAGCAAGTTTAAAGTTGTTGTCATCCAAGAATGATGGGATCCAAGCATGTATGAAGATGATGAGGATTGTGTTAAGATGCCTACCTATGCGGAGGTTTGCAAGCATATTAGGGCTAAGCTAGAAACTGTTGTTGATGAATGCTTGCTTGAGAATGATAGGCTATTACAGGATAAAGATAATGAAGGGGTGTTCCAAGCTGTTTATGCAAAGCTTGGAATTGTAGATTCCATGCTAATGGTTGAAGTTGAAGACTTACAGGGTCGAGAAAAGCATGAGGATCCAAAGGGTCTGTACACACATGAGGGTTCACAGGGTGTGGATGTACATGAGCATCTACAGGACTTGTGTATATAAGATTTCCAGGGTTTGGATACACCAAATTTTAAGGGCTTTGATGAGAAAGAATATGTGCTTAAAGATCCACATGGTGATGGTTTAGAGGGGGTGCACACTCCTTCTTTGTCAAGATTTTGTGATGCAGAGCTCTCAATATGGCAAAGTGCTTGTGAACTTGATGATGCTTATTCAGAGGGGGTGCATAATGAATTGCAATTTCTTGGTGTTTTATATGATTGGGTTCATTGTGCCGATGATATGGACAAGGACATAGATGCAATTTTCAACATGCATGTTGACCTTTGTGCAACAAAAGTTCAAAGATATTTGGATGAGGGGGAGAAACTTGACGAGCAGTCTACAACATATGTGGCTAGTATGCATACCATATGTGGAATGCCTAGTTTGCAGCCTGAGATATGCAGAGTGGAAGATTCTTCTGAAGCGGCGGACCTAGAGCTTATGTCCTTGTTTAATGAAGCTTTGAAAGGCTTCTCAATTACCGGTGCAAAGGGTACCAATTAGTCTGGTTTCATGCATAAGCGGGTTTATCAAGATGTGGTTGATGATGACCTTATGCAGTTATTGGATGATGCTCTACTTGGTTTTGTGTATATACAAACTAGGGGAATGTTTTCTGATGCATTTGGGAGCCCAATGAAGAGAATATTTCCAAGACACTCATGTACTCAAATATGCAATACTAGAATTTTGATGTTGGAGGGAGTGAAGGTGCATCACCAATCCTCCTACCCGTGATTGATGATGCATGGTTTGGGGCAATTGACTTATATACCATATGATCCAGGTGGGGTCCATGATGGTTTACGGGTTAATTCATGCTTATGCTCTATTGCTGGGAATTCTTCTGTTTTCTCTATGATCCTGGAGGAGAGAATATTCTAATAAGGCCACATGTTGCAAATTTTTTTAAAGCATGCTTGTAGTTTGGAATAATGGTTGGCACATACCGAGGGATGTGCAAGTTCAGAGAGGGTGGATGTCGTGCCTCTTTATGGGCACGGGGTGAAAGAAGAGAACCTGGAAAGAAAAGAACCTGCATGCATTTTCAAAGTTTTGCCAAACTTTTGATTTATGTCAAAAGTTGTTATGACATCAAGATGATAGAATGTATGCTAAATGTGGGTTTTGGCCATCAAATGAGGTTGCTGCTTGCGGGCCAAGTTACAGTGATGCTACCAAAATGTGGTTTTATAAGCCAAATTTGTAGTGTTTGACGTGCTCTCCATGCCTGTCTTTACGACTCATCAATTGGAGCTACGATAAGGAAGTTATGGCAGTTTGAAGTCAAGATGGTTTGCAGATCCATGCCAGATTGGGTAGTCACAGACAGATGAAGGGTCAGAGTTAAAGTGAATGCATGGGCCTGAAGTGCTCGTCATGTGGAGCATGTTGGTCTTTTTAGATCACCGTTTGGAGCCCTGGTTGCCAAGATATTGCCCATTGAAGTTTCACTGGGGGTCAATTCCGTACCAATTTGGTCACCACGGTCAGTGTGCCATCTAGCAATTTTTATGCTTCAACCAGATACTCAAACATGGTGCACTTAGTAGGGCAATAAGTGCTCAAGAAGAATCTTGTCTAGAATGTTATTTATTGTGCATTGATTGTTGGATATGCGGGTGGACTTGTGCTCGCCACTATCGTGATCGGGATATATGCATAATGTAGTGATTTGGCAATGCTCGATAGGGTTGTGGCAAACAAGCTCTAGATATTTTAACTAGATGCAAAGTGAAAGGGCTACCAAGAATACAATCACCTATTATTGCATCTTGAGGGCATGTGGCACTATCCAAGACGTTGATATGGACAACAAAATTCGCAACAATATTGCTTGTCAAGGCCTGTTGAAAATCAATGTGGTGCTAGGCGATGCTTTTGTCAACGTGCATGCCAAATGAGGTGTATTATGAGGGCTAAAGGCCACCCATAGGCAAAGCATGGCCGCCCACTACAAGGTGGAGCACGACCGCCCAAGGTCGAAATGGGTGTTATCACGCAAAAGAGGTGGCCGTCCATTTAATGAAAGAGAAGCACATCGTGTGCGAAAGGGGGAAAAAAATAAGGGGAAGGAGCCCCGTGCATGCAGCGAGTAGGGCAGGCAAAGGAGATGAAGGAGCTCATGGCAGGCTATACGGCGCTTCGACGGGCTCGCACATGAAACAAAAGATGAAGAGCAGCCCCTGGCACTACCTTTCGGCCCAGTGTTGCCAATTTTGGTGCAGGTCCAAATTGACATGCCACATCATCACGTCCGCTTCCATGCCACGTCAATCATGGTGCCTTGACTACTGTGGAGGGGCAAAGTGGGAGGGATCAAAAACGTTTTTGTAAGGTCTTTGAGGGGGGTATGGTAAGAAAGGAAGAGTTGCCAAGAAAAAAAAGGGGAATAGGAGTGTTGGAAATCGAAGGGAAGGAGGCAAGGTCTTGTATGGAAGCGAGAAAGACGAGGAAGGGGAGAAATAGCAAAGCTCGCCCTCAAAACAAGACGAGGAAGCTCCCTCAAGGAGAGGAGTATCTCTCTCTTTCTCTTTCCCCCTTGGAGGGAGGAGACACAGTGATTCTAGTGCAACTTTTTTTCCTCTCTCTCCCTCTCGAGTTTTGACAAGGAGATTCGGGCAAAAGCAAGAAAGTAGAAGAGGAAGGATTATCTCTCTCTAGATTCTCAACAAAGAGGGAGGGCATCTGAAGCTCTCTCTCTCTCTCTCTCTCTCTCTCTCTCTCTCTCTCTCTCTCTCTCTCTCTCTCTCTCTCTCTCTCTCTCTCTCTCTCTCTCTCTCTCTCTCTCTCTCTCTCTCTCTCTCTCTCTCGCTCTCGCTCTCTCTCAAGTTTAGATCCCACCGGTAAAGCACGCCAAAACAAGAAAGGGATCTTTCTTGGCATGCTTTGAGACCTGGAGGTAGGCAATACAGGGTGGGATTCAAGGTGTCTCGATCTCCCTCGACAAATCAGGGCAAGCACGGAGAGTTATTAGGAGGTGGTGAGAGCAAAGTTGAACTTAACAAGCACAAGCCAATGGAAGGTTCTTTGGAAGGTGAATCATAGCCATGATATGAAAAAAGGGTATGCAAAAGGATGTGTTCTGCAAGATAGAGAGCAGGCCAAAATTCGATCGGACAGAGGGCGGAAGGGAAACTTGTGGGAACTGAAGAGCAGGAAAATTGTACAGGGTGGGATTTTCTTGACAAGTACAGATTGCTTCCATCGGGTTGGGGTTTTTTTATTTGGGTTTGAAAATCAATAGGCATATCGATGATGGCATATGCAACCAATTTGTAACAGAGTTTTCAAAATCAAAATAGTGGACGCATCTACTGACTGTCAGCGCCAATTAAGTACCGATATCTACTTTCAACTTAATTTTCAATGTATTTGTGTTTCGAGTCGTGATTTTCGCTTACGCTTCTATAAGCATCTCTATATCTTCTTACTAACACTAAATCGGCCGTAACCGCAATGGTTTCCCTTGGTTTGAGGCTACATTGACTATCCGTCTACAGCCAAAAGCCCGGTGCTTTCCCGATCGACCCTAGAGGACCGCGCACTCCAACACCGTGGTGATTTTCTCTAAAGAGAAACAATCAAAGAGTGTGAGATATTGTGCAAGTATTTGTGTGTGTGTGTGGCCCACCCCCAACCCTAGGGGAAGGTCCACATGGTGGGAGGTAGGGCCCACCATGTGGAACCCTACCCCCAACCAAGTTTTAAAATGTGGAGCAAAAACTTCCTATGTAAAAAAGGTTACCATCTGGTAAAGTGGTTCCATAGGGCTAATGTATAGGCATCATATGTCATAAACTTCACTATGTGGAGTACTATGTAATAGAAAATATGTTACTATTGTTTACCATAGCTGAATTGTGCCATGATCAAGTAGATAATTTTGAGTCTTTGTATGTGGACATCGTCCAATATCCCGCACAAGTGATACATATAAGCTTGATATCCTCAAACGTATACTAATGATAAAATTTGATTCAAGATAATTGTTTAATATTACAACAATGTATATGCATATTAAGTACAAAATAAAATCATATAGCCTATTTCACAAATAGACACCTAGAAAAGCCAAAGTACTTCCTTTTGGATTAGGTATTGGTTTAATTAGGTTAAGATGACTTGTCTTTGCTAGAAAATCATGTAACCAATTCTTGTATATAATGAAAAGCTATATTCTATATGTACTTGCCCATATTAGGAGTGGTGGCCCTAGCCATCCCTTTGAATTAGGTAGGTCAAGTTAGGGCATATGATGGGTCCAAACCCATTGTATGGTGCTAGCCCCTACCAAAGGCTAGCTAGGAACAGGTATGTGTGTGTTTATGATTGAATACCTAACGATAGTCTAATTTCACAAACTATTGAACCATACAATGGGACTAGGCACCAAATAGAACATGCATACTTAAAGATAACTCAAATTTTACAAGAGAATACTGCTAGAGTCATAAAAAATCCTGTACATATGGCAAAATTTAGAATTTACAAATGAATGAAATTGTACCACATAAGTATACAATTATCAAAGAAGAGTTTACAAAGATTTCATATTAATGATAAAGAGATAGAACTGAGCAAATGAATGACATTGAATTGAGTGAGTATACAACTATCCTAAAAGAGTTTACAAGGATCATATTTTAATCATAAAAAATAAAACCAAGTAATTGCTATTGATGCAATTCACGTTGCAATCTCAAGGAAGGAACCTCTTACCTTCCACGATTTAAGAACACAAGCACATTAATATTGCATTATTCAAGAAGACATGTGTCAATGACCCCTCCCCGTTGTTTGGTGTCAAAAATTACAAAGAAACTAACAACTAAGCTGAGATCCAAGTATCAAATATATATATATATATTGTTGAAGGTATGAGTTGTTGAAAAAAGTAATCAGTGATGTGCATTTGAGTGAACTTTCACTTATACAAATAATTTGTCATATATATCCCTATTTTCTATGCTCTCATTTGTTTTAAAACCTAATTGTTCCAATTCAAGAGAAAAATTTGTAAGCATCTTGCTTGTCCGAAGCTAATATTTTTGAAACAACCAATCATAGCCATCTCCAATGAGATCCTCACATGAGGTTTATGTCTTAATGTAAACAAAATTTTCTCAATTAACATTAAAGATAATCCACATGTAGAATTGTCAGCCATTTGTGAGTCAAGTTTAGAACTGTTCTATTGGAACAACGTTACAAGGATTTCAATAAAAAAGATACACTTTGTCATTACGAGTTCAAAGTGAACCTTTAATTATGTATGTCAAAGGATCAAAAGTTAGGTTTTGTGCCTCAAACACACTGCTCATGTAGTGTGCTAAATCATCCTTAAAATAAGATCCCTATCCATTAAGTATTTTTCAGTTAACAAATCCAAGAAGCTAAAAGTATTCATTTTCAATCTTTTTTGCAACCAAACCCACTTTTATGATGCAGTTAGTGTCCAATAAGCATGTCATACACCGAGTTTTATTGTATTAAAGCATCCCAAAAGAGTGTCCAAGATTTTTGGGGCAAATGGAAGATCAATATGATGTATTGTAAACCAAGAATAAAGATCATGTTGTAAATTTAGATTCTTGACAAAAGCTAGCAACCATGTTGCTCAAGGCCAATATACTCATACTTCAAAGTCATCTCAGCCCAATCGATCAATAATTTTCAGCCCAAAACTAGTCAAGTTTACAATCAAGCAAATGCATAGAACTCCCCAAAAGAATTGGGCAGCATCTTGTTTGTTTCTTGGGGAAATTTCCAAAACTCCAGCCATGGATATCTCAAGAGAGACCCTCGCATGAGGTTTAGGACTAATATATTAATCAAAATCTGATTGAGAACCACTTACTAGATATGATATATAGATATGAAAACTAACTTGGTCCGAGCTATTGAAAAAAGTAATGAGTGACCTACATTTGAGTGAGCTTTCACTTATACAAACAATGTGTTAGTTATATCCCTAGTTTCTAGTGTATCTCCAAATGAGATCCTTACTTGAGGTATTATGGCTTAATGTAAATAGATTTTTCTCATTTATCATTAAGGATAGTCCCCATGTAGATCAATCATTACCATCTCATTGAAGATCCTCACCATAGGTTTAAGGCATATATGTCATATCAATTGAGCCAACTATACATATAAATTTATTGATTATGGGTCACTACCATTCCTAGCTTGGGGAATACAATCTCAATAGAACAATTAAAACATGTAGTAGCTCAAAAACTAGTAGCCCAAAGAACCAAATGAATGAACATAACTTGTGATGAGCATGTAAACCATGAGTCCAGAAAAGCCAATAAGCAGCAAGTTAATCGCAATAAAGAAATCAACATAACCACCAGGAAGCTGATAGTATGCCATGTCAAAAGACCCAGGTAGGGAAATTATTACATGTGGGTAGTCATTAATCACTTACCTAAAGAAGAAAAATATGCAATATTTTTTCATCTGGTGCTAATACGTCATACAAGTGGTGTATACTCATAATGTGTATTTACATAGTGTTAATCCGTCCTACAAGTAGTGTATAGTCATAATGTATTTACATAGTACCAGTTGCCAATTTATAAACCTTTTAAAGTTTCCCAAAGCAGTATGTATGGAATCCTTATCGCATGCTCTATACTCTTTTTTTGTCGATACATATGAGCAAATATTACAAAACCATTACATAGAACAACCCAAAACCAAATTGAGTAGGTGCAAATGCACCTACTTGTAATTGGAGAGAAACCACCATTGGTAAACATATGAAGGAAGCTAAAAGCAGACCCTAGACTTTCAAGCTGTGGTTTTGGTTACCTTTGAGATGTAGGATGATGGTTGTGGTGGCTAGAGGCTAAGATTTTAGGAAAGTGTGTGTACCAGATCCATATGAGGTGATGGTGTTTGAGTTTGCGAACCATCAAATAAAATATGTTCCTGTGTGCTGCTTTGATGCCGATCATCAAGTGTTGCCAATGAGAACTCATCCTTTGAACAAAGGAGTGCAACCATAACCAGCTACATGTACAAATCCATGTGTGTGTGTGGTGTGTGTGTGTGTGTGTGTAGAGTGACTCTCATTTAAAGAAAAGCTAGCACTTCCAAAGATGGGTTCATGGGACAAGGGGTGTGTGTGTGTGTGTGTGTGTGTGAGAGAGAGAGAGAGAGAGAGAGAGAGAGAGAGAGAGAAAGAGAGAGAGAAAGAGAGAGAGAGAGGATGCATGCGATCCCTCAGAAGGAGTGTGAACAAGAGCCAATATCTCGTAGCATGACAAGTGATTCTTGTTCATGAATCTGACGTGAGAGAGAGATAGATCCATAGCATCAATATAGTAGCAATTATTGATAGCATGTGCATCATTGCAAGCATGTGGTTGTGTGTGTGTAGGTGGTGGATGTGCACGCATTTATAAGGGGAATGGAGCATCTATAGGTAAAAAAAGGTTAGATGTATCTACTCGTCTTGTCATTATAGGTAAAAAAAGGTTAGATGTATCTACTCGTCTTGTCATTATATGGCCAAAGAGAGAAAGGGGAAGCCGTATACGAGCCGCTCTCCAATCAAAAGGACCATGCTAAGAAGCAACAACCTTTGTAGGTATGATCCATGGTGATATTCTTTAAAGAGAAACAATCAGAGAGTGTGAGAGATTTTGCAAGTATTTGTGTGTGTGTGTGTGTGTGTGTGCATGCGTGCAAGCTAGCAACATCTATTTGATGGGCATTTTATGACTCATTTTGAATGGCTGAAAATGTCAGCCACTCTCTCAAAAATAAACTAAAAGTGCCAAAGAAGTAATAAAATGCTACAAATTTGAAAGGGAAGAGGACTCGGGGTGTAGAGAGGGCATAACACATGACAATGTGTGCGTGCGCATGTGCGTGCACCCATACCCCATAGCGGGAGAGCTCCACCTCCCTCTTCGTCATATACCATGGGTCACCCCCTCCTCCCTTTACCACATGACCACAAATTTGAAAAGAAGTGGAGTTGGTGTGCAGAGAGGGTGGAACCAATGTTGTGTGTGTGTGTGTGTGTGTGTGTGTGTGTGTGTGTGCACATGCTTATGCATACATGCGCATGCGTATCCACCCATAACCCCTATAGGTAGAGATCCACGCCCGTCTCCCTCATATATCATGGATCACCCCGCCCCCCCTTACCACATGACCACATTTGTTACTTTGTGCTTTGGTCCTTTCTCGATAGATGGGCCACACATGTATATTAGATTTGTATCATAGGCTGACTTTGGCCTCTAATAGAAGTAAAAAGATCTTTCTTTATTTTTATCTCTGTGTGTGTGTGTGTGTGTGCGTGTGTGTGTGTGAAAGCTATAGGCATTTATGTGACGGGAATATTACCAGTTTTTGGGGTGTTTGGTTCGTTTTGAACGGGTAAAAATGTTAGCTACTCATGAAAAAATACACTAAAATGCCAAAGAAGTAATGAAATGCTACAAATTTGAAAGGGAAGAGGATTTGGTGTGTAAAGAGGGCAAAACCAAGAAAGTGTGTATATGTGAGTGTGTGCATGCACCCATACCCTCTAGAGGTAGAGCTCCATCCCCCACTCCCTCATATACCATGGATCACCCCCTCCCCCCGTCCCATAGGATCACATTTTGTTCCTTTGTACTTTTGACCTTTCTCAATAGATGGAGGACACTCACACATATTTATTTTGGAGAGAGTAGAAACTTGAAATTACAACTCACACACCTGACCCCGTGAGGTGGAGTATCCCAGCTAGATAAGCTAGTCCAAACCACCGCATAGACTTGGGGAACAACCCCTAGGGGCTACATGTCACATGAGATGTCAAGGGGGTTTCAACCAAAGACCTCGAACACAACAGGCTCTTGCTCTATCAATTGAGTTAGCACTTGTTGACACACAAGTATATACTTGATTTGTCTAATAGGCCAACTTGGCCTCTAATAGATGTAAAAGGATCTTTCTTTCTTTTCTCTCTAATAGTAGGTGTGTGTGCTTGCATGTGTGCACCAAGAAGCCTTGCCTTAGCCCTAGGTAGGTTGCCTTATCAAGGAGCCAGCAGGTGTGCATGTGTCTGTGTGTGGCAATCTTACCCTATCTTGGTTGCCAATGGCCGCATGGAAATCTCCTTCCCTCATATCAAAAAGGTAGAAGAATTGTCTCTAGTCATGGCAGAATATAATAAAATAGAAGTGGAACCTAATGAGTCAAACATATCCATATTTTGCATGGGGCTGGCCATACTTGTGTGAGTGAGCCTTCTCCACACACCGCACCAGGTAGGTTGCCTTATCAAGGAGCCAACATGTGCAAGTGTGTGTGTGGCAATCTTACCCTATCTTGGTTGCCAATGGCCGCATGGAAATCTCCTTCCCTCATATCAAAAAGGTAGAAGAATTGTCTCTAGTCATGGCAGAATATAATAAAATAGAAGTGGAACCTAATGAGTCAAACATATCCATATTTTGCATGGGGCTGGCCATACTCGTGTGAGTGAGCCTTCTCCACACACCTCACCATCAACAACTTACTACATCACATTGATTTTCAAATTAAAAAAGAGATTCCCAATTTATACATTGATTTTGGGTTTTGTCCTATAATAGAACAACGTGGACGATAAAGGTGGGTTGCATTGTCCTGTACCGGGTGGGAGGAGAATGATAATTACACCTCGACCTTTGCCAAGCTTAACCAAGCCATTCACCCGAGCGAGTTTGATCCCAACCGAATCGAGAAGGTCCATCATGACAACCGCAACAACCAAGGCACTCTTGTCTCCAAAAAAAGAGAGGCGTGAATAACACTTTTGTAGCAAGCTTGACTACTCAAGGGCATCAAAATCTAGATAATTGAAGCCTTGATCCTCGGTCAACTCAAAATCAAGGAAAACAAGAACTTCAAAAGGTGCAAGATGCTCGAGAAGCAGGTAAATGGGCCATCTATTGAGGCGGCAAGGCCATTATTGAGGAGTTGTGAGTTCCAAAAACTCCTAGACTGCCCTCCCCTACCCGACCTCCCCTCACTCCCTAAGTGACATATGTCACATTTTTGTTGTATCCTCATCTAGTCATGTTTCCAATGCACCCTCTTGATAAGAGGCACCATGTATGTTTTCTTGGTCCCATAGGTCATATTTGAGCTCCGAGGACGATGCTGAAATCTATCTATCTATCTCTCTCTCGAGTGGAAGATGGAGGAGAGGTTGCACCCCCCCCCCCTTCTTTCTCTCTCTCTGTCTCTCTCTCTCTCTCTCTCTCTCTCTCTCAAGTGGAAGACAATGAAAGTAATATTTACATATACGTGGAGAATGTAAGGTGGTAGCTACTTGGCCCAATTCAATGATTGCAAGTAGTGGGACTTCTTGGCCATTATACTATAGTCTAGATGCACATGTCCATGACTAGCGCTCTACCATGGGCCCTCAATTTTGTATTCATGTACATCTATAGGACACCACTGGAAAAATATTCTATATATTATTCTTTATTTTTCAACTTTCAATTGTAGCCATTTCACCATAATGAAAGTACACCGAAGGCCCAATGCCTCTAACGCTTTGTATTTTTAGCAGGCCAAAAAAACCTGTCATCCAATCTATCCATAGTATCCTATTTACACATTATCTACGATGACTATTATTTACACATTTACATCAATTCACACATTGAGTACTACGACAAGACCAACCAAGCAAGCCTAGTTATTTGAATTTTGAAGCTCGGGTTCTAATGTGGAGTTGAGAGTCAATTGATCATTCAAAGCACGCACTTTACCTTTTTGACCTACAAATCTCTCTCTCTCTCTCTCTCTCTCTCTCTCTCTCTCTCTCTCTCTCTCTCTCAATCATAACTTCTTCATCCGAACTCCGATTTGGGTGATCTATAACCTCGATCAAAGAGCACGAAGCCCTCTACGCATTGATGTAAAGACATAAAATTTCAAAGTTATGGAAGGAATTTTTGTAACGCATTTCCGAAGTGAACAGGTTCAAGAAAATTGACTCTCATCTCTTATTTTACATACAATTTCTTCCAGCACTCGCAAGGGTTCTTCTTCTTCAACAAGGCCCACAACCATTGTGGAAAATTATCCAAGATCTCCTAAGTGTGGAGATAGCAACACAACCACCCAACCAACGACATCAAAAACCATGATCATGGCATACTTGGTATCATTGCAAGAGACCGTAAACAAACAAGGCGAAGACTTACGAGCACTTGCAATGGAGAATGGCACACTAAGGGTACTTGTGGTTGAGAATGAGAATCTCAAGAGGACACTTGAGATGCAAACAACACATTTGATGCAACTTGAAGAGGAAATCAAGGAATGTAAACGCTCTCTTGTGGACTTGAATGCTTTGAAGGAGCGGATGAGCAAAGCAGAGCATGACCATGTATTGAAAGAGGAGAAATTTGACACCAAGAGCCGGGATGTATGCGACATGAAAAATGCATGCACAAACAAGTATTGGGCTGATGTATGTGGTAGCAATGTGGTTGCTAATTCCTCACTCATGCAAGATATGGCTCAAACAAAGAATGTTGAGAATGTGGATGTGGAGGAGTTGAAGGAACGAAAACGACGTTCCAAGAACATTGTTATTCGTGGAATTCCCGAAGAGAAGCTAGAGACACCTACTTCTCTTGCCATTGTTATTGAAGATTTATTCAAAACCCACTTTGGCATGTCCTGAGTTATGGTCTATGGAGCACATAGAGTGGGGAAGCAAGGAGCTCCTCGCTCAGGAGAACGGCCAATTGTATGCACCATGTCGGATGAGACCAAGCGAAAGATTATCCTTGATAATAGTTGGATCTATTTGAGGGATACAAAATGTTTTGTATGTGAAGATCGCACTATTAAGCAACAAAATATGTGTCGCAAGGCATATGAGGAAAAGAATAAGAAAAGCAAGGAGATCTCTCGTGAAGAAAATGTGCCCAAGGAGGAGGCAAGTTCCTCGAGCAAATAGGGATGCGTGGCCTATGAGACCGAGTTACAATTGAAAATATGCTTTTGGAATTGTAATGGATACCCATGGAATGCGAGGGTTGGCATTGATGAACTAACAAGCAAAGCCGATGTTGTACTTCTTGTTGAAACTTGGGAGCATGATACACAAAGGATTAACAGCTTGGAGAATTACAATGTACATTCACTGATGTGGTCAAAGAATCTTAAGCAACGAAGAGGACAAGGAGGGGTAGCATGTATGGTTAAGAAAGGATTGGAAGATTTTGTATCAATTGTGAAAGATGACAAGTACAAACGTTATGTATGGCTGAAAATTATGACACCAAAAAGAGCACCCATTTTTGTAGTTGGTTGCTACATTCCTCATCATGATTCTCCCTTTTATGCTTGCATGGATAGAGATCAGCCATTTTTTGATTTAGAAGAGGACATTGCTTATTTCAAAGGTGAAAGTGATGTTATTGTATGTGGGGATATGAATGCTCGCACAAAAACATTGCAACATGAGACTCAACAATTTGATATGCCATACATTTCAAGGGAGTTGGAGGAAGTTCACTTGTATGATCGTTCTTCAATGGATGAGAAAGAGCCGGATCACTATGGAAAGTTACTTTTACACATGTGTAATAGCACGGATATGCTCATTGCAATTGGTGTATCTTTGTGGAGCGGAACCAATGGATTTACATGTAGGAGATATAATGGGGATAGTGTGATTGACTATATGCTACTCTCCGAAGCCATCATGTATCGTATAAAGAGTTTCATGTTTGGCCAATGGAGCCCAAAATCTAACCATCGTACCCTATGTATTGACCTTTCACGTGGAGAAGCAACTAAGCATGATAATCTCAGCCAAAGGAAAGAGAAATTATCATTATGTATGGATTTCAAATGGGCATCAATGTACATTGAAATGGTTGAGCAAAATTTATCGATGAAGAAGCTTCAATATGATGCACCATTGGAAACTAAATGGGAAGCTTTCAAGAAAGTTATTTTTTCTTGTGCCGAAGAATGCTTTGCTATAAAGCATCTCCTTGGTATCAACAAAGATAGATCACACAAAAGGTGGTTTGATAAAGAATGTCAAGATGCTCGAAGGTCCTTGATAAAGCTTGATGCAACTATGGACAAAGACAACTATCAAAGTCATTTTCATACATACAAGGTATTGATTCAAAAGAAGAGAAGAAGATGGGAAGTAAAGCAACAACTTTTAGTCCAAGAAAAGGCACATGCATGTGGAAGACTTTGGAGAAACTTGAGGGGCAAGCGGGTTGAGAATTTTGGTAACTTGAGTCTTGTGGATATGTACACACATTGTAGGCAATTATATGAGCAAGCAAATGCTAAAAAAAAAACCATTTTATGGTTCACTCCCATGTATGCCTTCTTTTTTTACTATTGAGGATGTATCGGTGGGCTTGAAAAGTTGGCCACTTGCAAAGCGGGAGATCTTCAAGGTATCAAGCCGGAGATGATCAAATGGATGGGAGATTTTACCCATGAGTGGATGTGTGATATTTTCAACCTTGCACTTCAACATGGTATGCCTTATGATTGGAGTACTAATTGGGTTAAGCCTTTGCACAAAGGAGGGGATGTAAAGAATGTAAACAACTACCGGACTATAATGATTGGGTCTCTTATGGGAAAGTTGTTTGGGTGCATAATGGAGATGAAATTGAGTGGTTGGGTTGAAGATAACGACAAGCGTGCAAAGGGACAAGCCGGTTTTTGTCGATGCCATAGCACCATTGATCATCTTGTCACTCTTCGTGCTCTCACGGAGGAAAATCGGTTGAAAGGCAAGCGATTGTATTGTTGTTTTGTGGACTTTAAGAAAGCCTTTGATATGATTCCACGTAACAATTTTTGGAGAAGGATGGAAGAACTCCAAGTGCCAAGTGAGTTTATGCGGTTTCTCGAATCTATGAGAAGGTGATTTGTCAATTGCGCATGGGAAGAGGAATTTCAGAAATTCTTGTAAGCACTATTGGGGTTAAACAAGGATGTCTGTTGTCACCAACTCTCTTTGGTCTATCCATCGATCAATTGGAACAAATGGTACTTGACTTTATGCAAGAAGAAGGCATTGAAGAGGTCACTATTTGCAATGCGGTAATCATGCTTTTGTTGTATGCGAATGATGTAGTGCTTCTATCTCACACTTTAGAAGATGCACAACATCTTATGGTTGTCCTTGAGAACTTTTGCTTGTATAGTGGGTTGATTGTGAATGGATGCAAGACATAAAGAAGTGGTTTGGGACATGGGATGCATTACACTGGTACGTGATGCTTCAATTGACTCCCAAGTGAATGAAGCTTTTCTACAACGCGAATGTATTACGGCTTGGGAGAAATCCGGTGGGTCATGCTTCATACATTACACCACCCATATTGCCCCCAACTACAAAACCATGTTCTTTGCTGAAAGAGGAAACCGTACTCACAGTTACATGCTTGAGCCTATCCCCTTGTTGGCGATACACACTATCACAGCCATTCGGCTTGGCTCCCATTTTCTTCGATGCGAGATAGGGCGTTGGGGCAATGGAGAAGAGTCAAATCGATTGTGCACATTATGCTCACAACAAGTTCGAGAGTCTGAGTACCACACACTACTAGAGTGCTCAGCTTTTGGTCAAATCCGAACTTGCTTCTCTCACATTTTCAGCCATAACTTAGACCTACACACTTTCCAGCCAAAGTGTGGGCTCTCCATTGCGACTCTCATCACCACAATTTTGGAGCTTCGAGAGTCACTCATCAGCCATACACATACTACATCACATGTAACTTTGGTCCCATAGGTCATCTTTGACCTCCGAGGACGATAATAAAATCTATCTATCTATCTATCTATCTCTCTCTCTCTCTCTCTATTTCTCTCTCTCACAAAGGATTACAAAGTTTTGAGGAGTTTAGGTACTTTTAGTGTGCGAATCACGCGCACGCACACACAGAGCTTATATATCTTTTTTGACCCAATATATTAATATAAGCAAGAAAATGAGGGCCATGCACATTAGTTAAAGCCCTTCCCACACTCCTTATCTTCTTCTCAGTGCTTTTGTGGACCCATGCAACGCAATACTTCACTCTCTTGCGAGGTCTCTTGACATTCTCTCTTGTTTATGTTGGAAATAGGGTTGCAAGGAAACACACACAACTTGGACAAATGAAGGAAGCTCAAGGCACACAATAGAGAGTGTATTACTTAGTATGCAATGGAAGGATATGAGCCCTAGAGTGATGGACGTATACAATGCACGGGGGAAAAAACCTCCTAGTGAGGGAAAAAATGCATCGATGGTCCTAAGTGTGTTCACACACCTCACTACCACATGTATATGGTTACCAATCCCCCTTGGGAGTGATGCAGTGAACAAGAGCTGGCACATAGAGTATAGGGAAGTGCCAGCCCTGAGGACAGGATCAATCCACAAAGGGGAGCAAGCCCAAATATTTGCGAAAAGCTTCAAACTTCTCACAAGACAATGCCTTGTCAAAAGATCTGCAAGGTTATCCTGTGTTGGCACATAAGCCAAGTTGATCTCTTCTGTTGAGAGTCTCTCCCTGACATAGTGATAATGCACCTCAATGTGCTTTGTGGGAGCATGAAAAATTGGGTTCCTTGCAACTACCAATGCGCTCTGTCTGTCAGTGTAGATGATGTTGGCAATGTCTTGTCCAACACCCAAATCAGCCATAAGGCGTCTGAGCCATACACACTCAACCGTAGCTTTGAAGGCTGCCTATACTCAGCCTCACACCTAGAAGCAGCCATAGTAGGTTGCTTCTTGCTCAACCATGATATACATGAACTGCCGAGCATGAAACAAAAATTACTCGTGGACACTCGTGTGTCAAAACAACCAGCCCAATCTAAGTCCAAAAAAGCATGTAAATATGGCGGCAATGATCCCCCTTGGGATAAAACAACCCAAGATGTAAAGTGCCACTCAAGTAGCGAAAGATCCTCTTGACAGCCTACCAATGCTTAGACCCTGGGCTATGCATAAATTTGCTAACCTGTGAGACTGCAAACTGAATATCCGGCCTCATATTGCATACATAAATATTAATGATGCAACAGTCCCCAAATCTTTTATCTTGAAAGTAGCATTAAAATCAGCCTTAAATTCAGCAATATGTGCCTCATTCGGACTAGTGATCAACAAATCATCCACATATAGAACAACGATGAGAAGTACATCCCCCTCATGTTCTACATACAAAGTGCTTTCTGTTGGACTGTTACGAAAGCCTCGCTTGACCAAATGAGTGTCAGCTTTCTCATACCAAGCATGAGGAGATTGCTTCAACGCATACAAAGCTTTCTTACACTTGCTCTTCCTGCCCTTTAATGACAAAACTGCGAGGCTGCGCTACATAAACTTCCTCAAATATGTCACCATTCAAGCAGGCAGTAACAAGGTCTGATTGATGTACATCCCAACCAAAATGAGCTACCAATGCACATAGAAATGCACAATAGTCATACGACAAGTGGGAGAAAAAACCTCTTTATAATCTATGCCTTTCTATTGTGCATAGCCTTTTGCAACAAGTCGAGACTTATAGCAATCAATTTCACCATTTGGCTTACACTTCAACTTCTAAACCCACTTCGTACCAATGACCTTTTTGCGAGGAGGCAAATCACATAAAGTCCATGTGTCATTTTCTCTAAGTGCATCATATTTTGATTGCATGTCAGCCATTCAATTTTCATAATTATGTGCTTCATCAAAAGACAGAGATTCCTCAACATCACATAAGCTAGACATAGCCAAAGCATAACAATCTGATGCATAAGATGCATGGCGAGAACCTGAACAAGTAAGACTAGACAAAGGTGCATCCAATTTACTATCACGCAAAGTATGCACTAGCCATTTTGGCAAACCTCTAGCCTTCTCCTCATTCTCAGGCCTTTCCTCATCAAGTACATTATGTACATTTGCATCAGAAGCTGAACGATCTATCACATTTTTAGAAACCCCAATAGGCTGTACATTTGCCTCATTTGAATTTACATTCAAACTTCCACCATTGATGAAAAGAGGCAACAAACTATCATAAATGTCATGTGAGCTTACATTACTGTCTCTCGTACATGACAACAAAGGCTGAACAAAATCTTCCACAAACGCAACATCATGTGAAACACAAACACAACATCCCGTGAAACACAAACACAAAATCTTCTACAAACACAACATCCCGTGAAACCAAGATACACTTTGTTTGCGGATGGTACAACCTGTAGCCTTTTTTTTCAACACTATAACCAACAAAAATGCACTTGACAACCTTGTCATCCAATTTTCTGCAGTGTGTTCGTGGCACCAAAGCATAAGCCAAACACCCAAAAACGTGCATGTGGTCAATAGATGGCCTTTTATCATGCCATGCTTCATATGGAGTCATAGACTGCAAAGCTTTTGTAGGACACCTGTTAAGTACATAAGTGGCACACATCATAGCCTCAAGCCAAAAGGCATGTGGCAAAGCTTGACTTTTGACCATACATCGTGCCATTTCCGTAAGTGACATGTTTAGCAACACCATTTTATTGAGGTGTATACGACAATGTATATTGGTGTTTTATCCCACAACTAGCCCAAAATGCATTAAATTCATGAGACATATACTCCCCCACTCGATCGGAACAAAGGGTGCCCATAGTACATTTGGAGACGTTTTCAGCCATAGCCAAAGATTGCTTAAATCATGTAAACACTTCGGAATTTGATTTAAGCGGATATACCCATGCATGCCTGGAGTCATCATCAATGACAGACACAAAGTAAAGGTAATCACCCAAGGATGGAGTTTGCATGGGCCCACAAACATCACTATGCACAAGTTGTAACCTGCATGTAGCTCTAACCCATCCTTTGAAAACGTCGAACATTGCATCTTACCCAAATATACAGTCTTCACAAACATGCTTCACAGGTGCTTCAAGAGGTGGCAAAGAAGCAATCATATCAGATTTTTGCAAACACAGCAAACTGGCAAAATTCAAATGCCCAAAACGTGCATGCCAAAGTTTTGCATTTGAAATAGCCTTAGAATCCACAACTGCATTTGCAAAATTCTGCCCACACATGTCATACAAAGTGAGCTTATATAGACCACGACATAAAATTCCTGATGCAACAATCTCATTACCAAAACTGAGATCATGAACTGTATGTCTGTCATCCACAAATTTCACAACAAGACCAAGTCTAGCAAGTGCAGATATAGACAAAAGGTTTTTCTTGATCCCAGGTACATAAAGTGCATCAACAAGTGTGAAAAAACTGCCATTCGCAGCAATAAGCACAATCTATCCAAGTCCCTTGACCGGATAAGAGGCATTGTTGGCACAAGTTATTGAATTCCCATGAGGGACAACCTCTAGAGAGGTAAACAAGTCACGATGAGAGGTAATGTGCTTTATAGCACCACTATCAAAGTACCACACATGAGCATCTACAACAATTGATATACATGCATCATGGACAGAAGGATCATAAGTACACTCTGAACTAAAATCCCATTCTGCATCTACATCAACATCACAATCTGATTTCATAGAAGACTCTACAATTGCTGCACTTGTAGTGGAACCAGCCTCTTTATTCTTAGTCTCTTTTGCCTTCAATTTCGGACAATGCTTGATCAAGTGATCCTTAGCTTTACTATAATGGCAACACATCTTCTTTTTGCCCTTTTCACCAGAATTCCTAGACGAGGTGTTGCGAGCAGAAGCATTGGAAACAGGTGATTTGCCACTCGTCGAAAAATCATGAGAAGTGAGTACATTGCTGTTACCACCTTTTCTTTGAGAAGCAATAAAAGCCCGTTCAACTGCATACTGTTTAGCCCCGATTTTTCTTGAAAGTGACTCTTGTAACAACAATATGCATAATGCATCAAACTTGACAACTTCAGGATTTCTTTGGGTCATAAGTCTCAAGTACTAGCAAAAGTCTTGTAAGAATCTGGCAACGCATTAAGAACTGTCTGCACAAGGGAATTGTCAAAAATGACTTGGCCTACATAAATAAGTTGCTCATTTATATCCTTGATACCAGCAAGGAAAGTGTCTATTTCATCTTTCTCATGCATAATCTTCGACTCCAACTCTTTACGTAGAAATGCACTTTTAGCCTCATTGCGACTTGCATATAGACCAACCAAAATATCCAAGCCTGTTTTGTAGATTTTGTAGAGCAAATATGAGGAGTAATAGTGCGCTTCGTAGACAACGCAATCAGTGCATGGGCCTGCGCATCTCTTACATCCCAACGAGCTTGCTTAGCCATAGGCAAAACAACTCTGGCAACAACAACCCTGCCACCAAAACCTGCAACATTCTCAACATCGCCTGCATCCTCAGAACCAGGGCGTACATCAATGCCCTACACAACATTCCAAACGCCCTTTGACACAAGTACATGTTGCATCACGTAAGCCTACAATTGGGTAATTGTCCCCATCCAATTTATCCTCAGTAGCAAACATCTTGAACAAATCTATGTTGTTGTCAGCCATGGCGAATGCCTGCACTTGATGTTCAATCTTAGGATGATTGACTTGCTACCTAAGAAGAGGGAATCATTGTTTCAATTCACAAAGAGACATTTAAATTGGCCCAATTCTCACAATCATCTCCAACAATGGGTTACAATAAACAAAAACAATTGAATACGGGCACAATACAATTTGAGCTTCAAAATCTTCTTTCTTTTTAGTTTGTCAATGGGTCCCTTCCTTTAAGAGCCTCATATGACTTTAATTCCTTTCCATTTTATTGTTTTAGAATGCCATTGCGAGCTTTTACCTTGTTTTCCATCTCAATTAGACATTCACCCGCACAACGTGTGTGATAACAATCTTAATAGGTTGCACTAGGCCTCCTTTTCTTTATGCAAGTGCGTGACCCATCTTCCAGACGGGGGAGAGGGAGGGAGAGAGAGCCTCGAGGGACATGTGGCGGGCGGTGAGCTCTGCATCGTTTTTGCCAGCTCTCTATCTTTTTGTATATGTATTCTATTCTATAACGGCAGTGAAAGTGCCCTTTACACATGTCGAGAGCTGCGAGCTCAAGGCTAAAGTCCAAAACGAGCCTCTGTGCATGATAAAGAGGGAGAGAGAAAGAGAGAGAGAGAGAGAGAGGGCCATACTAGTATACAGAATATAGATAGAGAGAAGAGAGGAGAGGAGAGATTCAGAAAAAATTGTATAAAGTTTCTTCATTGGGACTATCTTGCAAAAAAACTCAACCCTTGTTAATCTCACCAATACTAAGGGGACCCGGCTCTAAGTCGCAGGACAAAAAAGTTTCATTACTTCGATGACAGCTTACGTTTCGGCCTGCCTCTGATTCTCTCACAACCGGGGCAGGCCTTGTTTGCTTGGATCTGTGGTTCATCGCGCTTCAGCTTCTTCTACTTCTCCTTCCCCGCCATGGTGAGCACCTAGCTTCAGTCTGGCAAGTTTGAAGTCAAGTCAGCTTCTCTTCATTCAGTCGAGCAAAGCTCATTCTCCGTCAAGAAAATGCCACGATTTTGATTTTGGTCCCTGTTGCTAGTAGATTTGCTATTCTTTGCCTGTCCTAGCGTTTCTTTCCTGCATTCTTGGGGTAGTGCCACGGAGATTGTAATCTGGACACAAGTGCGTTAAGTAATTTTGCAATTATATGGTATTCCGCATGCAAATTTTTAACTCAGGAGTGCGCACGTAATTTCCCACATTCCCGAGCAGATATATAGCTTTCTCATTGTGTTTGAAGCAAAAAATTTTCAGAGATGTTTTGCTCTCGCTTGCTTCACAGAATATCCTTTAAACATTGTGTTTTTCTGCAGATTCGGTTCATTTTGCTGCAGAACCGGCAAGGCAAAACACGGCTTGCGAAATATTATATTCCTTTAGAGGATTCTGAGAAGCACAAGCTAGAGTATGAGGTAAATAATTACATTTGTTGCTACTCTTTCACAGGCATGCCATCACTGTGCCCTCTGAATAAAATTTTAACGTTAAAGTCTTGTCTTCTTTCTGTAGCAGTTTTGGGCTCATGTCACGTTGCTTCATAAAATTAAGGATGCATTGTTTTTATCTAAAGTGGAGAATTGTAACCCAAAGTCGTAGCATGACCAGAAACATTTGGATCGAGGTTTTATGTTTTTGGCTGTCGTGTAGTAGTTGACTGCATAGATAGTTTTAGAATGCATGTCTGTAAGATTCATCCCATCTCGTGTTTTAAAGTTCTCTTTTCATACATCTGTTTGCAGGTTCATCGGTTGGTTGTAAACAGAGATCCCAAATTCACAAATTTTGTAGAGGTGAGTTATATAATCTGTACAGCATTGTGATGGGAGCTGCCTGTGCACTGTCATAATGGGAAGAAGATTGATCGCTATTTGTTGACTGACTCTTGCGATTCATGCTGAATTAGTTTGTGACACTTGGTCCTGGCATATTGGTCTAGTGTGATCCTCCTACATGTTAGTGTGTAGTTGGCGGGCTACTTTGTGTTAAGAGGTCAGATGCCTATCTGTACTGCCTTGCGTTCGGGATTCCAATAGGAGGGGCATGACCTTGGTAGCCTAGGGCTGGCCATCCTTGAGTTTCCTCGGAGTTTGGATTTAGTTTCTGACCATTTTTTGGTCACTTTTTGCAGGTTCTTTCTGTTGTATATGAGAATTGCCTTGTCTATAGTTTCTACTTTTTATAAGTCTGAAGGGTTATGGTTTACTGAACATTCGCTTAAATTTCTGTAACTAACCCCCTCTCCCCCCCTCCCTCAAGTTCTAGTCATCATGGCTGATGACAAGCCAGCTAGTTTTATATTCTGTCTGTGTGCATCTTTTGATTTTCATTTTTGACAGTGGAAAAACCTCTATGATATCCAGTAATCACAAACCATAGGGAAATGCATGTGTGTGTGTGTGTCTTTTGATTTTCATTTTTGACAGTGGAAAAACCTCGATATCTAGTAATCACAAACCATAGGGAAAGTCTCCGGTGATAAAGATTTTCAAATTGGAGGTTTAAATCACAGAGCTGAAGTAAAAGATGGGAATTACTGGAATGTGGAACTGTGACCCAAACCATTATAATAGGCCACCCACGCATCTCAGCAGATAGCCTCGCAGATGTAAACATCATCGACCACCTTTTTGAGACCAAGGCAAACTAGGGTACTGCCTCTAGCCAGCCAACTGGGTGTGCATTTTCATAGCTGAACAGGCCCTGTGCAGGTACGTGTACTTCGTATTCGTCTGGGCACAGCGGCGAAACATCCTCCTTGTGCTGATATGGGATATTCCAGAGCCATCATTGGAGGGGTCAGAGAAGGTGAAACTCACACCCCCTCTCAGTTCGTGGACGTGGAATCAATTCAGGAGTACTGAAGGGTGAGTATCTGTTGAAGAAGAGGTCTTGTGAAGATGTCAGCGGGGTTATCAGAGGGCGAATGATACACAAGCTCAAATAGCACCATCCAAAGTTTTCTCTCAAAGACTCAAAACAAAGTGATATTGTATGTCTATATGCTTGTCTTGGATACCGGACTCCTCGCAACATCTATCGACTGTAGTTGTCCGAGTGAGTCAGCAGTTGTCTTGGATACTGGACTCCTCGCAACATCTATCGACTGTAGTTGTCCGAGTGAGTCAGCAGTTTGTTGTGGAAAATCGATCTCCAAAAGCAACTGCCTTATCTAAGAATTCCCACACAGAAAATTGAGGTCAAAACATGCGTTTAGTAAGCAAATGAGAGAACTGGCCAGTTTCTGATACATGGTAGCGTCTGTCAAAGTGGCAGTGGAAAAGCTGAATCGGATGATGAATAGGGCAGCATCCGGGCATTAATAATGCTGTTCGTGTGTGGACAGCCACCTGCACTTGAACAACTCGTTAGAGATCTTACTCCGAATCAGCCTGAACGAGCAAAACAACCCTTTGTGTAGGGATAAGACCTGCTTTGCTCTTAGGCCTCAACCTACACGACACAAACTGCACATGGATAATGAGGGGGAGATAGCAATCCCTAGACAGGGAAAACATAGATGCAAAGCGACAAAGGAGAGAGCATAAAGAGAGGGTGGGATCCTAGATAGGGAAAATTGGGGAGGAGAGTTCAAAACATTGGAGGAGTGTGTGTAGAGGGTCTGGTTGTATATGGCTAATGCCATACAAGTGTTGAGGGCAAGGGTCACCTATATACGGTAAAGGGGTATTTGCTTGTCTGAGGACCCGCGGGGGGGGGGGGGGGGGGCTCTGAGAACCCGCGTGTGCTTGCCCACATGGGTTCCACCCAATAGACACGAGTGATGTCTCTCAGGGCTGCCGTCTTGAGGATGCTTCGTTATTTGCAGCGGAAGTGATTGATGGTGAATGCTCAGGATGAGTGCTCGGTGGGGACTCAAGGTTCCTTTTACTTCATGAGAGATGCACAAAGACTAGAGAGAGAAGAGAGAATGATATTGCGAGTGAAGGTTCTGTGAGTGAAAGAGAGAGAAAAGAGTAACACCAGATGGGGTCCCAAACCCCCCTCCAAGGGCCCCCCTCCCTATTGCTACAGAGGTATTTGCTTTAGATTGCACAAAATTCACATGCTGATACAATGGTCCTAGATGCTGAGATGCTGATCGGATCTTGCGGTAGATGCTTGGATTTGCAAGGCTAAGGGTTGGAAACTAAAAACGCTAGGGCTGATCTGGCTTGGAATTGCGATCTGATGATGAAGCGATGAGCGACCTACTATCGCCAATGTTGGCGGTGAGCTGAAAACTGAAAAAACACTGGCTGATCTGAGGGCTGAATCTGAAAATGCTGGCTGATCAGCTGTCTTGGGCTGAAAACTGAAAACAGTGGTATTGATGGTTGGATCTGCGACGGTACAACGAGGTTATGGCTGAAAACGCTGGTGCTGATGGGATGCTGTAGGCTGATCTGATGCAGAAGCACCGGAGATTCTTAGGTACTGCGGGTATTTGGTGCTGGTATTGAGGGTATTGACTTATGCTTGAGAAGTAACCTGCTTCACGTGCATATAAATACCTAGGTTGGGTATACTAATGCAATTGTGGGAACACCCTCTAGTGCCAACACCTAGCAGACACTAGCTGTGCTCATGTCCAATCAAAGGGTATGGTGTAACGGGAACGAGCACACGGAAAAGAATAGACTGAACAACTTAAAGCACTTCAAATAACCACTGAACTGAAAGAGATACACGACACACGAGACGTGGAGTGGTGGAGTTCCACCCTTAGAGGAGCACTAGCCCCAAACCTTGGCGTCCCTTTCGATATTTCTTTATATTGCTTGAACTCAGTACAACACTGGTACTCCATCCCTTGCACCTCCATGCAGGAGCGTGCTAGAGAATGAGCCCTTGGCTCATATTTAAAGGCCCTTGGCCCTTCAAAAGCAGTTTACATGAAAAGCATGAAGTCTAAAGCATTTGGTCCCAAAAACTGACGCTAAAAGCTGCCAACGTGTTTCACGGAATTCGTACAACTGCCACGTCATCAAGCGTAAAATGTGAAAATCCGTTCATGTGCCACGTCAACATTGCAAACGCAATGTGTGGGTTGTTCATACAGGCCTGCCGCATCATCATCCACTTGCACTATTTGTTGTGTGTGTGTGTGGCATTGCCAACGTAATGTGTGGGTTGTTCGTACAGGCCTGCCGCATCATCATCCGCTTGCAATATTTGTTGTGTGTGTGTGTGTGTGTGGGTCTTGTTTTGCCTTTAGTCACTTGGGCCCCCATCGGATGGGGTCCCATAAGTTGGTGGGAACTCCTCTTTAAAAATAGGCCGCTCGGCAAGACTTTGCAAGTTGTTAAACCTCCTTCTACTGCTTCTTCTTAGGGTTTAGGCCCCTCGACCTGGATTTGCAAGTTGGCTCCGTTCTTCAGTGGCTTGACACGCTTTTAGCAGTTTGTGACATATGCAACTACTCTAAAGTGTTTGGGCATGTAGGTCCTGCATACAGGCTCACGAGGATGCTAGAACACTTCTTAGGCTGTCATGAACCCTAGAATTAGGAGTTACAGTTTGTCCACAGGCACATAGGGTTAGATGTGCATGTGACAACCAAGTTGTTAGAATAATAATATATCCACCCGCAATGCATCTGACAATGCATTTGACATTACATATCTCGTGTTGAACAATGCAAAATTCTTGGGGAATGACACGTCCATCCGAGGCATCTCCTTGACCAACTGCAGAGTTTGGTGCCATTGTAACAGGGAACGGGGGGAACACAGCCCAAACGTTCCGAAACGGTGTTCCGGACGAGTCCCTTTCCCGAAACAGAGATGGGAACGGAACGCCGTTCCGGAACAATTTTTCAGGGTCGACGCGAATTCCATCGTGAGTAATGATGTGACCCAAGTACAGAAGCTCTTTCTTAAAGAATTCACATTTAGAAGCCTTAGCATAAAGCTTCTGAGTTCTTAGTACTTTGAGAACAGTGCGTATATGCACTAGGTGTTCAGACAAACTTCAGCTATAGATCAAGATATCATCGAGAAATACAACAATGAAGTTGCCTAAAAATGGTCTCAGCAGATCATTCATCATCTGCTGGAACGTAGCTGGAGCATTGGTCAAACCAAAAGGCAAGACCAAAAACTCGTAGTGACCATAACGCGTATGGAAGCCTGTCTTAGGATTATCTTCCAGTTTGATCCGTATCTGATGATAGCTTAGTCGTAGGTCTATCTTCGTAAAATACAATGCTCCATGGAGCCGATCTATCAGATCGTCCACGCGCGGGAGCGGATACTTGTTCTTGACAATGAGTTTATTCAACCCCTTGTAATCCACGCAGAAGCGCATAGTGTTATCCTGCTTTCGAGAAAGTAGCACTGGCGCTCCCCCCGGGGATTTGCTAGGCCGAACAAAACCCCTGTCGAGATAATCCTTTAGCTGTCGCTGAATCTTGTCCTCCTCGGTTTTACTAAACCGATAGGGTTGCTTTGAGAAGGGCCGACTACCAGCCACCAACTCAATGCCATGATCTACTCCTCTCGAAGGCGGCAAGCCAGGAGGTAGATCATCAGGAAAAACATCCTTGAAATCAGTCATGATTTCTCGGATAAGGTTGGATTCGTCGGAATCCCTAAGTTCAACAGAAGAACATGAAACATTTTTACGAAATTCAGTGATAGAAGTACCAAGCACTAATGAATCAAACCAAGCAGATGGTACACATTGATAAAAGTCAACATCAGAAGACTTTGTTTCTTTATACATTTCCAAAGCAGTAACACCTGGTATTGCAAAACCATTATTTGCAGACTTCTGATTACAAAGCGACACAGATACATTAGGCATGTTCTGTTTAACAAAAACAAGAGAGTGACGTACATAGTCTATATACAATGAGTCTTGTTTATCATAAAACCATGGAATTCTTAAAATAACATTTGCTCTGTCCAGGCGCATGATGTGGAAATCCAGGTTCTCTTTGTAATTAGCCAGCTCGAGCGACAAGTCTGGAACCATCCGATTCCATACATCCGTATCCACGCCACGAGCCATCTTCACGCGATACTCATGGTCACTGTCCCGCGTCCGCAGGCTTAGTTTCTGCACCAATTTTGCATCCACAAAATTGTGTGAGCTTCCATTATCAAGGAGTACGGTCACGTCGTGACCATTGATCTTCCCGGGGAAACGGAGAAGATCGTGCTTATCAAACACTTTGGTGCTAAAAGTACAATTAGTGCATGACCTGTGCGCTAAATGATGGATTTCAACTTGAACAACGTCAGAGTTACCTGAGATCTCGTGGATTTGAACCGAAGGACGGAATTGCGGTTTCTGCGTCTTCTTCTTCTTGGGGCAATCCTTGATTTGGTGACCCGTCTGGCCACACCCGAAGCAAGCCCCCTTCTTCACTGCATCAGCAACTGAAGCATTTCTGGCTTTCTTCTTCTCCTGAGAAGATCTCGGCGGTGATTTGGACTTATGTTGGGTGGAACGTCCTGGCCTTTGCCACTGCATCCTCGACATCAATCGGGCCTTTATCCTTAATTAAGGCCCAACGGTAATCTTCATGTAATCCCAGCAGATACATGTGCACAGCATGCGTAGAATCCACCTTGCAGAAGGTGAGCGCCTCTTTGAAAGTTGTCGTATATTTATCAAAAGACAGAGTTTTCATCGAAAGACTCTGCAGTTTGGCATACGCTTTCAAAGGGTCCATTTTAGCGAAATCCCTCTTGAATTTCACACAAAAATCAGCCCACGTCGTAGGCTTTTCTGTCATGTCACGCCACTAGGTAAGCGCCTTGCTGCGCAGATAGAGAGGAATCGTCTGAATCCTCCGTTCATCATGCTCCCCATGGAGATCAAAGTATGTGGTCCACTGGTCCAGCCAGTTATTTACGGCCAATTCCGTACACTCCTCCTCTTCACTTGAGAAATTTGTAGTTTTGTACGGAATTGTGGTAGTCGGACCACTCTGCGAACGCCCAAAAGTAGCAATCTGCATCCGCAATTGCTGGAGATGGGTTTCCCCCTCGGAAATACGCGCAGTCGTCGACTCAGACATTTTCGAGAGTAGAAAGTTGGGAACTGAGCCCTTGTACGACCCCTTCGAGAGAGGCCAAGCGAAGGTTCGTTTGAACATTCGTGTTTTCCAGAGCGGTAACACGTTGGTCGAAACTCTGGAAAGTGCTTGTAATCCATGTGTAGAGAGCATGCGTGAATGGAATTTGGATGTTACCTGGCGCGTCGTGACGTTGCACATATGAGCTGGAGGAATCCATGGCGAAGTGTGTGAAAAACTGGAAAATTCACGCGAAACCGAGCCTTTTTTGCACTTTTCGATCGTGAAAAAGTGAAGTTCGAGGAGCTCCATGCGTCGGCGTGAGCGTCTGAAGGCGAGCAGGTGATGGCAGGAGCGCGGGAGCACGAGAGCGCGAGCAGGTGTGAGAGAGGAAGCGCGAGAGAGAAGCAAGAGACTGAAGAAATAAGGTCTTTGTAAGTTCCTGCAACTCTGTAAGTGAGTTTTTTTAATAATGTATGTAGGTTTCACACCCGACTTTAAAAATTAAAGTGTCTTGGCCATTAAAATGGAGCACTTAAGTTAAAGTGCCTTAAAAAAAAAGCTCTCGAGTAAAAATAACCCACGCAGACTGCCGGCGCAAAAAAAAAGACTACGCCATATGCCAGTGCTATTCAGCCGTCCATGTTGGAAAAGCCAGCACTGTCACGTTCCCCTACAATCCACGTTGGAGAAAAAAAAACGCCAGTTCCTCTTCATCTTCTGTTGCAGACTCAAGGCCCGCCCCACAAAGAGAGGTAGCTCTCTCTCTCTCTCTCTCTCTCTCTCTCTCTATGCTTCGCACAAAGGGACTTACCGAGAGAGGGATTTACACAGAGATGCTAAATGCGTTGTATGCTGAATTTAGTCTAAATTCAGTAAATTAAGAAGCAATTCTCTGATTTTCATCGAAAATCAGTAAAATTTATCAGAAACCTTTCAATTTCCAGCACTCCCATCTGCTAGATTGCTGAATTCTATAAAAAATCACCGAGCAACAGACTGCCAGCGCAAAAAAAAAGACTACGCCATATGCCAGCGCTATTAAGCCGTCCATGTTGGAAAAGCCAGCACTGTCACGTTCCCCTGCAATCCACGTTGGAGAAAAAAACAACGCCAGTTCCTCTTCATCTTCTGTTGCAGACTCAAGGCCCGCCCCACAAAGAGAGGTAGCTCTCTCTCTCTCTCTCTCTCTCTCTCTCTCTCTCTCTCTATGCTTCGCACAAAGGGACTTACACAGAGAGGGATTTACACAGAGATGTTAAATGCGTTGTATGCTGAATTTAGTCTAAATTCAGTAAATTAAGAAGCAATTCTCTGATTTTCATCGAAAATCAGTAAAATTTATCAGAAACCTTTCAATTTCCAGCACTCCCATCTGCTAGATTGCTGAATTCTATAAAAAATCACCGAGCAACCCATTAAATTTCACCTGCACACAAGCTTATGAGAAGAAAATAATCAGTTAAACAGTTAATTCATCAAAAATTGCATAAAACAATGATTATCTGACTCGAACCAGCCTGTAGGTGTGCACACAATCTCTCGTGTAGCCAAGCTGGCTCTGATACCATGAAACGAACGAGGTGAAAGGATCTGCCGGCTACACACACTGCCTACAGATACGCGTCGGCTACACACACTGCCTACAGATACGCGTCGGACGAACCACCCGACCATAGCCACCATCCGACACTCCTGTCACCAGCCAGTGGCAATTCCATTTTTGTTTATTTTCTCTTTCTTTGGGGAATTTCGTTTGTTTTACCTTTTGGAAACACCCCTCTGGAAATCTAACTGCCGTGCATTGCATAGCCAGTGTGGAACTGTTCAGAGAGAGTCCAGGCCTGAGGGCTAAAGAGCACTAAGGTTGGACAAGGACTATGGTTAGCCAAAGTGGGGTCATTGGCCAGCCAAAGCGGAATCCTTTGCTACATAGGCTACATTTCATTTCTGGGTGTGGCTGCAGTGTACAAAGAGGGTCAAATGACGTAGAAGAATGCAATGGCAGAAACTCCTAAATTTTAGGGATTGCTATTTTTGGACGGCAAAATGTCTTCGCATCATTACGTGCAATTTGACATGGGGATCATTTTGTTACTCTGTGGCCAAGTCAACAGAGGCTACATGTGAGATATTTTTAGACCCGAGGGTCTAAAGCGGGAAAATGCACAAATGAGTGACACTTGGCACTTTGAGGCCAGTTTACTGCTTAGAGAAGGCAAAAACGTGATTTTCAGCTGTGAGCTCGTTTTTGAGTGCTGTCACAGGTGGGAGAGCTTCAATGGAGTGTTGGCTTACCCGTACAGTGAGGTGCAGGATGTCATGACCTGCACACCTCTCACTGCTCTCTCTCCCCTATTCTTTATGGTTATGCCCCTCTAGTGGGCTCATCAGATTGACCATGTACAGTCTTGTGGTTTGATGCTCTATTGCTGAGGCAAGAGCCTCCCTGAACAGGAACAGGAGTAGCTAACTGCTACTCCAAAGCAGGGAAACGAGAGGGTGATAACCTCTCAAGTAAACACACAAAAATCAGCACTGTTTTATTGCTGATTTTGGGCTGTTTTGGGACTGTTTTGTGCTCGGAATCATGCCAGAATCAAGGGGCACGTAGTCCAAGGCATTGGAAACAGTGCAGGGACAGTCGACAACTGAAATTAGGTCAAAAACAGGTCCTAACCAGAAAATACAGCGGTCTGAAATTTACTGTTTTGCAGCCGTATGGATGCCAAATGCATTGGGAACAATGCCCAATTGTCAGAGAACACTTTTGGGAAGTGTTGGGGCTCAAAACAAGTGAAAAACCAGAAATTCCAACGAGCTGTAATTGCTCTTTTTGAGTTGGAATCAAAGGGTTTATGCCAGTGGAAGTGAGTTCCAGCAGGGGAATTGGTTTCGCGCAAGTTTTGGGGTTGTTATGCTAACGAAATTTGGCCAAATCAAGTGGTATCTAGTTGGATATAGACAAAGGATTCTCAGGACTCTACTTTGTAAATTTACCCTCTCAAAGTATAAAGAAATACCGAAAGGGGTGCCAATTTTGGGGCCTACAGGTTGTCGGCGTTTACTCGGGGCATTCTAGCTTCCGAGCCGTGTGTGTATTCAAGTGTTAATTCCCGTCGCAGGTTTCCTTTGCAAAGTTCTCTGTGTGTGTCTCTAAAGTAAAGAATTTTGGGTCAATTTTGGAGCCGTTGTGCTGCCAAAATTTAGGCAAAACAGGTGTTGTATTGCTGGATACAGATTAGGATTCCCGGAACTCTGATTTTTGTAGGTTTGGGGCTGTTTCGATGCCCTAAATCCTTCCAGATTCAAGGGGCAACTAGCCCAAGGTGCATGGAACAGTGCAGGGGCTATAGGGAGCTGAAAACAAAGAAAAACCAGTCAATAACCAGAAATTACAGAGGCTGGTTATGCTCTGTTTTGGTCAATTAAAGGTGGAATCGGGACAAGGACAGTGGTCTCCTTAGGATTCCCTACTTGCAGATTGTTTTGGGCAGGGTTCTGCGTTCTTATGTTGCCCAAATTCCTCCAAACAGGATAGAAACTGCAGGATACAGGATAAGAACTACGGGATATGTGCTATAAGCACTCTTTGTACTTCCTCTTAACTGTAAAAGAATAAAGAAATACCGAAAGGGACGCCTATTTAGGGGCCAATCTAGTGTCTGACTCGCATACGAATGCATTCTAGCATCTGTATCCCATTCCCCTCTCTTGTGTCATTATAGCACAGGTAGAATAGACGACTAATAACGGGTGAAAGCTAAATCAAGGTTTGAAGTAAAGTCTACCGCCCTTTTTGAAGTTAACAGGCCAGTTACTGGTTCCATCGACGGGATTAAATCACTTTAGCCTTGGTCAGTTTGGGTTAAAGGCACAGAGAGAGTTTGGGATGACCTTGAAAACACAGAGAGTTTGAAAGTAGATCGAGTGGATTTACATGTGAGAAAGGCTACGAGAGTCTTTCTTTGGATACAGGTGAGAAAGGCTACGAGTCTTTGTGTGGATTTACAGGTGAGAAAGGCTACCAGAGTTTTTCTTTGGATACAGGTGAGAAAGGCTACGAGTCTTTCTTTGGATACAGGATGGATGGCAACAAGGAAGAGGGTTCCTCTTCAGAGGATAGACGGCCTATTCCAACTGCACATGAAATTGGCGAGAGTTCAGGCAAAGCAGAGAAAGCTTTGCAGGTTGTTATTGCTGTGACCATGTTCAAGCAATCCAAGATTTATGGAGTTCATACAATCTTCATCAATAGCACATCAAGTTCAAGGCAGTTTTGGCATGCCAGGAACAGTGTTTAGGGGTATGCAAGGCATGGTGCCCAACCCCATGTATGCAAACATTGGTTTGCACCCAGGATTTCAGGGCACACAAGGTCAGTTTGGGGTGTCACAAGGCAACTTGGGTATGGCTGGTTTTTCAATCCCATCAGTGAATATGACACCTGAACATCAACATGTTACTGGCCAGGGAGTACAGATGGCTCCCACAGGTGTACCCATTATGCAAACTGTCTCTTTTGACAATTTGGAGTCAATGGATAAGCTAAAGCCATACAAAGAAGATGATCAGTGAGTCCATTGACACATTCAATGGCTTTGATGAGAGGACAAAGGTTTTCTCTTTCCTCGAACAGTTTGACAAAGCATTTGTTGGAAGGAGCATTTAAAGTCAGAAAAGCTGCCACTTTTCTGAAAAAAAAAATGCAAGTCAGTGGTGGAATACACTGTTGTTACAAGGACAGACTCCTTCCACTTGGAATGATTTCATACAGGTACTAAATTAGCTAAAGGCTAATTCAAAACAGGTACAGGATTATTTAACAAGATTTCTTGCGAGAAATCTCGTGTAAATCAAAGGGCAAGTAGTCCTACTGATGCAGAAGATCAAAGGCAACGAATTGGTGCGATTGGCACGCAAAACAGAGCCTGAAAGAAGAAAATACAGCTTGCTGTATTTTTCTGCAGATTTAGGGTTTTGACCCTATTTGATGCCTTTTTGTCCCAAGAGCTTCAGCGAAGCTAGAGGACAGTAATACAAGTGATCTGGAGCATTTTAGGAGCTAAAAGCAGAGAATTCAGCGTGCTGAATTTCCAGGACAGGTTTGCAAAAGTGCTCTATTATGCGTGGATGATTAATCACTTGGATATGTGGATTTTTGGTTGTGAAGGTTTCTACTACAGTTATGCTGCCAAAATTGGGTCAAAAAGAAAATTCTCAGCCCAATAAAAGTGACAGTATAAGGGTAGATCACAGGTTAATCTCCAAAGATCAAGATGAAGAGTAGAGAAAGATTGTTTTCGATGCTCAGTATGCAAATCAGTGAATTGCATAAAGGCTGAAATTGCTTGAGAGTTGGAAGATTCACAATGCGTTTCACGTGAGTCTTCTCAGACCCTATGTGGGTGATGTGCTAGAAGATATGCCAGCTGAAGATTAGCCGGAAGCCGAGGAACTTGACAAGATCTTGGTCTCGGAACAGATTTTGGCACATAAAGAAAGAAAAGAAAAGGTAAGGTTGCAAGGTGCTGTTTGGTAAAGTTCAAAAGCTATTCACCTCTGGATGCCAAGTGGATGGAAAAAAGTGAACTTGCAGAGTCATTAAAAGTATGGGAACTTAAAACCTTGGTTTGCAACCTACCTTGACCCCTTGAGATTCAGAGCTACATGGATTGTTAGTGTGACAATGGCTTCTGAAATAAATGATGTACATGCTACTTACAGTGAGCTCAAATGAAGTGCATGTTACATGAATGTTAGAGCTGTACAGATTGTCAGTTTGGCAATTGCTCTTATGGAATGTCCAAAAGTTTGTTTAGTGCTATAGAAGTGAGTATTTCTTGTCAGTTTGTCAAGGGTAACAACAATTATTTCTATTGAAGAGTACATGTGTAATTGCATTCTTAAACTGTTGGTTTGGGTATGCTCGAAAGGTTACTGGATCCAACGTGTACTAAAAGACAGTGGCAAAATGTGACGCTTCCATTTTGTCATTGGAAAGTTATCGACTCAAAGCAATGACAGAGTGTGACGCTTCCACTATGTCATTGGGACAGGGATCACACGCAGGCAATACATGTGTCAACAAGGTGTTGACTATGAGCATGTATGTGTCGTACATGTGTCGACACGGTGTTCGGACATCCGAGTGGTGACTGTAAGCATGTACGACATAGGTGCAAACGAGGACGTTTGAGATTTCAAGAGGGGGGTATGTCACCATCCAGTGGCAATTCCATTTTTGTTTATTTTCTTTCTTTGGGGAATTTCGTTTGTTTTACCTTTTGGAAACACCCCTCTGGAAATCTAACTGCCCTGCATTGCATAGCCAGTGTGGAACTGTTCAGAGAGAGTCCAGGCCTGAGCGCTAAAGAGCACTAAGGTTGGACAAGGACTATGGTTAGCCAAAGTGGGGTCATTGGCTAGCCAAAGCGGAATCCTTTGCTATATAGGCTACATTTCAGTTCTGGGTGTGGCTGCAGTGTACAAAGAGGGTCAGATGACCTAGAAGAATGTAATGGTAGAAACTACTAAATTTTAGGGATTGCTATTTTTGGACGACAAAATGTCTTTGCGTCATTACGTGCAGTTTGACATGGGGATCATTTTGTTACTCTGTGGCCAAGTCAACAGAGGCTACAGGTGTGATATTTTTAGACCCGAGGGTCTAGAGCGGGAAAATGCACAAATGAGTGACACTTGGCACTCTGAGGCCAGTTTACTGCTTAAAGAGAAGGCAAAAACGTGATTTTCAGCTGTGAGCTCGTTTTTGAGTGCTGTCACAGGTGGGAGAGCTTCAATGGAGTGTTGGCTTACCCTCTATGTACAGTGAGGTGCAGGATGTCATGACCTGCACACCTCTCACTGCTCTCTCTCCCCTATTCTTTATGGTTATGCCCCTCTAGTGGGCTCATCAGATTGACCATGTACAGTCTTGTGGTTTGATGCTCTATTGCTGAGGCAAGAGCCTCCCTGAACAGGAACAGGAGTAGCTAACTGCTACTCCAAAGCAGGGAAACGAGAGGGTGATAACCTCTCAAGTAAACACACAAAAATCAGCACTGTTTTATTGCTGATTTTGGGCTGTTTTGGGACTGTTTTGTGCTCGGAATCATGCCAGAATCAAGGGGCACGTAGTCCAAGGCATTGGGAACAGTGCAGGGACAGTCGACAACTGAAATTAGGTCAAAAACAGGTCCTAACCAGAAAATACAGCGGTCTGAAATTTACTGTTTTGCAGCCGTATGGATGCCAAATGCATTGGGAACAATGCCCAATTGTCAGAGAACACTTTTGGAAAGTGTTGGGGCTCAAAACAAGTGAAAAACCAGAAATTCCAACGAGCTGTAATTGCTCTTTTTGGGTTGGAATCAAAGGGTTTATGCCAGTGGAAGTGAGTTCCAGCAGGGGAATTGGTTTCGCGCAAGTTTTGGGGTTGTTATGCTACCGAAATTTGGCCAAATCAAGTGGTATCTAGTTGGATATAGACAAAGCATTCCCAAGACTCTACTTTGTAAATTTACCCTCTCAAAGTATAAAGAAATACCGAAAGGGGTGCCAATTTTGGGGCCTACAGGTTGTCGGCGTCTACTCGGGGCATTCTAGCTTCCGAGCCGTGTGTGTATTCAAGTGTTAATTCCCGTCGCAGGTTTCCTTTGCAAAGTTCTCTGTGTGTGTCTCTAAAGTAAAGAATTTTGGGTCAATTTTGGAGCCGTTGTGCAACCAAAATTTAGGCAAAACAGGTGTTGTATTGCTGGATACAGATTAGGATTCCCGGAACTCTGATTTTTGTAGGTTTGGGGCTGTTTCGATGCCCTAAATCCTTCCAGATTCAAGGGGCAACTAGCCCAAGGTGCAGGGAATAGTGCAGGGGCTATAGGGAGCTGAAAACAAAGAAAAACCAGTCAATAACCAGAAATTACAGAGGCTGGTTATGCCCTGTTTTGGTCAATTAAAGGTGGAATCGGGACAAGGACAGTGGTCTCCTTAGGATTCCCTACTTGCAGACTATTTTGGGCAGGGTTCTGCATTGTTATGCTGTCCAAATTCCTCCAAACAGGATAGAAACTGCGGGCTACAGGTTAAGAACTACGGGATACGTGCTATAAGCACTCTTTGTACTTCCTCTTAACTGTAAAAGAATAAAGAAATACCGAAAGGGGCGCCTATTTAGGGGCCAATCTAGCGTCTGACTCGCGTACAAATTCATTCTAGCATGTGTATCCCATTCCCCTCTCTTGTGTCATTATAGCACAGGTAGAATAGACGACTAATAATGGGTGAAAGCTAAATCAAGGTTTGAAGTAAAGTCTACCGCCCTTTTTGAAGTTAACAGGCCGGTTACAGCTCCCCCGTGCTGGGCCAGCGTCCGAGGACGTAGGCGTGCACCTGTAAGACCGAGTGTCCCATTCCACCCGGCCTCACCTCCTCGAGGTGACCTCGCGCTCTCATGGCCTCGTGGGCTAACCACTGGCACTCTGCCAATGGGGGTCGATAACTGTAAATGAGGCCTTGGCCTCCCTTTTATAATAATGGCCGGCCACACTGGCCGTGCTGTGTTCACACTACGTCCGGCCGGATACTGGACGTCTATCCCGACAGCATCTGGGCTAGATCCCCTCTCGTGTGAGCGGGACATAACAGGTTCCTTTTACTTACGGAAGGGAGGGCCTTCCGTTCCTTTAGAGAGAGAGTGTAATGATCACAAACAAAGCGAATGCTATTGTGAATGAATGTGCTGAGACTGAGAGAAGAGAGAGAAGAATACGACACCAAACGGTTCTCAAACCCTCCTCCAAGGCCCCCCCTCTATGGCGAGAGAGGTCTATGCTATAGATTGCATAAATCTGGTACAATGGTCTAGATGCAATGGACTTTGCCGATGATGTCGACAATGACGGCGACGACGAGGACAGGCTGAAAACTGAAAACTCTAGGGCTGAAAAGTTGAAATTTGCAAAATGTTGACTTTCTGCTAATCTCTGACACTTTGTGGGCAAGGATGGCGACTCGATGATGATGCGCTGAAAACGCAAATGCTGAAAACTGAAAACAGCGAGCTGAAACTGTAAAGGCTGGCTGACTCGACGGTACGGCGAAGATCTGCTGTGGGTAGTATCTACCACGACAACACCAAATAACCACTTCAAAACAGTTCATAGTTCACATGAAACATTTGGTCATCAGGGTCCGAGCTCTTAGAAGAGGATGAATCCTTTTCAGAACTGTCAGAAAGTTTTCGAGATCTTCGGTGGGATCGGTTTTTCTTGGTCGTCTTCTTGTTCTTCGGTGTTTTGGATCTTTCGTCATTTCTTGCCCTTTCTGTCCTCATCACTGGAATCAAAAGAGGAAGAGCTGTCGGAGCTACCAGAAGAAGATGAGGACGAGCTAGATACACCCTCGAAGCGTACACGCTTCTTGGCTTTTTGTGCATTTGCAAAAGAAGACTGTCGACCCAAATAACCAGGGTAGTCTGTTCTCTTGCTGTGTCTCTTTGAATGCTTCGTGGTCTGCAATATTGGTTGACTCGTCGCTCGATCACATCATTAAGTTCATCTTCAATGAACATCCGCGGGGTAGGTGTTTTCTTCAACACTTGTCAATAAAGCACACGGGGTGGACTCGAGGGATCAATGGCCCAAGTTACTCCCACCGTTGATCTGGGCTTGGTTTAAGACAATGTAGGAAGTGTTCTAACTTCTGGCACCCTTCTGAGCATGTATGCACCCTTCTGAGCATGTACACAGGACCTACATGATTAGGCACTTTAGAGTAGTTGCATACCCTTTGATTGCACATGAGCACGACCAGTGTCTGCTAGTAGGTGTAGGCACTGGGGAGTGTTCCCATACTGATCGTTAGTATGCGGCCTAGGTAGTATCTGCATATGAGCACCGCTTATAAGTGAGTTTAATAACTTATTTTTATAAGTGACATATATCAACATTTTAGCAAGTCGTGGGTTTTTTTATGAGCTTGCTCGACTTAGCTACTTTTACCTATGTAGGGTCACCTCTCCACTCATATTCCAAGTACTTGTAGTACAAGTATCCGCATCACAAGCACTCCTTGGCGTTTTTCCAACAGTACCATCAGCATCTCTGTCGTTTTGCCATTATCATTGTTACGAGTTTGTGGCAACTTTACTTGTTGATTTCTTTTTGGGGGTATTTTATTTGACTTGTTTTAAAGCACCCCTGTGGAAGTAAAGTTTGTGGCAACTTTACTTGTTGATTTCTTTTTGGGGGTATTTTATTTGACTTGTTTTAAAGCGCCCCTTTGGGCATCCCTTGTAACTTTAAATAAGTGGTTTGGGCATTCACTTCTCAGAGCATCTGGACGTAGAGTCTGAGAGTGAATCCCGACCCACTCTCTTGTACTTTGAACTGATAAATACAAAAAGAAGCACCGAAAGGGGCGCCAGTCTTTGGGGCCAATATCTCTAGGCACGGAACTCCACCGGGCCAGTGCAATCTATTGTGATCTGTGAATTGTTTTGAAGTGGTTATTTGGTGCTGTCGCGATTGATTCCTGACTTGGAGTGTCCAAGTCTTCAAAGCACGGCCGATTTCTCTTCTACGGGAAATCCGATCCCAATCTTTTTTTCCGCGGCACCTATGGCTTCACGCAAGGATCAGTCGATTCCCTCTGCATTTGGAGATGCGGGCAGGGATCACAACGAAGATTTAGACAGAGAGTATGGCCCGCCTCGGCTGTCACGTGACACATCCCAACCCTATGTGTCCGTAGACAAGCTACACCACAGCAGGGTTCAGTCAGTTCAGATTTAGCAGTGTTCTGGCACTTTTGTGAGTCTATTCGTAGACCGTGCATGCCCAGTCACTTAGCATAGATGCATATCCTCCGGTTGCACACAACATGATCATCGGAATTCCCATCAGAATCCATTAGCATCAGTTAGGGGAATTTTCCAGTGCATTTAGCCTATTTTCCTATTTATTGGGATTTTCACTTATTATTTTTAAGTGACTTTCCTACAAAAGTAGGTAGGGCAATTTTGCTAAGTTTCTATATAAGCAAACCCAAGTTAGCACTTTTTGGCAGAAGAGGCAACAGGAGCACCTTGCTCAACAGGCAACTTCTCAGCAAGACCAACCCCCGCGACTACTCTGGCGTTTTCTCCACAGAAGACCTAGCGTTTTTGCATCAGATCAGCCTTGGCGATTTGTGCACAGCAGATCAGCCCCGGCGTCATCACGACACAGCAGATCAGCCTAGCGTTTTTGCATTTGCAGAACCCCGGCGACAGAAGGACCAATTTCAGCCCCTGGCGTTTTTGGATTTCAGCAGCAAATTAAGACCGGCATTATTCACCTAAAGTGTAGCAGATTCAGCCCGTAAAGACCATCAGTTTTCAGCCCTAAGAAACCTCATTTTTCAGCCAAGAAAACGCAGCCAAAACAGTCATTTTCAGCCACCGAAACAGTCCCGAATTCAGCGATTAGAAGATCCCAGATGTCAGCCATCAAGTCGTCGTCATCATCACCGTCGTCGTCATCGGCATAGCCCAACTTGCATCAGTCCATTGCATTCGCATTGTACACCTTTGTGCAATCAAAGAATAGACCACTCTCGTTGACGAGAGTGGGGCCTTCGGAGGAGGGTTTTACAACCTCTCGGGTGTTGTATCTCTTCTCTCTCCTTCTCTTAGTCTCATTCACTTGTACGCACAATATCCACTCACTTTGTTCGTGACCACAACACTCTACAAGACGGAAAGCTCTCTCGTTCCCTAAAGAACTAGAAGGAACCTTGAGCAATAAAGATCACTAATCTTGAGAAAATACAACATTCATTCCGTTGCACCTAACATTGGTATCAGAGCTTTGGAAGTGTTCTGCATTACTCAAGGAAAGAACCACAAGAACCACAATAATTTTTTTGCTTGTTGTGATCGCACGAACCCAAGTTTACTTGGGCGTGGCGATTCCTAATCGTGTTTTGTTGAAGAGTGACAGGAATCCCAAGAAAGAAGGGCTTGTCCAGCCTCCCCTTGTGTCTCTTTTCACTCATTGAGAGTGGACTGTGTACTTAGTGGCCGGCCAATCGACGTGAGGTGGGAAAAAGCAACCTTGGTGTGAGCGCAAGGCCGCCAAGGGGTGCGCCCGCAGAAAAGGGTAGAACTCGGGTGAAGAGAAGATTCTTCTCCAACGCGATTTGCAAGCGAAAGAAAACCTCAAGAACCCAAGACCCGCACCGCAAGAACCCAAGACCCGCAAGAACCCAAGACCCCCAAGAACCCAAGTTCCTCGTGAACTTAAGAACCCAAGATCCGCAAGAACCCAAGTTCCTCCTGAACTTAAGACCCCAAGACCCACAAGAACCCACGACTTCAGAATGGTCATCACTCGAAGCGAAATGGATACTTCGCTTGGAAGTGATGAGCATGAGAGAGGCGAAGAAGAATTTTCCCCACCAGGAGGTTTTTCTGACCCTTCCCCATCTATGACACCGATTGCACTAACTCCTATGGAGGCTTTCGACAAGAGGATGATTGACAAGAAGTTAGCAGACAAAGCAAGAGATGCCGAACGAAAAGCAGAAATAGAGTGTGACTACGAGGAAAAGATGGCAGCCATAGAGCGTCAGTCCCAAGAAAGAATGGGAGCCATAGCGCGTAAGAGCGAGAAAGCACGCTTGGAAGCCAAAGCAAGAGAAGCAGAAATGGATCGCAGACACGCAAAAGACAAAGCAGAAAAAAAAGCAATACAAGAACAGAGCGACCAACAAAACAAAGAGATGTTGCGACTTTTTTCTCAAGTACAGGCGTACTTTGCACAGAATCAGGGAAAGGAGACTGTCTCAGTCTCTTCTTCTCCAAAGGATGATACACAGGATTTGCATGATTGTGTGAAGCATGATGATGATTTGAATGATAATGATTTGCATGATGATTTGAAGCACAATGATAAGCATGATGATTTGGATGACAATGACAAGCATGATGATTTGCATGATCAAGATGTGATTTCTCACAAGCATGATGAGTCGCATGAAGAAGATGTGATTGTTCACAAGGATGATGTGTTAGTTGATGCTTTTTCTAGCGAAGCTAACCTCGTCGCCGATTCAATCAATCACGAAGATCCGATCTTGGCTTTCGAGTCGAGGTCTAAAGAACCCCCACAGGACGATTCCATCATTCAGGACGAAGCGATCTTGGCTCTCGAGCCTTGGTCCAAAGAACCATCACAGGATGTGTTCGCATGATTGATACGCACGCATTGTTCGAGTGTTTCATTCGTGAAGGTTTCCTGTATTTTAGTCAACATCATTATGTGATCCCTTTTCCTAGGCATGACATATTGTATGTTGAGCACGTTTCTCTCATGGATGAGCACGAATGTATGCGGATTGTTCATGAAAAGCTGAAAAGTTTGTATGTCACGAAGTCACATTCCATGTCTCTTCCTTGGCATGACACAGTGTCCGAAAGAGCACATGATAGTATGAGCACCAAGCATGGACATTTCCATTGTGATTTGCCACAGTTGATTGATTTCGATTAAACAGAAAAGATTCGACCGCATTGTTTGCATGTGTTTGATGAACGGGTGGTCACTCCGTCTCTTTGTTCATCTACATTGCATACACACTCTTTAGAGAAGACAAGATTTTTTTCCTTCACTTTACATGGAATAGGTATGTTCATGGTTTTGTGTTGGAGATTGTTTCAGGAATTTTCAGCCATGGAGATTCTTGAAGACGAAAGAAGCAGGACTCTAGACGAAGTTGAAGCATCGAAGGAGCCACAAAAGACCTTGAGTCGCTTTCGGCGCGGCCCAAAGAAAGAAGCGTTGCAGACCTTTATGAAGTTCAAGTACCGCACGACCCACACATCAGAGTGGGCCGGCGAAGAGTCCCTTCGAGGATTCCGGATGCTGTTGGCGATCTCCCTCGACGCCATACAGCTCGGTACCAGTACCTCACTTTGAAAAGGAGGGGATGTCACGTGACACATCCCAACCCTATGTGTCCGTAGACAAGCTACACCACAGCAGGGTTCAGTCAGTTCAGATTTAGCAGTGTTCTGGCACTTTTGTGAGTCTATTCGTAGACCGTGCATGCCCAGTCACTTAGCATAGATGCATATCCTCCGGTTGCACACAACATGATCATCGGAATTCCCATCAGAATCCATTAGCATCAGTTAGGGGAATTTTCCAGTGCATTTAGCCTATTTTCCTATTTATTGGGATTTTCACTTATTATTTTTAAGTGACTTTCCTACAAAAGTAGGTAGGGCAATTTTGCTAAGTTTCTATATAAGCAAACCCAAGTTAGCACTTTCTGGCAGAAGAGGCAACAGGAGCACCTTGCTCAACAGGCAACTTCTCAGCAAGACCAACCCCCGCGACTACTCTGGCGTTTTCTCCACAGAAGACCTAGCGTTTTTGCATCAGATCAGCCTTGGCGATTTGTGCACAGCAGATCAGCCCCGGCGTCATCACGACACAGCAGATCAGCCTAGCGTTTTTGCATTTGCAGAACCCCGGCGACAGAAGGACCAATTTCAGCCCCTGGCGTTTTTGGATTTCAGCAGCAAATTAAGACCGGCATTATTCACCTAAAGTGTAGCAGATTCAGCCCGTAAAGACCATCAGTTTTCAGCCCTAAGAAACCTCATTTTTCAGCCAAGAAAACGCAGCCAAAACAGTCATTTTCAGCCACCGAAACAGTCCCGAATTCAGCGATTAGAAGATCCCAGATGTCAGCCATCAAGTCGTCGTCATCATCACCGTCGTCGTCATCGGCATAGCCCAACTTGCATCAGTCCATTGCATTCGCATTGTACACCTTTGTGCAATCAAAGAATAGACCACTCTCGTTGACGAGAGTGGGGCCTTCGGAGGAGGGTTTTACAACCTCTCGGGTGTTGTATCTCTTCTCTCTCCTTCTCTTAGTCTCATTCACTTGTACGCACAATATCCACTCACTTTGTTCGTGACCACAACACTCTACAAGACGGAAAGCTCTCTCGTTCCCTAAAGAACTAGAAGGAACCTTGAGCAATAAAGATCACTAATCTTGAGAAAATACAACATTCATTCCGTTGCACCTAACATTGGTATCAGAGCTTTGGAAGTGTTCTGCATTACTCAAGGAAAGAACCACAAGAACCACAATAATTTTTTTGCTTGTTGTGATCGCACGAACCCAAGTTTACTTGGGCGTGGCGATTCCTAATCGTGTTTTGTTGAAGAGTGACAGGAATCCCAAGAAAGAAGGGCTTGTCCAGCCTCCCCTTGTGTCTCTTTTCACTCATTGAGAGTGGACTGTGTACTTAGTGGCCGGCCAATCGACGTGAGGTGGGAAAAAGCAACCTTGGTGTGAGCGCAAGGCCGCCAAGGGGTGCGCCCGCAGAAAAGGGTAGAACTCGGGTGAAGAGAAGATTCTTCTCCAACGCGATTTGCAAGCGAAAGAAAACCTCAAGAACCCAAGACCCGCACCGCAAGAACCCAAGACCCGCAAGAACCCAAGACCCCCAAGAACCCAAGTTCCTCGTGAACTTAAGAACCCAAGATCCGCAAGAACCCAAGTTCCTCCTGAACTTAAGACCCCAAGACCCACAAGAACCCACGACTTCAGAATGGTCATCACTCGAAGCGAAATGGATACTTCGCTTGGAAGTGATGAGCATGAGAGAGGCGAAGAAGAATTTTCCCCACCAGGAGGTTTTTCTGACCCTTCCCCATCTATGACACCGATTGCACTAACTCCTATGGAGGCTTTCGACAAGAGGATGATTGACAAGAAGTTAGCAGACAAAGCAAGAGATGCCGAACGAAAAGCAGAAATAGAGTGTGACTACGAGGAAAAGATGGCAGCCATAGAGCGTCAGTCCCAAGAAAGAATGGGAGCCATAGCGCGTAAGAGCGAGAAAGCACGCTTGGAAGCCAAAGCAAGAGAAGCAGAAATGGATCGCAGACACGCAAAAGACAAAGCAGAAAAAAAAGCAATACAAGAACAGAGCGACCAACAAAACAAAGAGATGTTGCGACTTTTTTCTCAAGTACAGGCGTACTTTGCACAGAATCAGGGAAAGGAGACTGTCTCAGTCTCTTCTTCTCCAAAGGATGATACACAGGATTTGCATGATTGTGTGAAGCATGATGATGATTTGAATGATAATGATTTGCATGATGATTTGAAGCACAATGATAAGCATGATGATTTGGATGACAATGACAAGCATGATGATTTGCATGATCAAGATGTGATTTCTCACAAGCATGATGAGTCGCATGAAGAAGATGTGATTGTTCACAAGGATGATGTGTTAGTTGATGCTTTTTCTAGCGAAGCTAACCTCGTCGCCGATTCAATCAATCACGAAGATCCGATCTTGGCTTTCGAGTCGAGGTCTAAAGAACCCCCACAGGACGATTCCATCATTCAGGACGAAGCGATCTTGGCTCTCGAGCCTTGGTCCAAAGAACCATCACAGGATGTGTTCGCATGATTGATACGCACGCATTGTTCGAGTGTTTCATTCGTGAAGGTTTCCTGTATTTTAGTCAACATCATTATGTGATCCCTTTTCCTAGGCATGACATATTGTATGTTGAGCACGTTTCTCTCATGGATGAGCACGAATGTATGCGGATTGTTCATGAAAAGCTGAAAAGTTTGTATGTCACGAAGTCACATTCCATGTCTCTTCCTTGGCATGACACAGTGTCCGAAAGAGCACATGATAGTATGAGCACCAAGCATGGACATTTCCATTGTGATTTGCCACAGTTGATTGATTTCGATTAAACAGAAAAGATTCGACCGCATTGTTTGCATGTGTTTGATGAACGGGTGGTCACTCCGTCTCTTTGTTCATCTACATTGCATACACACTCTTTAGAGAAGACAAGATTTTTTTCCTTCACTTTACATGGAATAGGTATGTTCATGGTTTTGTGTTGGAGATTGTTTCAGGAATTTTCAGCCATGGAGATTCTTGAAGACGAAAGAAGCAGGACTCTAGACGAAGTTGAAGCATCGAAGGAGCCACAAAAGACCTTGAGTCGCTTTCGGCGCGGCCCAAAGAAAGAAGCGTTGCAGACCTTTATGAAGTTCAAGTACCGCACGACCCACACATCAGAGTGGGCCGGCGAAGAGTCCCTTCGAGGATTCCTGATGCTGTTGGCGATCTCCCTCGACGCCATACAGCTCGGTACCAGTACCTCACTTTGAAAAGGAGGGGATGTCACGTGACACATCCCAACCCTATGTGTCCGTAGACAAGCTACACCACAGCAGGGTTCAGTCAGTTCAGATTTAGCAGTGTTCTGGCACTTTTGTGAGTCTATTCGTAGACCGTGCATGCCCAGTCACTTAGCATAGATGCATATCCTCCGGTTGCACACAACATGATCATCGGAATTCCCATCAGAATCCATTAGCATCAGTTAGGGGAATTTTCCAGTGCATTTAGCCTATTTTCCTATTTATTGGGATTTTCACTTATTATTTTTAAGTGACTTTCCTACAAAAGTAGGTAGGGCAATTTTGCTAAGTTTCTATATAAGCAAACCCAAGTTAGCACTTTCTGGCAGAAGAGGCAACAGGAGCACCTTGCTCAACAGGCAACTTCTCAGCAAGACCAACCCCCGCGACTACTCTGGCGTTTTCTCCACAGAAGACCTAGCGTTTTTGCATCAGATCAGCCTTGGCGATTTGTGCACAGCAGATCAGCCCCGGCGTCATCACGACACAGCAGATCAGCCTAGCGTTTTTGCATTTGCAGAACCCCGGCGACAGAAGGACCAATTTCAGCCCCTGGCGTTTTTGGATTTCAGCAGCAAATTAAGACCGGCATTATTCACCTAAAGTGTAGCAGATTCAGCCCGTAAAGACCATCAGTTTTCAGCCCTAAGAAACCTCATTTTTCAGCCAAGAAAACGCAGCCAAAACAGTCATTTTCAGCCACCGAAACAGTCCCGAATTCAGCGATTAGAAGATCCCAGATGTCAGCCATCAAGTCGTCGTCATCATCACCGTCGTCGTCATCGGCATAGCCCAACTTGCATCAGTCCATTGCATTCGCATTGTACACCTTTGTGCAATCAAAGAATAGACCACTCTCGTTGACGAGAGTGGGGCCTTCGGAGGAGGGTTTTACAACCTCTCGGGTGTTGTATCTCTTCTCTCTCTTTCTCTTAGTCTCATTCACTTGCACGCACAATATCCACTCACTTTGTTCGTGACCGCATCACTCTACAAGATGGAAAGCTCTCTCTTTCCCTAAAGAACTAGAAGGAACCTTGAGCAATAAAAATCACTAATCTTGAGAAAATACAACATTCATTCCGCTGCACCTAACATTGCCTACTCAGGCGGAGTAAAGAGAGATGAAGCGTCGTCAATTGATCGGGGATGCAACAAAGATGATGCTCAATTTTGCGAAGGATCCGAAATTGGCAAAATATATGAGTGAGACTTCTTTTCAGGAACTGCATGCACAGTGGCAGAAAACCACTACACCACCCCTGAAACCCCCTCTCAAGAAATCTTATGATCACAAACAATATACAGAGAAGGAATTACAAGAGGTGGTTGATGCATGGATTGCTCAGCTTTTTGACGTGCAAAAGAAAGCCAAAAAGCACGGCAAAAAGCAGAAGAAAAGCACCGACTTCCCGGGATATTTGGGTTGTCAATCGACTTTGACAAGGCAAAGAAACAGAAGAAGCGTGTTCAATTTGAAGGAGTACCCAGTTCTTCTTCTTCTTCTAACAGTTCTTCTAGCTCTTCAGATTCGAGCGAAGACGACAGAAAAGGTAAAAAGCGAAGCAAGAAACAAAGCTTCGGAAAGGACAAGAAAAAGGCAAAGAAGGCTAAATCTCGCCCAGAGCCTGACAATTCTACTGAGGACTCGTCTATAGACAGCTCAGATTCTGATGATAGAAACTTCTATGCAAACAAGAAGAGTTTTTACAAAGCCAACCAGTATGACTTTCTCGAAGATAAAAGCAAGAAAGTCCGAGTGGCCACTCGATCAAGTTTGATACTTTTTCAGGATATTCAGATGCTTCGAAGGCTTTGTCTTTTATACAGTAGTTTGACATCGCTTTCGCGGACGGACGCTATTCAGAGCACTCCAAGATTCGGAGAGCTGCCTCTTACTTCAAGGGGGATGCTCGTACTTGGTGGTCCACGCTTCTTTTAAACAAGACTGCGCCAATTAAATGGCTGAAATTTAAGAAGCTTTTTATTTCTTCTTGGTTGACGCAAGAACGAGATGTACGAGCTTGGAACTATCTTCGGATGACCAAGAAAGATACAATCAATGCTTACTGTGAAAGATACTGGAGCTCTTTTCTATCCGCCTCTTCATTCAAGAAGATCTCGTTCAGAGAACAGATTGAGCGGTTTACCTTGGGTCTACCTACAGAGATCCGAGATCACTGCTTGGAACGGAAGTCAGCTTCTATTCAGGAGTTGATGAGTTATGCGAAGCAGGGCTTTGCCATTCACTCTGGCAGTCTGACTTACCCCACAGATGAGAACATGACACAACGAGCCGAACAGACTTCTGGGAATGAAAGTAGAAAGAAAAAGAGCAACCCAGAGAAAAAGGATGCACGACCCAAGCTTGCTCCTTAGGAGCGAGCTCGATTCATCAAAGAGGGGAAGTGCTTTGGATGCGGGGAACAGGGACATATCTCCGCGAAGTGCCCTAAAAAGGCACAGAAAGAACAGGATGATAAAGATGATGACAGGCTTAAGAGTTCGAGAGCTGCTGAGGAACGTGGTAGAAAAGGCAGATAGAAAAGCAGAACTGGTACCACATGGCGTGGGATTTGCACCGAACCTATTGAATGAAAGTACAAACTTTGCCGCTTTTGGGGTAAAGTGAAGGATCAGGAAGCTCTTTTGAAGGAGCCAAAGCCAACTTCTTTTCACTTGGAATTGGCGGCTCGATTTGGAATTACGCCCGACAGACTGACGCCACAGGCGGAGGTAGTTCGACTAGCACTTGGATGGGATGTTGCCATTACACCGAGCATTGGCAAACTTCGTTTGCAATGGCAGAGGTGTTCAGGGCACGCGAGTGACGTTCTACTCAGGATCCCTTGGTACCACAAGAACTACGCCGTGGTTGACTACCGGGCCGAGAAAGCGACTTGATAAATGAAGGGCTTAGAGATTGTACTTGATGAACTTCAGTTTCTTTAATCATTCTTTTGGGAGAGAACTGAACGATGGATAAAGGTTGAATATGTTTTGACCTGATCAAAAGAACGCCAAGATTTTTCTCCACACTCATGCCGATTGTTTTTCAGAGGGCCTAAAGATCAGACCATTGACCTGATATCTGGAAGCACGCCACCGAACCGTGTGAGCCGAGTACAGAATGAAAAGATTATGAACCCAGTGAAAGACCTCTTGTAAAAGGGTCTTGTCCAGCATAGTACTTCACCGTATTGCTCTCCACTGTTGTTGGATTTGAAGAAAGACGGATCTTGGAGAATGAGCATCGATTATAGCGCTCTCAACAAAATCACCATCAAGAACAGATTTCCGATTCATAGGATCGATGATATACTCGACAGGTTACAGGGATCCTCGTGCTTTAGTAGGATTGACTTGAAGAGTGGATATCATCAGATCCGAATCGCGCCGGGAGACGTCTACAAGACAGCCTTTTAGACGACTTTTGGGTTATTTGAGTTTTTGGTGATGCCTTTTGGCTTAACCAATGCTCCTTCGACATTTAACTGGATGATGGCCAGGATTTTTCGAGAGTACAGGTTGTTTGTTGGCACTTTCTTTGATGATATCATTGTTTCTCCAAGAATGAGGTGGACACAGAGATCATCTGCTTCAGAGACTTTTTGGGACACTTTGTCTCAGCAGCAGGAGTGCAAGTGGATTCGGCCAAGATAGAGACTATATGTGATTGGCCCGATTTGAAGAATCTGTTCGTCCTACAGGCGGTTCATACGAAAGTTTGCAGAGGTTGCTTCCCCTTTGCATATCTTGATATAGAAAGGAGTCCTTTTCTCGAGGGGATCCACAGAGGTGACTGCCTTTCTGACATTGAAAGAGAAATTGACTACAGGACCAGATTTGACTTTGCCGGATTTGCAGAAGTCATTTGAAGTATATTGTGATGCTTGTGGTCGTAGTCTGGGTGCGGTCTTGATGCAAGAAGGCCATGTCATTGCTTACGAGAGCCGATTGTTCTCTAGGCTGGAGATGACAGCACAGATTTATGAGAAATAGCTTTTGGTGATTATCCATGCTCTTACTCAGTACCTACTTGGAGCGGATTTTACTGCCTTTACAGACCATCAAAGTTTGCGCTACTTTTTGTCACAGAAGCAGCTTTAGGAAAAGCAGATGCGGTGGGCGAACATTTGTCACAGTTTTACTTCCAGATTGTCCATGTGCAAGGACAGAAGAATGTGGTGGCAGATGCTTTGTTTCGAAAGCCGTTGGTTCTGGCTTTTTCTGCGATACATCATAGGAGCTTCGAGGATATGGTCGACCAGTACGCCACAGATACAAATTTTACAGATATTTTCACGCGGATACGGGATGGGGAGACAGTAGCTACTTGATGAGAAAGACTGTGTTGTGCGTTACACAGCCGTTGAGGGAAAAGGTTATGACTGAATGCCACTGTCCACCTTTTACGGGGCACCGCGGCATTGCTACCACCATGAAGGGGGTAGAGAGATACTTCTTCTGGCCGAGACTCAAAAAGGATGTGGAAGAGTTTGTGGGCAGTTGCTTAGTATGCCAGAAGGTCAAGTTTGACAGGCATAAGTCACAGGGATTGTTACAGCCTTTACCCATACCCACCCGCCCCTGGGAAAGTATTGCAATGATTTCATTTTTGATCTCCCGAGAACACAGAATGATCACGATGATTTTCCGATTACATGGCAGGTCTGAGACGATTGTCTCCGACAGAGACCCTAGATTGATGAGTTTGTTTTGGAAGGCAATTTGGGAGAACATTGGCACGCGGTTGCAGTTCTTGTCATCGTTCCACTTGCAGACTGACGAGCAATCTGAGATTGCCAATTCAGTGGTTTTAGATTTAGTGAAGTCTTGTATCTCGGATCAGAAGACTCAATGGGAAAAGAACTTACCTTTGGTGGAATTTGCCTACAATAACAAGATACACTCTTCGACGGGGAAGACGCCATTTGAGATTGTTGAAAGTGCTACGAAGGTTCCATCCTTCCTGAGGACGAAAAATTAGATATTTGAAGCGGATGAATATTCGCGAGATTTGGATACGGCTTTTGCCAAGGTTCGCGAGACTTTGCAGAAGTCTCAAGAACGACAGAAATAGGCAGCGGATCGCCATTGTCGCGACTTGAAATTGAAGGAGGATGATTGGGTGCTCTTACGTTTTGAGAAGGCAGGCCTAAGAAAGAAAAAGGGAAAGGAGAGGCTTTTTCCAAAGCTTAGTATGCGATACTACGGACCTTTCGAGATCACTGAAAAGATAAATGATGTCTCCTTCCGATTGAAACTGCCAGATACTTGGAGGATTCACAATGCATTCCATGTGAGTCTCTTGAAACCTTTTAAGGGTGACGTGCCTGATGATGGGGAGCCTGATGAGCAACCTGAAGTGGAAGAAAACGAGGAGATCCTTGTTCTTGAACAGATTTTGGCACATAAGGATACGAAGACTAATGGTAAAGTCCGAAGGCGGTTCTTGGTTAAGTTCAAGAACTATCCTGCACTTGATGCGAAGTGGATGGAGGAGGAGGACCTAGCAGATACTCCTCTCATCGTGAAACTTTACCTCGATGTTTTGGTTTAGCATAGTCTACTCCAAACGGAACCCATAAATTCAGCTTGGCCGTAGATCTGGTGCAGTGGGATGCAGAAGAGGGGAGTTACTCCGCTCCTTTATCAACAGATGCATTGATTATGATACTAAAGTCATTGATGTCTCTTTGAGCTTCAGGGATACTGAGAGCTGACAGTATTCTGCTGGATGACTTTATGAAATGGAATTCCTGATTATGATATTGATTTGTTCTTGCTTCTTTTGAGTGCAGGAACTGATAGACGAAATGACTGCAGCATTTTGTTTTGATTGATCTCGAATAGAGATGGTTGCAATAGGGGTTAGTCAATCGGACATCGATGAGGTCCCGATTGGACCTAGATGTGATTGCTAGCTACATTGCCGATAAATCATGGTCTAAGATCTGAATGCATGTTGAATGTCATGTGATGTCTAGTGGTGTCCTGTGATGTGACTATTGATTTGGTACATGTGCTAGATATGTGTCCCTAGTACGTAGGTACTAATAGTCAGTGTCTGCTAAAACGGTTTATGGCTTTTGTCGGTTTTGCAGGCGTAATCGCGGTCGATTACAATGCTTTCAAGAGGGGGGTATGTCACAAAGTGATGACGTGGCTACCGACAACAGAAACCCTAATTTTTGGAAATCGCGGAGTTGGAATTTTGAAATTTTTCTTTTTCGGTTTTTTTTTTAGCGACGCAAATCTCAGCTTTTGGCTATGTTTTGGAAGAGAAAGGCATAATTGCTTTTTGTTGCTCTCATTGAGAGAGAGTGAATCTGCTTTTGCTTTCAAGTTTTTGGGGCTCTGCTTTTGGGCATCCCTTGTAACTTTAAATAAGTGGTTTGGGCATTCACTTCTCAGAGCATCTGGACGCAGAGTTTGAGAGTGAATCCCGACCCACTCTCTTGTACTTTGAACTGATAAATACAAAAAGAAATACCGAAAGGGGCGCCAGTCTTTGGGGCCAATATCTCTAGGCACGGAACTCTGCCGGGCCGGTGCAAATCTATTGTGATCTGTGAATTGTTTTGAAGTGGTTATTTGGTGCTGTCACGATTGATTCTTGACTTAGAGTGTCCAAGTCTCTTACATTAAGGTTAGCCACGGTGGGGCTACGAGTGTAAATCACCTGATAGCTGGTGGACATTGCATTTTTCGATGTGGTTCCAGTGGTGATTGATGGTCAGACGACCCGTGTGAGTGCCATGGAAGCATCTCCTAAAATTTAGGGAATTGCTATTTTGGACCTGAAAATGTGTTCGCGTCATTAGCTTTGGAATGACAAGGGGAACATTTTATTGCTCTGCTGCCAAGTCAACTGACGCGCCGGTTGGGATATTTTTAGCCAAGTTGGCCAAAGTCGGAAATTGGGCGAGGTGTCAGCTCGTGAGCAATTCTGCCACTCTGGAAGAGCTGGGCGAGTTGGTTATTAGCAAAGGGGGCGCCATTTTCAGATTTCAAGTGGATTTTAACAAGTACAAGAGCTATGGAATGCTTGCTTACCCTCTTATGTACAGTGCGGTGCCAGCAGTGATGCCCTGCACGCTACGCACTGCTCTCTCTCTCCCCTACGAGCAGTTATGTTATGCCCCTCAAGTGGGCTTCTCATTTGACCAATGTACAGCTGTGGGGATTTATGCTTTTGTGCCGAGGCAAGAGCCTCTCTGAACATGAACGGGTGTAGCTAATTGCTACACCAAAGCAAGCACCGGTGAGGGTGATAACCTCTCCACACAGGTGCGTTTTCAGCACTTTGTACACGCTGAATTTGGACTGTTTTGCAGCCGTCATGATGCCGGGAGCATTGGGAACAGTGCTCCACTGTTAGACGACAATTCGGGGGACTGTTTAGGGCAGAGCTTGGGAAAGTGTCGAGGGCAAGCTTTGGGGCCGTTATGTTACCAAAATTTTGCTTGCACAGGTACCATCTTGCTGGATATACGTAAAGGTCTCAAGGACTCTGGTTTTTGTAGTTTATTCCTCATTCTTGAAAGATAATAAAGAAATACCGAAAGGGGCGCCAACCTTTGGGGCCTACAGGTGTCACTGTCTGCTTGGGAGCATTCTAGCTTCCTGGCGGTGTTTTTGTTTTCAAGTGTAATTCCAGTCTCAGTTATAGGTTCCTTTTAAAGTCTCTGCTTTGTGTCATTAAAGTCCAAGTGTTAAAGATCGGGTGAAAGCTAAAGTCTACCGCCCTACGGGCCGGTTTCAATCATCACCAGATCCATCAGCTTCCCTAGCGTTAATAGTTTCAGCCCGCATATTTCAGCCAATGTTTTGCATCAACATTCAGCCCGTTACCATCGGTTGCAGATTTCGGCCATGCCTCATTAGCATCACTATAGATCCAAGTTGTCACCACTAGCGTTTTCAGTTTTCAGCCCTTAGCCTCTTATATCCAAGCATCAGTAGCAAGATCCCATCAACATCTTAGCATCTAGGACTATTGTATCAGCATTTGTGCAATGTAAAGCAAATACCTCTCTAGCGATAGAGAGGGGGTCCCTTGGGGGGGGTGGGGGTTGGCACCCCATTCGGTGTTAGTCTTCTTCTCTCTCTCTATCACTCACAGAACCTTCACTTGAGTATTATTCTCTCCTCTCTCTCTCTAGTCTTTGCAGATCTCTCAAGAAGTCATGAAGTAAAAGGAACTCTCTCATTTAGTACAAGGAACCTTGAGTACGCATTGAGCACTCATCCTGAGTATTCACCATCAATCACTTCCGCTGCACATTACGAATGATGTGACAGCTCTAAGACCTTGTTCTTGTTGCACGCCACAAGCGTAATGACGACTCTTATTGACACCTCCCATGAGAGAAGGAGAAGCCAGTCAAGGGATCCATAGCCTCATCTTCCTTGGCCAACACCAAGAAAATATGGAGTGTGATGGTCCAACATTTTTCTTTCTGTTGCCAAGGTGCCTCGTGAGAGAAGTCAAAGTTTGATTTATAGGTACTTATAATATATTTTAAAGCCTAAAATTAAGAACACTTCGGGAGGTTCATAATATGTTCATAAATATCACCCAAAAAATTAACCCAAATTAAGCTTGCCATAACTATAAAATTTGAGGCTTTTACACAACTGCTCGATATTTGTGGACCCCTTTAGACATGTAGATTCCAACACTAAACATTTAGAATTTGTCCAAGACATACAAGGCTTCAGTTAACTCTCAACTGTTAACAGCATTAGACATACAACAACAACAAACTCCAAAAACTTCAGATTACGTAGTGGATGATAGTCAAATCATAGATAATAAGTTCATCGAAATAACAAGATGATAGTCTCTTTGTATTCTGTTTAGTAAGGGTCTACAAGCGCCTAAAAGCCCTAAATAAGAGCGCTCACACACATGGCCGCCAAAAGAAGCCCCCCCCCCCCACCCCACCAAAAAAAAAGAAAAAAGAAGAACGCACGGATCATTCAGTACATACGGGTCCCCATATAGTACGGCCGCGTTGTACGAATGGATCCGAACATACCTACAAATCCTACCTTGCAACAAGGGATGCACCACAAAGAGGCTGCCCACTCTGTGCTAGCAGGGACAAGGTGAAAGGGATGAACGAGCGCATGGTTGAGATAGAGGAGGAGGGAAGTTATGCGGGAAGGGATGGATGGTTGCCGGGCGCGTGGGTGAAGGTAGAGGAACTTGGGGATTGGGAGTGGAAGAGGGGGGAGTAGTAGTTGGTGGTGGCATAGCAGCTAAAAAACGCGTTTTTTAAATAGAGTACAGAACAAGATGTTTAAAAACGTCAGTACGTTGCTTTGTTAAAAAATGTGGACGGTTTATAGACTTTAATAAAAGTTGGCTTGCCTTAGAGTTCAGGGTCTATAAATATCAACTATGCGTTTAATTATGTGCAACATTTGACTTCAATAAATTATATACCAACCCTTGTAATAATATAATACTTGTAAATTATATATATTTGAAAAAAACCAACGTATTTAATTCGGATCCACGAAAAATACGTCTAGTACGTGTATTAAACGCCCCGTATAAAATGTCTCGTCCCGTACCTTAGCTGCTATGGGAGGTGGAGGTGGTGGATGAGTGGATGATGAAGACTCGACTGTTTGGTGGAGCTGCTCCCTTCTCTCTGACAGGTGCAGCCTGGGGATGAGTGGATGACGAAGACTCGACAGGTTGGTGGAGCTGCGCCCTGCTCCCTGACAGGTGCAAGTGAGTCGAAATGCTTCTTATTAGGAACCCATTGTGGCTGATCTCCCCGAGGCATTCGCTAGGTGTCCCATGTGATGAGCGTCCTCAACCCGTTGCTTGACCTATCCACCCACCCACGGTCCACCATTGGAATCTCCTTTGGGAGTGGGGATCTCAAATGGAAATTTGAAGGGTAGGAATCGTTGCCGCCTTAGCGGTAACAGAAGGAGAAGTCTTGGGGGACTCAATGTAGGACCCAAAGAGATCCCCCATCCGAGGAAGTAAAGCTTCTTGGCAATCACATTGCGTGGTCAAAGCCATGTCGCCAATGCGGCAAGTAGACCTGCGTAGTCCTTGTAACAGACTTGGACACTCCAAGTCAAGAATCAACCGCGACAGCACCAAATAACCACTTCAAAACAAGTCACAGATCACAATAGATTTACATTGGCCCGGCGGAGTTCCGTGCCTAGAGATATTGGCCCCAAAGATTGGCGCCCCTTTTGGTATTTCTTTTTATATTAATCAGATCAAAGTACAAGAGAGTTGCTATGGTTTCACTCTCAGACTCTGCGTACAGATCCTTTGAGAAGTGAAACCCTCACCACCTTTTTAAAGGTTACAAGGGATGCCCAAAAGCAGAGCCCCAAAAGCTTCAAAATCAAAAGCATCAGCTCTCTCTCTCTCTCTCTCTCTCTCTCTCTCTCTCTCTCTCTCTGAGAGTTTAATTAAAACAAAAGCAATTTCTCTCTTTCTCATTGCGTAGAGTCCAAAAAGCAGGCTGCCGTAATTTGCGCCGCAAAACGCGGAATTCCGTACCAGCTGCCTCGTCAGCATCTCGCCAGCAGTTTTAGGGTTTGCTGACTTTAGGGTTTCAGCCAGGAATTAGGGTTTGCTGCAAATTACGGGTTTTGGCAGTTTTTAGGGTTTGCAGGAATTTTAGGGTTTCAGCCAGAAATTAGGGTTTTTGCTGGCCGCCACGTCATCACTTTGTGACATACCCCCCTCTTGAAAGCATTGTAATCGACCGCGATTACGCCTGCAAAACCGACAGAAGCCATAAACCGTCTTAGCAGACACTGATTGTTAGTATCTACGTACTAGGAACACACATCTAGCACATGTACCAAATCGACAGTCACATCACACGACATCACATGACATTCAACATTCATTCGGATCTTAGACCATGATTTATCGGCAATGTAGCTAGCAATCACATCTAGGTCCAATCGGGACCTCATCGATGTCCGATTGACTAACCCCTATTGCAACCATGTCTATTCGAGATCAAGTAGACCAAAATGCTGCAGTCATTTCGTCTATCAGTTCCTGCACTCACAAGAAGTCAAGAACAAATCAGTATCATAATCAAGAATTCCATTTCATAAAGTCATACAGCAGAATACTGTCAGCTCTCAGTATCCTTGAAGCTCAAAGAGACATCAGTGACTCTAGTATCTAAATGAAGGCATCTGTTGACAAAGGGACTCCCCTCTTGTGCATCCCACTGCACCAGATCTCCAACCAAGTTGAATTCTGGGTTTCATTTGGAGTAGACTATGCTAAACCAAAAGCATCGAGGTAAAGTTTCACAATCTGAGGAGTATCTGCTAGGTCCTCCTCCTCCATCCACTTCGCATCTAATGCAGGATAATTCTTGAACTTAACCAAGAACCGCCTTCGGACTTTACCTTTATTCTTCGTATCCTTATGTGCCAAAATCTGTTCAGGATCAAGGATCTCCTCGTTTTCTTCCACTTCAGGTTGCTCATCAGGCTCCCCATCATCAGGCACATCACCTTTAAAAGGTTTCAAGAGACTCACATGAAATGCATTGTGAATCCTCCAAGTATCTGGCAGTTTCAATCGGAAGGAGACATCATTTATCTTTTCAGTGATCTGGAAAGGTTCGTAGTATCGCATACTAAGCTTTGGAAAAAGCCTCTCCTTCACCTTTTTCTTTCGTAGGCGTGCCTTCTCAAAACATAAGAGCACCCAATCATCCTCCTTCAGTTTCAAGTCGCGACGATGGCGATCCGCTGCCTTTTTCTGTCGTTCTTGAGACTTCTGCAAAGTCTCGCGAACCTTGGCAAAAGCCGTATCTAAATCTCGCGAATATTCATCCGCTTCAAATATCTAATCTTTCGTGCTCAGGAAGGATGGAACCTTCGCAGCACTTTCAACAATCTCAAATGGCGTCTTCCCCATCGAAGAGTGTATCTTGTTATTGTAGGCAAATTCCACCAAAGGTAAGTTCTTTTCCCATTGAGTCTTCTGATCTGAGATACAAGACTTCAATAAATCTAAAACCATTGAATTGGCAATCTCAGATTGCCCGTCAGTGTGCAAGTGGAACGTTGACCAGAACTGCAACCGTGTGCCAATGTTCTTCCAAATTGCCTTCCAAAATAAACTCGTAAATCTGGGGTCTCTGTCGGAGACAATCGTCTCAGGCATGCCATGTAATCTGAAAATCTAGGCCACAAACAGTCTTGCTAAATGATCCGGCTTGACTGTTTTTTTCACTGGGATGAAATGAGCCTATTTGCTAAATCTGTCAATAACAGTCCAGATACCATCGTGACCACTCTGTGTTCTCGAGAGATCAAAAATGAAATCCATTGCTATACTTTCCTGGGGCGAGTGGGTATGGGTAAAGGCTGTAACAATCCCTGTGCCTTATGCCTGTCAAACTTGACCTTCTGGCATACCAAGCAACTGCGCACAAATTCTTCCACATTCATCTTGAGTCTCGGCCAGAAGAAGTATCTCTCAACCCCTTTCATGGTGGTAGCAATGCCACGATGACCTGTAAAAGGTGGACAGTGGCATTCAGTCATAACCTTTTCCCTCAACGGCTGTGTAACGCACAACATAGTCTTTTTCATCAAGTAGCCTTCCCGAAGGGAGTATCCAGCTATTGTCTCTCCATCCCGTATCCGTGTGAAAATATATGCAAAATATGTATCTGTGGCATACTGATCGACCATATCCTCGAAGCTCCTATGATGTATCGCGGAAATAGCCAGAACCAACGGTTTTCGAGACAAAGCATCTGCCACCACATTCTTCTGTCCCTGCACGTGGACAATTTGGAGGTGGAACTGTGACAAGATGTTCGCCCACCGCATCTGCTTTTCCGAAAGCTGCTTCTGTGACAAGGAGCGTAAACTCTGATGGTCTGTAAAGGCAGTAAAATCCGCTCCAAGTAGGTAATGCCGCCATTGAGTAAGAGCATGGATAATCGCCAAAAGCTCTTTCTCATAGATCTGTGCTGTCATCTCCGGCCTAGAGAACAAACGGCTCTCGTAAGCTATGACATGGCCTTCTTGCATCAAGACCGCACCCAGACTACGACCACGAGCATCACAATATACTTCAAATGACTTCTGCAAGTCCGGCAAAGTCAAAATTGGTCCCGTAGTCAATTTCTGTTTCAATGTCTGAAAGGAAGTCACCTCTGTGGGTCTCCACGAGAAAGGTACTCCTTTCTGTGTCAAGATATGCAAAGGGGAAGCAACCTCTGCAAACTTTCGAATGAACCGCCTGTAGTATGAACACAGTCCCAAGAAGCTTCTAACTTCATGGACAGTCCTCAAGTCGGGCCAATCCCGGATAGTCTCTATCTTGGCCGGATCCATTTGCACTCCTGTTGCTGACACAATGTGTCCCAAAAAGTGTATCTCTGGTAGAAAAAATTCACTTTTCTTTGCATTAATCACTAACTTGTGATCTCGTAATGCTTGAAAGACCTGAAGCAGATGATCTCTGTGTTCCGCCTCATTCTTGGAGAAAATAATGATGTCGTTAAAGAAAGTGCCAACAAATAGCCTGTACTCTCGAAAATCCTGTCCATCATCCGGTTAAATGTCGCAGGAGCATTGGTTAAGCCAAAAGGCATCACCAAAAACTCAAATAACCCAAAAGTCGTCCGAAAAGCTGTCTTGTAGACGTCTCCTGATCTGTTGATATCCACTCTTCAAGTCAATCCTGCTAAAGCACGAGGATCCCTGTAACCTGTCGAGTATATCATCGATCCTAGGGATCGGAAATCTGTTCTTGATGGTGATTTTGTTGAGAGCTCTATAATCGATGCACATTCTCCAAGATCCGTCTTTCTTCAAAACCAACAATACTGGAGAGCAATACGGTGAAGTATTAGGCTGGACAAGACCCTTTTCCAAGAGGTCTTTAACTTGGTTCATAATCTCTTCATTCTGTGCTCGGCTCACACGGTAGGGTGGTCGGTTCGGTGGTGTGCTTCCAGATATCACATCAATGGTATGATCTTCAGGAGGAGCAGGTGGTAACTCACCTGGCAGGCCTTCTGAGAAGCAATCGGCATGAGTGTGGAGAAAAATCTTGGCGTTCTTTTGTTCAGGTCAAAACATATTCAACCTTTATCCATCGTTCAGTTCTCTCCCAAAAGACTGAGTAAAGAAACTGAAGTTCATCAAGTACAATTCTCTGAGCCCTTCATTTATCAAAGTCGCTTTCTCGGCCCGGTAGTCAACCACGGGGTAGTTCTTGTGGTACCAAGGGATCCTGAGTAGAACGTCACTCGCATGCCCTGAACACCCCTGCCATTGCAAACGAAGTTTGCCAATGCTCGTTGTAATGGCAACATCCCATCCGAGTGCCAGTCGAACTACCTCCGCTTGTGGCGTCAGTCTGTCGGGCTTAATTCCAAATCGAGCCGCCAATTCCAAGTGAAAAGAAGTTGGCCTTGGCTCCTTCAAAAGAGCTTCCTGATCCTTCACTTTGTCCCAAAAGCGGCAAAGTTTGTACTTTCATTCATTAGATTCGGTGCAAGTCCCACGCCATGTGGTACCAATTCTGCTTTTCTATCTGCCTTTTCTGCCACGTTCCTCAACTGCTCTCGAACACGCAGGCCTGTCGTCGTCTTTATCATTCTGTTCGTTCTGTGCCTTTTTAGGGCACTTCGCGGGGATATGTCCCTGTTCCCCGCATCCAAAGCACTTCCCCTCTCTGATGAAGCGAGCTCTCCCCTCAGGAGTAAGCTTGGGTCGTGCATCCTTTTTCTCTTGGTTGGTCTTTTTCTTTCTACTTTCATTCCCAGAAGTCTGTTCGGCTCGTTGTGCCATGGCCTCATCTGTGGGGTAGGTCAGATTGCCAGAGTGAATGGCAAAGCCCCGTTTCGCATGACTCATCAACTCCTGAATAGAAGCTGACTTCTGTTCCAAGCAGTGATCTCGGATCTCTGTAGGTAGACCCAAGGTAAACCGCTCAATCTGTTCTCTGAACGAGATCTTCTTGAATGAAGAGGCGGGTAGAAAAGAGCTCCAGAATCTTTCACAGTAAGAATTCACTGTGTCGCTCTTGGTCATCCGGAGATGGTTCCAAGCAGCTCATATATCTCGTTCAAACTCTTGTCAACCAAGAAGAAATAAAAAGCCTCTTGAATTTCAGCCATGTAACTGGCACAGTCTTGCTTAATAGAAGCGTGGACCACCAAGTGCGAGCATTCCCCTTAAAATAAGAGGCAGCTCTCCGAATCTTGGAGTGCTTTGAATAGCGTCCTCCCGCGAAAGCGATGTCAAACTGCTGTATAAAAGACGAAGCCTTCGAAGCATCATCGGAGTATTCCGAAAAAGTATCAAACTTGAGTGCTTGGCCACCTTCCTTTAACTCTCGGACTTTCTTGCTTTTATCTTCGAGAAAGTCATGCTGGTTGGCTTTGTAAAAATTCTTCTTGTTCGCATAAAAGTTTCCGTTGTCAGAGTCTGAACTGTCCGTAGACGAGTCCTCTGTAGAAGTGTCACTCATTGGGCGAGAATTAGACTTCTTTGCTTCGCTTTTTGCTTTTTCTGTCTTCTTCGCTCGAGTCTGAAGAGCTAGAAGAATTAGGTAAGCCTTCAAACTTGACACGCTTCTTCAATTTCTTTGCCTTGTCGAATGTCGATCGACGACCCAAATATCCCGGGAAGTCAGTGCCTTTCTTCTGCTTTTTGTCTTTCTTTTGCACGTCGAAAAGCTGAGCAATCCGTGCATCAACCACGTTCTCCAGTTCCTTCTCCGTATATTTCTTGGAGGTAGAAGGTTTCTTGAGAGCGGGTTCCGGGAGTGGTGTTGTGGTTCTCTGCCACTCCGTCTGTACCTCTTCCAAAGAGGTCTGGTTCATATATTTTGCCATCTTCGGGTCCCTGGCAAAATTGAGCATCATCTTTGTTGCATCATCAATCAATTGACGACGCTCCATCTCTCGCTGCTCCGCCTGAGTAGGCCTAGGCGGGCCATACTCCGTGCCGGAATCTTCGTTGTGATCCCTGCCCGCATCTCGAGATGCAGAGGGAGTCGACTGATCATTGCCTGAAGCCATAGGTGTCGCGGGAAAAAAATTCGGGGATCGGATTTCCCGTAGAAGAGAAATCGGCCGTGCTCTGATACCACTGTAACAGACTTGGACACTCCAAGTCAAGAATCAACCGCGACAGCACCAAATAACCACTTCAAAACAAGTCACAGATCACAATAGATTTACACTGGCCCGGCGGAGTTCCGTGCCTAGAGATATTGGCCCCAAAGACTGGCGCCCCTTTCGGTATTTCTTTTTATATTAATCAGGTCAAAGTACAAGAGAGTGGCTATGGTTTCACTCTCAGACTCTGCGTCAAGATCCTCTGAGAAGTTAAACCCTCACCACCTTTTTAAAGGTTACAAGGGATGCCCAAAAGCAGAGCCCCAAAAGCTTCAAAATCAAAAGCATCAGCTTTCTCTCTCTCTTAGAGAGTTTAATTAAAACAAAAGCAATTTCTCTCTTTCTCATTGCGTAGAGTCCAAAAAGCAGGCTGCCGTAATTTGTGCCGCAAAACACGGAATTCCATACCAGCTGCCACGTCAGCATCCCGCCAGCAGTTTTAGGGTTTTCTGACTTTAGGGTTTCAGCCAGGAATTAGGGTTTGCTGCAAATTAGGGTTTCTGGCAGTTTTTAGGGTTTGCAGGAATTTTAGGGTTTCAGCCAGAAATTAGGGTTTCTGCTGTCCGCCACGTCATCACTTTGTGACAGTCCCCCAAAGCCACGGGGCTCATCTAAAGCACCTCAGTCACCATATTTTGCCACTCAAACTCTACCTGATTATACCTGGCCAATAATTTGTACATTCATGAGCTTGTCTTTTCCGGTAGGCGGGCCGCGGGAAGCACCAAATCTCGAACTTCCTGTCTACTTGGATGTGCGCTGACAATCTTTCAAACAATTGAGTTCGCATGGGGCTAGTTGACCTCAGCTGCTAGGCTCCTCTCTGCTTCGTTGACACAGAAAGCTGAATGGTGGGCTCAATGGGGTGGGCGAGGGGGCTGCACCAGTCCTTCTGAGACAAAGCGTCCGAGTTGCTGCAAAGAAGCCCTCGTGCAAGATCCAAACCTCGAAGTACCTGTTGGCAAAAACCAAAAATGAGGTGAACTGGGAGAGCACAGGTAACATGGGGGGAAGGGTGTGTGTGTGAGAGAGAAGAGGGGGTGCAAAATGGGAGCAATGGTGAGAGATAGAGCAGCGAGCCTCTGGATACTTTAATGCTTAATGGCTTGATTATATGTGGCCTTCTTTTGACAAGAAGTTTGTTGAATTTATCAAACAATCATTACACAGAGAAAGAGAGAGCTTATAACTTGCTTGTTCTGGATGTGCAGTTTCGAACACACAAAGTAATTTACCGAAGATATGCAGGTCTTTTCTTCTCCATGTGTGTGGACATCACTGACAATGAACTTGTCTACTTGGAAAGCATCCATCTCTTTGTAGAAATTCTGGATCATTTCTTCAGCAATGTGTGTGAACTTGACTTGGTTTTCAATTTTCACAAGGCAAGGTTCTTTGTCTCCCTATTCTGAGTTGATTCAGCATCTTTGAATCAAGTCTTCAAACAAATGTGTACAGAAGTTTCAGTGTTTGTAGCATTTGGTTTCAGGTGTATCTGATATTGGACGAGTTTATCCTTGCTGGCGAACTGCAAGAAACTAGTAAAAAGGTCCTTTTAATTCTGTCGACTGATTACATCATTTTTTGTTTAGGTGATAGAAAATCATTCTGGCACCATTTGCGCTTCTGAAATGAATATATATTCAAAAGCAATATAAAGTTTCTCACTTGCTTGAGAAGATCATCTAGAAAATTCTTTCCATTTGTTAATGAGTTGTAGCCACCCAAATCAAGTCATAATACTGGCTATAACTTGGTGTTTGAGCTATACTACTCATTCTAGGCCAGTGATATTTATTGATGCAGATTGTGTCTGAAGTTGCATTGTCGGTAATTCCTTGTGTTATCAACATTGCAATGCTTGCTTTAGTTTATGATGTATGATTTGCTGATTGACAAGGGGCTGCATGTGTGCATAATATGCATATTATACTTAAAATACACAACTTCATGTTTTTTTCGTGTATAGTACATAGCATTCATAAAAAATGTGTACGTTTTTGAACCTTGGAAAGTCATGGCAACAGGCCTTTTATGGTTTTGCTTCAGAAGTTAAGTTTTAGTATCAACTTTTAAGTTCTGAATCTTGTTAATTTGGTTATCAAAAGTTGAAAGTTGAATTTGAATATGAATTTGGGTGTTATGTCATATAATGCATAAAACATATATCATACCTAACTTATATCTAGGGCTATGCAAGAACATTTCAAAATAAAAAGACCACGTTTTTTATCTGGGGTCCTTGAGAAAGACACACATTATACTTCGATGAATAGTATGTCCTGTCCTGTACCTGGCTGCTATGCATGTGCGGGTCATTCAGGTGTTGTACTGGTGTGTAAAAGGGAGAAGCATATAATGGTTTGTGGTGAACGACTCCTAGGGTATGTGCTGAAACATGTATCTTACCGGGTTGATTGCTATACAAGATGCTGCCCGCATAATAAAACATATGCGGGCCAAAATGTACGGGAATGTACATAGAGGGTGGTTTAGGGTTTAAGGTGCTGCATTGTGCTACACATGTTGCAGATGATATAGCAAGGCTGTAGTACCTAATGAACCCTAAAGCAGATAACCTACTTTTCTTCTGGTCGGTTAGTTTTGGTGAAGCTCAGGTAGGGCTTGTGATTTGAACTCATGTTATGCTTAATAACTGACTTTTGTGAATGTTTGTAATTCTTCCTGGTAGTAGGGGAGAAGCTTGTTTGTGTTTTCTAAGGAACCTTCATTTGGGTTAGTCTTTTTGTTTGCCCATGTTCATCAAGATGTTCTACAGGCAATCATTGAGAGGATGGCTGAGCTGGAGCGGCAAGAGTAGCTTGACTCTCATCATTGTATTTAGACAAGTAAGTATTTTATTGAAGAATGGAGTTCAAAAGCTGGCTTTATGTGTGTAACAGACCGAAATTCCAGCTTCCTGAATATAACAGACTCGAACGTCTAGTTGCATAAGTCTAAATCATAGTTACCCGAGACTCCCCAAAACTCCATTTTTTTCTCGCTTCCATGTTTCTGTTTCCACTCCCCTCACTCCCTTAATCTACTGGAACTCGCCAAAACTCTAAATTTTTGCCGTTTCTGTTTCCATTCTTGTTCCTGTTTGCCATAACCATCAGTCAAATAGCTTATATTGCATTAATCTTTAAGGTGCAACTCAATGAGGATCAGTTGAGGAGAACAGTTATGATGTTTTAGTGTTGGGTCTCAAAGGTCGATTATAGAAACGGCGCTATTTTTTATTAGTCCATGGTTTCCTTCAGGTTTGTGCGAGATGGACTTACTCAAGGCAGCCAGATGACTAAGGGAATGCCAGGATTTTATTGAAAGTGTACCTTGCATGAAAGTGCCTCGAATAACACATTACATTTTTGAGGCGGATATCGTCTTGCAATTGAGCAATACCAAGGGAGTGGCCAGCGCTAGCTGTATTCTATGTTTGATTCCAGTTATCCGAGGTTCACAACATTGGCAACAAACATACATCCTTCTCAGGTGTTCAAAGTTGAGAGAGTGCATCAGTCGCAATTGGTGTTGTAACAGTAGCCCAGAAAAATAAAATGTTAAATGGTTTTTTTCCTGTGTGCATGTTATTGATATTTTGTGCAAAAGTTAGCCTTAAAGCTCGATATACAAAGTACACTAATGATTTCTGGTCAATACAAAAGCTCCTGGATTTGGAAATGAGCAAGCTCCTAGTAGGATCTGGATACGCCACGATGCCCAGTTCAGTGTCATGAATTGTGGTGGTAATTCTAATTGGCTCTTCAGTATTGTGTGTCCAGAAGTCGGTAAGAATGGACAGGTGTGGCATGTAGAAACAAAAAGAGACTACTGATTTTGCTTTTGTGCATGTGATGACATGGAAATTCTAGTATTTGTGATGATGATTCTTTTGATGTGTTCTTGCAAACAACATTATTGCCATTCTCCTACATCTCAGCCAAGTGAGCAAAGTGAAAAATGTTTTCAGCCAAGATTGATTGCATGCTATGGCGTTTGGAAGGATGTTTATTAGCCATATCGAACAAGAACATGAAGGCTCATATTTGCACAACTTGTGGAGGATGTCACACATTTTGACATGTTAATATGAACAGCAATGCTGACATATCAAGGCTCCCCAACTATGGCTGTACAGTGCTATCATTAAAGTTCAAGGATTGCTGAGATGTAGGAAGTTTTCGAGGCTGGTTGTGCAAGCAAAGCATTGTCACCCATGTGATGAGACATGGCATAGGGGGATGTTTCTGCTCAAGCATAGGTGTCTAGATGAGTGTACTTGTGTTTTTTTTCTTTTTTGGGGGGGGGGGGGGGGAGGGGGGGGGGGGGGAGATGCTAAAGATTTTTTAAGTTTCCTAGAAACAAAATGCATTGAGGATGTTATGTCACCTAGATGAAGTCCAAGTTATGGCATCAGGTGGCCTTGGAAGTGTGTACAATGCTTGTTAAGAAACAGAGCTCAATCATTTTTGAAAAGAGGATTTTAAATATATGTGTGGTAACAAGGTGGGATATAGGTTTCTCACAACAATCTTTTGAGGTGACCATCTATTGATCTTGGACTAAATTAGTTATATTGTTCATGCATAAAGCACTGAGAGAGAGAGAGAGAGAGAGAGAGAGAGAGAGAGAGAGATTGTTGTCTGGTCTTACGCTTGGAGAAAAGGAAAGTCGTTAAGATGTCCTTTATGCGACTGATAGTGGAATGATGACAAAGTGTGCAAAATAAAAGAGAGTGATTGCTTAACATGTGGGTACATAGTCAAGTGTTGAAGCAACATCCAAGCACATGAAACATGGGTTTTTTGGTGGAATTAAGTATTACAAGTCCTCGAGCTACATGATTTCATTGGGATTAGGTTCAATTAGGTGCAACAGCATAGTCTTGATATGGTAAATTTGATTCCACTTTGTAATTGGGGGAGCATGTGATCTCTTATAGGGTAGGATTTATGTACTCATTAACTTGTGCACTCTTGTATTTTGTAATTGAACTGTGTTACATGCAAATATATTTGAATACAGTAGGCTTTTCAATGGTACATCCCCGCTTGGCATTTGGCCACTCTCAAGTGAAAGGAGCTTAAAACAACCTTTTTTTAGAGCATATATGTCAAAAGGGTAGATTTTTTAAATCCACAGAAGTGAAGATTTTGAGTGTTTTTAGTGGCGAAGAGGCGTATTTATGAAGAGCTTGGACTACCAACAACCAAATACTTGTTTTGGAAAGAGTGTAGGAGAGAGTCAAATTAACATACATATCCAAAACAAACAACCAAGAGTTGCCGCGAGCGAGGACTACGAACAGGGACTAGGATGGTAATTTCAAGCACCGATAGTATGTTGGCACGACCATTGAATGGAGCAATGTTGCGAGCCACACACATCACATTCTCCTCGTCTTCCAAATCAACAATCAATGCATCCAGTCGCCTTTGCGAGAGTTCACAAAGCTCACCTACAAAACCACCATGTAAGCAACCAATCACGGTAGATTCACGTGGAACCAAGCAACATGAAGCTAGTGCACTCACAATAGCTCGATCATCAGGCAATGGCCCGTCTGCAACCAAAAATTCACCTAGTTGTGCTCCTGCTTTGGATTGAAGATTTTGCAAAATAATGACCGCCAAATTGCCCAAAGTGGCTCCCCTCCTTATTGGTGGTGGTGGTTTTGCTTGTTTCCTCGAAGAAGGATATAATAGAAGTCTCGGGAAAGAAAGACAATGCCATTGGGAAGGGTTCTGCCTTTGTCACTAATGTCGAGGCATTGACATGCAAAGAACAAGATTCTGTACCCCCATTCCTTCCTGTTTTATTTATGCCTTTATTTATTAAATTACTTCAATTAGGAAAAATAGTATAAGTAGATGAAGCATTTCTTATCATAGAATTAACTCCCTTTTTCTTGAAACAATACGTAATTGCTTTTGGTTGGCTGTTGCTAGGTTGTTGGGGAAACTCTCTCTCTCTCTCTCTCTCTCTCTCTCTCTCACGTTGGTGCCCCATGTGAGGATGTAACAAATTTTTGGCAGGTGAGTTCCTCCTTTTGTCACATACTATCCTTGGGGTGGTAAGAGAGTGGCAATGGATGAACTGAGCTTTCAATTCTTCTACATCCATCATGCCCTTCCATTTGGGCTATTCAAGGCCCATGCTCACAAAAAACCACGGTTTAGTGTATTTTTAAATGGATAAATTTACAAAATGGAGGCTAGATTTCAAGCTTGCCTTGAAGAAAACCGACAAAATTTTGCAAGTTTTAGCATAAATATTGGCAATTCTTCAAATTTTGACCTAAAAAACGGAAGTGCTTTTTATGTGCCTTTATATATTTCCAATGTTTGTAAAAACCTAGGGTTTAATATATTGTCAACCAGTTAAAATTGCAAAATCTTGGCTAGATTCCAAGCTTTTCCTTGAAAAAAATTGGAAACATTTCGTAAATTTTAGTAATTCTCAAATTTTGGCCTAAGAGCCAAAAGAGTTTTAATTGTGCCCTTCTTACTTCAAGTACAAGTTTTTTTTGGCAAGACCAGTAAATTACTTCGATTAGAAAAATGTTTTTAGCAAGCCTTGTTTGAGACCTTGCGTGCCGCATGTTTATGTTGTCCCATGTGAGGCACATGTAATGCCAACCCGACTTTTTGACACCATCCGACTTTGCCTCTTTGAGTGAAGTTGTAGCATGTGGTGTGCACGTCCTTGGGGTTAGTAGAATAGTGACGCGTATAGGTGCCTAGCACAAGGTTTTCGTTGAGCATTGCCCGACGAGCGGAATCGTGGAGAGCTCAGCACGTGCTATATATCTTAGGTCTTCTTCTTCTTTTGCTTTATATGGTTCATGGTGCGTGTTATATGGACACAATGTTCTTCAATGTGATGAGATGGCCCTGTGGTGGCACCAATACATGTACATGGTTATGGGTTAGGCTTCCTTGTAAATAGCCTTGTAAGTTCACATGGTCGGTTGTGTTTTCTCCCCATGGAAATTTCTCGGTATGAGGTGGTGGTGGTTTTAATCTATTAACCATTCTAAGTATTGCTATAATCAAATAAAATGATAAACTATCAAAAGAGAATCACCCTTCAAATTTTAGGGCTCCAAGTGGATTTGTGTAGAAAGAAAAGGGGGTTTTCTTTATGGAATTCAAAAGAAAAAATAGAGCCACTCTTCAAATCACCTTCCAGAGGAAAAATAGAGTCACCCTGTTGGAATTAGGGTTGCAAAGAAATGCACACATCTTAGAGAAGACGAAGAAAGCTCAAGGCACACAATAGAGAGTGTGTTACTTAGTGTGCAATGGAAAGATAGATAGCCCTAGAGTGATGGCTTATATACAATGCACGGGGGAAAAAACCTCCCAAAGAGGGAAAAAATGCCCTGGCGGTCCTAGTGTGTTCACACACATCACTACCACATGTATATGGTAACAAATCCCCCCTGGAGTGATGCGGTGAATGAGAGCTGGCATATGAGTAAAGGGAAGTGCCATGCCCTGAGGACATGATCAGTCCACAAAGGGGAGCAAGACCAAAGCTTTGCGGAAAGCTTTGAGCTTCTCACGAAACAATGCCTTTGTGAAAAGATCTGCAAGGTTGTCCTGTGTTGGCACATAAGCCAAACTGATCTCTCCTGCTGAGAGCCTCTCCTTGACATAATGGTAATGCACCTCAATGTGCTTTGTGCGAGCATGAAAAACTGAGTTTCTCGCAACTGCCAATGCGCTCTCACTGTCAATGTAGATAGTGTTGGCAGTGTCTTGTCCAACACCCAAATCAGCCATAAGGCGTCTGAGCCATACACTCTCAACCGTAGCTATGAAGACTGCCCTGTACTCAGCCTCACAACTGGAAGTGGCCACAGTAGGTTGCTTCTTGCTCAACCATGATATACATGAACTGCCAAGCATGAAACAAAAACTACTTGTGGACACTCTCGTGTCAAAACAACCAGCCCAATCTGAGTCTGAAAAAGCATGTAAGTCTGGCGGCAATGATCTCCCCTTGGGATAAAACAAGCCAAGATGTAAAGTGCCACTAAGGTAGCGGAAAATTCTCTCGACAGCCTGCCAATGCTTAGACCTTGGACTATGCATAAATCTGCTGACTTGTGAGACTGCAAACTGAATATCTGGCCTCATGTTGCATACATAAATGAGGCAGCCAACAGCAGTTTGGTAAAGAGTGACATCAGCAGGATCGCCAACATCATGTAGACTCAACTTCAAACCTGTTTCCATGGGAGTGGCAATAGGTTTGCAATCCTCAAGTCCAAACTTACATAGTAATGTCTCTATGTAACTTTTCTGACACAAGGAAATACCACCATCACACTGCTTAAACTGTATACCGAAGTAATGATGCAACAGCCCCAAATCTTTCATCTTGAAAGTAGCATTCAAATCAGCCTTAAATTCAGCAATATGTCTCTCATTTGGTCCAGTGATCAACAAATCATCAACATAAAGAACCACAATGAGAAGTACATCACCCTCATGCTTTACATACAATGTGCTTTCTGTTGGACTGTTATGAAAGCCTCGTTTAACCAAATGAGTGTCAGCTTTCTCATACCAAGCACGAGGAGATTGCTTCAACCCATACAAAGCCTTGTTACATTTGCACACTTTGTCCTCTTGTCCTTTTATGACAAAACCGCGAGGCTGCGTTACATAAACTTCCTCAAATATGTCACCATTCAAGAAAGCAGTAACAATGTCTGATTGATGTACATCCCAACCAAAATGAGCTGCCAATGCACATAGAAAACGCACAATAGTCATACGACAAGTGGGAGCAAAGGTCTCTTCATAATCTATGCCTTTTTGCTGTGCATAACCCTTTGCAACAAGTCGAGCCTTATGGAGATCGATCTCACCATCCGGCTTGCGTTTCAACTTGTAAACCCACTTCGTACCAATGGCCTTTTTGCCAGGAGGCAAAATACATAAAGTCCATGTGTCATTTTCTATAAGTGCATCATATTCTGATTGCATGGCAGCCATCCAATTTTCTGAATTCTATGCTTCATCAAAAGACAGAGTCTCCTCAACATCATGTAAGCTAGACACAGCCAAAGCATAACAATCAGATGCATAAGATGCATGGCGAGAGCCTGAACGAGTAGGACTAGACAAAGGTGCATCCAATTTACTGTCACGCAAAGTGTGCACCGGCCATTTTGGCATACCTCTAGCTTGCTCATTTTCAGCCCTTTCCTCATCAAGCACATCATGTACATCTGCATCAATAATGGGCTGATCTGTAACATTTTCAGGAACCCCCATAGGCTGTACATTTGCCTCATTGGAACTTACATTCGTATTTCCACCACTGAAAGGAGGCAACAAAGTGTCATAAATGTCATGTGAGCGTACATTACTGTCTCTAGTACATGACGGCAAGGGATGAACAGAATGTTCCACAGGCACTACATCCCGTGAAACCAGAATACGCTTTGTTTGCAGATGATATAACCTGTAACCTTTGCTTTCAGCACTATAACCAACAAAAATACATTTGACAGCCTTATCATCCAATTTTTTGCGCTGTGTTTGTGGCATCAAAGCATATGCCAAACAGCCAAAAACACGCCTGTGCTCAATAGAAGGCTTTCTATCATGCCATGCTTCATATGGAGTAATAGACAGCAAAGCTTTCGTAGGACACCTGTTAAGTACATAAGTGGCACACATGATCGCCTCAAGCCAAAAAGAATGCGGCAAAGCTTGACTTTTGACCATACATCATGCCATTTTCGTCAGTGACCTGATTTTCCTCTCAGCAACACCATTTTGCTGAGGTGTGTAAGGAACTGTACATTGGTGTTTTATCCCATGACTAGCCAGAAATGCATCGAATTCATGAGACATATACTCCCCCCCTCGATCGGAACGGAGGGTGCCCATAGTACATTTCGAGACATTTTCAACCATAGCGAGAAATTGTTTGAAGCACATAAAAACTTCGGACTTCGCTTTAAGCGGAAATACCCATGCATGCCTGGAGTAATCATCAATGAAAGTCACGAAGTACAGGTAATTGCCCAAGGACAGAGTTTGCATGGGCCCACAAACATCACTATGCACAAGCTACAACCTGCATGTGGCCCGAACTGAACCATCCTTTGGATACTTAGAATGCTGCATTTTACCCAAAATACAGCCTTCACAAACATGTTTGACAGGTGCTTCAAGAGGCGGCAAAGAAGCAACCATATAAGATTTCTGCAAACGTAGCAAACTGACAGAATTCAGATGACCAAAATGTGCATGCCAAAGTTTTGCATCTGAAATAGCCCTTGAATTTGCAACAACATTTGCAAAATTTTGTCCACACTTGTCATACAAAGTGAGCTTATACAGCCCACGGCACAAAAGGCCAGATGCAACAATTTCATCACCAAAACTGAGATCATGAACTGAACATCTGTCATCCACAAATTTGACTACAAGTCCAAGTCTAGCAAGTGCGGATACAGACAAGAGATTCTTCTTGATTCCAGGTACATAAAGCACAATCTTTCCAACTCCATGAACCGGATAAGAGGCATTGTTGGCACAAGTGACTGAATTCCCATGAGGGATAGACTCGAGAGAGGTAAACAATTCACGATGTGAGGTAATGTGCTTTGTAGCACCACTGTCAAAATACCACACATGTGAATCTGTAGCAACTGAAAAGCATGCATCATGGACAACAAGATTGTAAGTGCACTTTGCGCTAAAAGCCCATTCTGCATCAACATCAGCAACATAGTCTCCTTTCACAGAAGACTCAAAAATGGCTGCATTTGTAGTGGAACCAGCATTTGCTGTGGAACCACCCTCTTTCTTCTTAGCCTCTTTGGCCTTCAACTTTGGACATGACTTGATCAAGTGATCATGAGCTTTACAATAATGGCAACACATCTTCTTTTTGCCCTTATCACCATAATTTCCAGACGAATTGCAGAAGCATTAGGAACAAAATTTTTGCCACTCGCAGCAGAACCATAAGAAGTGGCTGCATTGCTGTTACCACTCTTTCTTTGAGAAGCAATAAAAGCGTGTTCAACTGCACGCTGCCTAGTCCTGTTTTTTCTGGAAAGTGACTCTTGCAACAACAATGTGCATAATGCATCAAACTTGACAACTTCAGGATTTCCTTGGGTTATAAGTCTCCAAGTACTAGCAAAAGTCTGGTAAGAATCTGGTAAGGCATCAAGAACAGTCTGCACTAGGGAACTGTCTGAAATGACCACCTGTAGAAATCAGTTGCTCATTGATATCCTTGATACTAGCAAGGAAAGTGTCCATATCATCTTCCTCATGCATAATCTTCGACTCTAGCTCTTTACGCAGCAAAGCAATTTTAGCGTCATTGCGACTTGCATAAAGACCAACCAAAATATCCCAAGCTTGTTTTGCAGATTTTGCTGAACGGATGTGAGGAACAATGGTGCGCTTCACAGACAACGCAATCAAAGCATGAGCCTGCGCATCCTTAACATCCCAACGAGCTTGTTCTGTCGTAGGAAAAACAACGCTAACAGCAGCAATCCTTGCAGCAAGACCTGCAACATCCTCAACATCGCCTACATCCTCAGAACCAGGACGTACATCAATGCCCTGCACAATGTTCCAGACGCCCTTTGACACAAGAACATGTTGCATCATATAAGCCCACATAGGGTAATTGTCCCCATCCAACCTGTCCTCAACAACACATCTGTAGATGTGTTGTTGTTGTCAGCCATGGTAAATGCTGCACCTGATGTGAAAAATTTCCAAAAATAGGAGAAATGAAACGGGAACAACACGTGCTATATAGCACAAACCGTAGAAGACTGTAAGGCACCTGTTATGCAAAAAACGGCACTGACAGAAATTCTGCACAAAATGACAAGATTGCTTGTGCAGACCTACCTGTAGTTAAACGGAGGCCGAAATGATCCCAAACTCTCGCCAAACCTCAGTGTAATCGGAGAAAGTGAGCAGGCGTGTGCTGGAGCAGCTGGCGACTAAGCCCGGGAGGACGTAACCTGCTCTGATACCAATTGTTGGAATTAGGGTTGCAGAGAAACGCACATAGCTTGGAGAAGACGAAGAAAGCTCAAGGCACACAATAGAGAGTGTGTTACTTAGTGTGCAATGGAAAGATAGATAGCCCTAGAGTGATGGGCGTATATACAATGCACGGGGGAAAAAACCTCATAAAGAGGGGAAAAATGCCCCGGCTGTCCTAGTGTGTTCACACACATCATTACCACATGTATATGGTAACACACCCTTCATCGAAAAATGTTGATGCATCTGGGGCTCATCTATCTCTCTCTCTCTCTCTCTCTCTCTCTCTCTCTCTCTCTCTCTCTCTCTCTCTCTCTCTCTCAATGTCAGACAAAACTCGCAAGGGTGGAAAATCCAGACTCGCCATGGAGAATGATGCAAAATCTCTAAGGAATTTGGATGCTAATCCAACCACATCGTCTATAACAACGGAAGCAATGATCATGGCTTACTTGATCTCATTACAAGAAATCGTCAACAAGCAAGGTGAAGAGTTGCGCGCACTTGCAATGGAGAATGGCACTTTAAGAGTTCTCGTTGTGGAGAATGAGCACCTCAAGAAGGTTCTTGAAATGAAAACAACACGCTTGATGCATCTTGAGAATGAATTTCAAGAATGTAAACGCTCTCTTGTTGACATGAATGTATTGAAAGAGTGCTTGAGCAAAGTTGAGAGTGATCATGTATTGAAAGAGGAAACAATAGATACAATACAACATGATGTATGTGAGATGAGAAATGCATCCAAATCATGGGCTGATATATTTAAGGATAATGTGGTTTCTACATCTCCTATCATGCAAGCCGTTGTCCAAGCAAAAAATGTAGAGAATGTGGACACTCAAGAATTGCAAGAACGACAAAAACGCTCAAAGAACATCGTCATTCGTGGAATCAAGGAGGAAAGCATGGAAACACCCCAATCTCTTGTGGTTGCTATTGAAGAGTTTTTTGCTACACACTTTGGCATGTCACAAATCATGGCTTATGGTGCACATCGAGTTGGAAAACAAGGAGTCCCTCACTCCGGAGAAAGACCTATTGTATGTACCCTGGCTGATGATGTAAAGAGAAAGATCATCCTTGACAATAGTTGGATCTACCTCAAAGGAACGGGTTGTAATGTATATGAGGATCGCACTCTTATGCAACAAAACGTATGTCGCAAATCATATGAGGAAAGAAGGAAGAAGGTTAAGGTGTCATCTCAAGAAGAAAAGCCACTTGAGGAGGATGCAAGCCCACCCAACAAATAGGGACACATGATCTATGAGACCAACTCACGCTAGCGAACACACTTTTGGAATTGTAACGGGTATCCATGGAATGTGGGAATTGGCATTGATGAGCTTACCAATGACTTAGATGTGATACTTCTTGTCGAAACATGGGAGCATGATGCGCAACAATTTCTTGGATTTGACAAATAAGATGTGCATTCTTTGATGTGGGCGAAAAATGCAAAGCAACGAAGAGGCCAAGGAGGCTAGCATGTATGACCAAAAAGGGTTTGAAAGATGTTTCCATTGTCAAAGAACATAAGTATAAACGCTACTTATGGCTGAAAATCAACCCACCAAATGGTCAAGTCATATTTGTGGCTGGTTGCTACATTCCTCACTATGGGGACTCCAACTTTTATGCTCGCTTCGATATGGATAGAGATCAGCCCTTTGTTGAATTAGAGGAAGACATTTCTCATTACAAGGATCAAGGTGAAGTCATTGTTTTTGGAGACATGAATGCTCGCACAAATACGTTACAACACGACGCACAACAAGTCGACATGCCGCATGTCTCAAGAAGAATGGATGACTCATACATGTATAATCAAAGTTCTAATGATGCAAAAGAACTGGATCACTATGGAAAGTCACTTCTACATGTGTGCAATAGTACCAGAATGCTCATTGCAAATGGTGTGTCTCTATGGCAAGGCACCAATGACTTTACATGTATAAAGCACAATGGTGATAGCGTGATTGACTATATGTTGTTCTCGGAAGCCACTCTAGAATGCATACAAAGCTTTACACTTGGTGAATGGAATTTGGAATCGGATCATAGGATGTTATGCATTGACCCCAAGTGTGGTAAACGGCCCAAGCATGTAGCCTCCAATCATGATGTGAATCATTTGTACCTACGTCTAGACTTCAAACGAGCACTTATATATATTGATATGGTGGACCAAATGTTAAGCATGGTAGAGCATCAAGAGAGCCCAACATTAGAATGCAAGTGGAAAGTTTTCAAAGAAGTAATTTACTCTTGTGCGAAGGAATGCTTTTCGGTGAAACACGTGTCTTGCAAAAGGTCTAAGAAGGGTAGCACCAAGAAGAAATGGTTTGACATGGAATGTAGTCAAGCCCGAAAACACTTGCTAAAATTGGATGCAAGCAAAGACAAGGAAGTTTACTTGGAATGTTCACACACATACAAAGCACTTGTTCAAAAGAAGAGGAGAAGCTGGGAAGTAAAAAAACAACTTCTTTTAGCGCAAGAGAAAACACATGCATGTGGCAAGTTTTGGCAAAATCTAAAAGGCAAGCGCGTTGAGAGCTTTGGTGACTTGACTCTAGAGGATATGTATATGCATTGCAAGAACCTCTACGAGCAACCCAATGTTGATAAGATGGAGTGTTGTAGCTCCCTTCCGTTTATGCCTGCCTTCTTTACCATTGAAGATGTATGCTGCGTGCTTGAGAAACTTGCTACTCGCAAGGCAGGGGACCTTCAAAGTGTCAAGGCTGAAATGATTAAATGGACAAGCAAGAAAACATGATATTGGATATGCGATATGCTTAACCTTGCACTTCAGCATGGCATGCCTCATGATTGGAGTGTAAATTGGATCAAACCTTTGCACAAAGGAGGAGATGTAAACAATGTGAACAACTATCGCACTATAATGGTTGGTTCTTTGATGGCAAAGTTATTTGGACGTATCATGGAGATGAAGATAAGTGAATGGGCTAAAAATAATGGCAAACGTGCGCTTGGCCAAGCAGGTTTTCGAAAGCATCATAGCACTATTGATCACCTTGTCACTCTTCAAGTCTATATGGAAGCGTCTCGATTGAAAGGAAAAAAGTTGTATTGTTGCTTTGTGGATTTCAAGAAAGATTTTGACATGGTACCGCGAGGAAATATTTGGAGACGTATGCAAAGCCTTCAAGTGCCGAGATAATTTATGCATGCAGTCTTTCGCATCTACCAAAAAGTGATATGTCGATTACGTATGGGAGATGGAATTTCAGAATTTTTTACAAGCACCATTGGTGTCAAACAAGGATGTCCACTTTCCCCAACCCTCTTTGGGTTACTCATTGATGAATTGGAATGCATGGTTCTTGATTTTATGCAGCAAGAAGGCATAGAAGAGGTTAAGATCGGAAATGTGGTGATCATGCTTTTGCTTTATGCTGATGTTGTAGTGCTCTTGGAACATACCTTAGTAGATGCACAAAAGCTTATGAGCGTCTTGGAATGCTTTTGCCTACATAGCGGCCTACTGATCGTGAATGGATCCAAAACCAAGGTTATGCTTGTAAAAACCCTCAATGATGAAAATCCATGCATTTTATACAACAATGAGCAACTTGAAGTGGTAGATCACTTCAAGTACCTTGGCCTTGAGGTTCCATTTAATCATAAATGAAAGGATTGTGCAGTTCCTAACTTGGAAGCCGGAAAGAGGGCTTATTATGCATTTGAGAACATGTGCAATGCTGGAGAGATCAAGTGTTGGGCTCTCAAAAACTACCTCTTTGACACATTGGTGACACCAGTGCTTCTTTATGGAGTGGAGGTGTGGGTGGAAGCATCGGGAAGTCTACTTGGAAAGAGTTTGAGAATGTCCAAAAGCATGTCTCACCAACTTTCTCCAAGTCAAGACACAAACACCCTACATGCTCTTACTTCTTGAGTCCGGATCGCTTCCCATTGAGGTCTTGGACATGCAAAGGGTTGTGGAGTACATGCTTAAGACACAACGTAGCCCTTTGCATCGACTTCTTAGAATCGCATATGAAGCAAGTCAAAAGGTCCAAAAGACATGCAAGAGAAAAATACTAAGTTCGGGGTGGATGCTTGACATCAAGAAATGGTTTGGAAGATGGAATGCATGTCACTTGGTCAAGGATGCGTCAATCCACTCCCAAGTTAATGAGGCCTTCTTACAACGCCAATGTATCACGGCTTGGGAGGAATCCGGAGGTTCTTGCTTCAGCCATTAGACCACACATACACATGTTGCCCCAAACTACAAATCTCTCTTCTTCTCTGAACGAGGTAACCTAACCCATCCCTACATCCTTGAGCCCATCCCGTTGAGTGCGATCCGCACCATTGCCTCCATTGGTCTTAGCTCCCATTCTCTACAATGCGAGACAGGACATTGGGGCATTGGCGAGGAGTCTCATCGACTTTGCACCTTATGCCCTCGTCAAGTGCGAGAGAGTGAGTACCACACAATACTTGAGTGCTCATCTTTTGACCAATTAGGTCCTCTTTTCCCTATATATTCAGCCATGAGCTCTCCCTACATACCTTCCTCTCCCAATCACGATGTGGACTCTCTATTGCGACGCTCATTTCAGCCATATTTGAGCATCAAGAGTCACTTATGACCTCCACTCACACCACGTGACATGTTCATTTGGTCCCATAGGTCATATTTGACCTCCGAGGATGATAATATAACTATCTATCTATCTATCTCTCACTCTCATGCCAGTGTTGCATGTGAGGATGTAATATATTTTTGACATGTGCACCCTTCCTCTCTTTGCAAAGCATGTCCTCGAGGTGGGGAGAGTGATCCTGGATGTACTAAGCATCTAACTTTTCCATGTATGTCATCCCTTTCCATTTTGGGGCTATTCAAAATCAGAGTTTGTAAAAGAATGAGGATTAATGTATTTTTAACCAGCTTAAATTATAAAATCCCAGATAGAAGCTTATCTTGAAGAAAACCATCAAAAGTTTGCAAGTTTTAGTATAAATACAATCGATTCTTCAAATTTTGACCTACAAATCCAAAAAGTTTTTAGTGTGCCCTTTATTTACTTCAAAATTATTTTGATCAAGAAAAAAGATTTGGCCTCCTTTTGCTTCACTTCAAGCTCACAATTAAGCTAGCAATATCACAAAAATGCCACCAAATCTTCTTTCCATATTATGAACGGCCTTGAGCTCCCTAAAAATACTTGAAGCTCTAGTTGTGGCATTCAAATTTAGGTCTGGTTTTAATTTTGTTATTCTTAAGTCTCACCTTGAAATGTGTGACGAGGCTCAATGCAATTTTGGCCCATTGTAAAGACGGTGTGAGAGAGAGAGAGAGAGAGAGAGAGAGAGAGAGAGAGAGAGAGAGAGAGAGAGAGAGAGAGAGAGAGAGAGAGGGTGGGGGGGGGGGGGGGGGGGGGGGGGGGGGGCTATGGGTAGAAATGCATGTTGAAGGTGATGGCTTTTATCCTTTGTTCCACGATTATGTCTACCCTTGCCATGGGTCTCATAGATAAGTGACAAAAGCAATAGACGACATGAGCATTTATGGAGGGAGGGGGTGGTGATGGCCCTACCATCTCCTACCATTGAAGTTGCCCCTCCTCCAAGTCTTCGAGTCAACAACAATAGCCAACAACAACAACTTAGGACTACATTATATGTTATCGCTTCCTCACACAAGCTCACAATCCCTTTTCATTAGCAGCGGCAAGGACATCAACACTATGTTGACTGCTTTAAATATCTTTCACAAGCCCTTTGATCTGCATCATTGATCCTCATCAAGCTACACAATAGGACAATAATTTATGCACTCCACAAAGAGTGAGAGAGTAGCAAAGAACGCATTGATTATTGTGATACCAAGTAGACCCAATAATCATTGCCTCCACAAAGAGTGAGAGAGTAGCAAAGAACACCATTGATTATTGTGATACCGAGTAGACCCAATAATCATTGCCTCGGAGAAGGTCCATTTTTTTTGTTAAGTATGAAGATCGATTTATCCTTGTAAGTTTTTATTCTAGAAAAAAATATTTGTAAGGACCCCGTTATGAGGAGAAGCCATCATGCATGATAAAAATAACTTGCTGGAAAACCAAATTGAATCATTGAAATATTCCCTTTTCACCAAAATATCTTGGCCGGACGGTGGGTAGGAAGTGGCCGGTGGATACATGGCCGGTGCTTAATGGCCAATGGTCTGTGAGCAGCGATCAATGGTCAGTGCTGTTGGTTGATGGGCATGTCTACACATGGGCGGCTATCTCTCATGTGAGAGGGCAGCTCATAGAGGCTCCTTTGCATATATAAAAAGAGGCCTCTTCTACACATGATGGACAAGCAAGAAGTGCAAGCTAGGGAGAGATTCATGCGAGATGACCATTAAGGGCTTCTAAATCGAAGTATAAAGCCAGTGAATGGTTGCTTTCCTGTGGATGTAGCCCACACTTGGGTGAACCATGTATATCTCATGCATGTTCTCTTTCTTGTGTGTGTTATATCTCTCTCCAATATATACATCACTCTAATTGCTTCTTATTAACCACTTAATCTAAAATTTGGTATTAGAACAAGGTTTACTTGCCATGGGAGGCCTTGCAAAGAAGCATGCAGCAATAGAAGATGAAATTTGGAACGTCTTGATTGAAAGACATTGCGAACAATTTAGGTTTGCTTGGTGTCAACGGTGGAATTCAACATTTTAAAGATGAAGATCATGGAGGACTTGATAAAGTCACTTGAAGGCCTCTACAGAGAACCATCCTCATCAAACAAGGTAATTCTCAAGAGAGATTATTCAATTAAAAAATGGTGGAATTCTTCGGTTGCATAACATTTGAATGATTTTAACACCAACATAAGTAAGCTTTGATCGATGAAAGTCATCTTTGATGATGAATTTTGAGCTCTTCTAATACTATCCTCTTTGCCGGATAGTTGAAATAGCCTTGTAATGGCCGTAAGTAATTCCATTTTTGGTACAAACACTCACATTTGATGATGTTGTGGGTGTTCTCTTAAGCGATAAAATGTAAAGGAGGAGCACAAGAGAAACATCAAGTGTTGCATTATCAATAGAAACCAAAGGAAGAGTAAAGGAGAGACTTAAGAACCAAAGGCTCTGTGATCGCTCAAAGCGTAGCATGTCAAAAAAGGATTGCTGGTTCAAAAGAAGGAGTCAAAGTCTCAAGATAGCAAGCCAACATTGAAAGACAATGTGGCAGGTAAAGTAGAGCAAGATGCTCTAATTCTTTCCTTGGACAATGTGTCAAATTCTTGGGTATTATTTGGTGCTTCATTCATGCAACACCCCACAAGATGTACTTCTAAGATATACCAACGGTAATTTTGGTATGTGTGTATTTGGGAGATGATGAAGACTGTGAAATTTTCGGCAAAGGAACAGTTTTTGTTAAAAGTAAAAATGAAAATGAATCGATGCTTAAAGAGGCTAGGCATGTTCCCTCTCTTCGAAGACACTTAATCTCTACAAGAGGTCAACTCAATGATGAAGAATGTAGCATTGCATTTGTACACAAACAATGGAAGATTTCAAAAGGATCTTTGATAGTTGCAAAGGAAGACAAGGTGGGTACACTCTACTTGTGTACGGTTAACACACGGTCTTCCATTTGTGCAACATCGACAGAAGTTGACTATGCGGTATAACACTGTCGGCTTGTGCACAGGAGTGCCAAAGAAATGCAAATCATGAAGTCAAAAAAGTTCTACCAGGTTTGAAGGAAGACTTCAAGTTTTGTGATGAGGATTGTGTTTTTGGAAAGCAAAAGAGGGTTAAAATTCTTAAAGCAGGAAATTAAAGGAAAAAAAAGGCTTGAATTGGTTCATTATGATGTATGGGCCCTGCAAGTAAACCCTCTCTTGGTGGCTCATTCTATTATGTGATACTTATAGATGATGCAACAAGAAAGACATGGGCTTATATGATGAAAGATAAATTTGATGTATTTCTATATTTCAAAGATGGAAAGGCATTGTGGAAAACGAAGCAGGTACCAAGCTAAAATGTCTCAAATGTAATAATGAAGGAGAGTATTACAGGAAAGCATTTGAAAGCTTTGGTGCTAGCACTGGCATTCAAAGGAAAAAGACAACACCAAGGACACCTCAATAAAATGGACTCTCTAAAAGGATAAGCAGAACAACCATGGAGCATTCATGAAGCATAAAGCTACTTATAGGTTTGCCAATTGATCTTTGGATAGAAACAATAAGTACATCCGTCTACTTAATAAAACAGTCACCTCAACAACATTGGATGGAGGAATTTTAGAAGAGGCATGGTCAGGTAAAGAGATGAATATGCATTTCTCAAAGTATTTGGATGTGAAGCCTTCATGTACATAGATAGAAGTCTAAGGTTTAAATGCAAAGTTCAAGATTTTTTTTTCATTGGTTATGGAGAAGCAAACTTTGGGTATCTCCTATAGGTTCTTGAAGAAGGTAAAATCTTTAGGAGTAGAGATGTTATTTTCAATGAACACAATGTGTACAAAGACTATTTAGAAAGAAAACAAACAAAGAATGTAGGTGATGAGTACATGGAGCTTGAAAATGAATATTCAAAGAGTGCAAGTGGTGATAACTTTCAACAACACCAAAACGATGAGGAACCTCAACCTATACTCTAAAGATCTACAAGACTTAGTAGACATTTCTTCCTTCCTTCAATCATCTCTTGGTCATAGATTCTAGAGAGCTTGAGTCATATAATAAAACCATGTCACATGAATCCATGTTGGGGTAAGCCTTAGCTTACACTCACAGTGAGAACAAACCCTAATCCAAGCATGCACCATTTAAGTGCATAGTCACATTTTTCCTATGGAACCTATAAAGCCTCACACATGCTACTCATTCCCTACACACATGCTACACACTTTGATAGCCACATGCTACTTATGGTAGCTCACATGACCCTTGCCATTTCCACTTGTGGTGTATATCCATTGCACTTCTCCACATTGAGCCTATAAATGACAAAAATTAAATTTTGTAAATCTCTCTCTAGGTTTAGTCAATCAAGTGAGTTATTTTTATTCTATATTGTGCTCACTCTCTAATCTACTCCTAATTATCCTAGTTACATTGTTAAGATCTCTAAGGTAGATTTAGTGCTCTCTCTCTTCAAGCACTAAATCAATTCATGAATCTTTAGGAGTATGATAATTAAGCTTAAACCTAGTTATCTCTTCCTTGGACTTGGGTACCTCTACATGGCCACTTCCCTAACCAAGTGATTAGAGTTAATTGGGATCCAGATCTATGTTGTGTGTAAATTTTCTTCTTTCTTGATTTGTTGTACATGCTTTGTTGCCTCTTCCCACTTTTCCTAGCCAAACTAGCTTCCTTGAGGGCTTCAATTGAGAATTATAGTATAAGTGTACATAAAGACATTTGCAAGGTTTTTCCATTGAGCCCTTAACCACATGACTTGCACTAAAATCAAACCATCAATTTTTTTCTTATCAAGTGCTTTGATGAAGTGTGGATGTGAATGTGTGTGGCTTTAAGGAAAAAAAGGGTTACTCTAAATTGAGAGTGCCTTCTGTGTGTATGTGTGTACACAGTGATGGACACGACTTTCACGAGAAAACAAAGATTTTTTTTTTCAATCAATTGCCTTTTTTTGGAGGTCGAATGCAGTACTAAATCCTCACGGCTCCTGTTGGTAATCACAATCAACTTTCCCTCATCATCTACTGGTCCCACCTACTCGCCATCATTCGCTTTTCAAACCTCCAATTGCTTGGCTACCCTACTTAGTGTTGGCCCATGTCATCAACAGTTTGTCACCACCGATTATTGTCACCACCTACAGTTTGCCACCGCACAGGTTGGTTGTCATCATCATCACGCGCTGACCTAGCCACTCGGGGGGGGGGGGGGGGGGTCACTACATGTAAAACCTATATATCGCATGCGGACTATTTATTAAACCCCTTAGCTGTGAATTTTTCACTAATAAAAGAAACCCTTTTCTTAGTCAATTTGTAATTTTTTGTTCAACATCCTTTTTTCAACACCCTTCGGTATGTGAAAATGTGAGATTTCTTTTTTATAAAAAAAATTCCCTATTGTTGAACCCACATGATAGGTATTTTTTTAATTGTAGTGACCCCCTTGAGCCTAGCTAGTTGCCTTGCACATTGTTTATCGTCACCTTCTTGGTTCCATATGCCTCAAGCTTCCCACGACCTTGCCTCATCATTCACTACAAGTAAAAGGTCCGCCTTGCTGCACACCATCACCACTTGCCGCTACCTTGTCAACACGTGCATCCCACTCATGCTTATTGATTTACCTTTTTCAAATTTTCATATAAGCCAGTTCTCACGGCACCTTAGTACTATAGTCTCACACCTTGGTTCCACACTATTACTCTTGATAGCCAAACCTATCTTCTCACGGCACAAACCCCCTTGGCTTCACAAACCCAGGGCACCAAGGCATTTCCTCCACCACAGTGGGCATCTGAAGTACTTCCATTGTTCAAGCCATATAAGCTTCAAGGCATTTCAAAGTATCTATACTAATAGATAAAGGGGGAGCGAATTCCGTCCCCCCCTGCCACGCGTCAGCCTCTCCTGCATCCGATGGGTGTCGCCTGGAGCGTCCGGGAACACAGTGACGCACAGAGAGAGAGAGAGAGAGAGAGAGAGAGAGAGAGAGAGAGAGAGAGAGAGAGAGGCTGCACTAGTTCAAGCATGAGAATTCAATGCATTCACACATTGAAGTTTTTTGGTAGAATTGTAACACATACAAAATTTGACTTATCAAAACTCCTACAAAAAAGTGTAGCCATCTATGCTATGCATGTCATATTTAATCTCAAGATTGTAAGGGGTTATAAACACTACCAATGTACTTGGTAAGACCACCGCATGGCCGAAGCACCGATTTCATCATTCATATATCCCAAATGTGCTTCTATGATGAATATGCACCTAAGACGCATCAAAGAATGTGCACCCACATGTCCACATCAGAATCCTCTAGATTCCCAAAGTGATGCATACTTTTTACCAACCCCCCCTCCCCCTCAAACCATCTTTTGTACATAGCTAAGAGAAAAAAAAAGAGAAAGCCAACTTTTGTACATAGATAAGAGAGAAAAAAATAAAGAAATTCAAAAAAATAAAAAATAAAAAATCTATATTGCATCTCGTAGGTATGCTACACTATGCAAGAAACGACAAGGACAGAATCGAGCGGCCCTTGCCACAGTAGACACCTACGCCTGTATCTGTAAAAAAGGTGTAGTCCAAGCATCTCTTCAAGCATGATCGTCGTCAGACCCCAAGGTAATGCATTGATGGCCACTGGCTTCGAGATCTTGCTCGCTACTGGATTGGGGAGGAAGTCCTCCTCTTCTCGTGGGACGCAACCCATGAGAGGGACCAGGTGTTTATTAAAGCAACAAACAGAAAAAAAGCTTTATTAACGAGAGCTTGCCGCCACCGGCCTCATCCTCCTCCTCTCAGCGCCCCTCTCTCCCTCTCAGAATTGTTCAAACTCTCTCTCTCTCTCTCTCTCACAGACGATGAGCATGTCATACACACACACACACCCCTACCCCTCATGCCCTCTCTCATGCATTATTGTTAGAGACTCTCTCTCTCTCTCTCTCTCTCTCATCCATTATCAGTAGCTGGCAAATCTCTCTCTCCCCCTCTTGTTGGGCACCGACGGCCTCTCTCTCTCTCTCTCTCGCGGCGCAAGCAGGGCCACACACCCCTACTCTCTTCCTCTCAAAAACTCTCCCTCCCTCTGCATCCAAGGAGCATCCGGCCCTCTCTCTCTCTCTCTCTCTCTCTCTCTCTCGCTTTAAAAAAGGCTTTCTTTCTCTAGCATTGAAGTTCCAGATTCTCTCTCCCTCTATCGGCAGCCCTTTCCACACACATTCGCCCCCATCACTCTCTCTCGTTATATATATAACATGAATTTTTAGCTCTCCTTTTTGTTGATTTGATTCACACACTCTTGCTAGGCTAGTCTACATACACACACATTCACTCTCTTGACACACCCTCCCTTTCAACCTCTCACTTCTCTCTCTCAAAAACCATCGCCTTCTCAGCCATTTTCTCACTCGCATACGTTTACAAACCCATACACTTTTCAGTTCTTATATCATTCATATGTACACCTCTATCCACACACACGATACACGCACTATGCACTCACAAATTCACATGCACACACACACTACATGCCAAAAAAAAAAAAACCATGGAAGGTGACAACCACAACAAAAAGGCAGCATTTAAACCATGCGAACAACATCCCAAGTGCCATGACATGGCTGAGGGCGTAGCCAAGCTAGCAGCAAACCAAAAGAGCACCAATCGCCAAGGATTCGACCATCCTGCACTAGTACCAGACATCCTTTCCCTAGCAGTGAATTAAAAGGAGGGTAAATCTGCAGTTACCTATTTTTGCCTACTCTCTCTTGTAATTTAAAGTATATTCTCATCCTCTCCCTAGTTGCATTGGCCACCCACACAATAGAGGGAGCATCTAGCTGCATCTCCTCCCGAATAAGCAGAGACAATGGTCTACTGGTGGGTATCAGAGCCATGTGCTTGGTCCCATGTGTCTAGGATAAGATCTTCACTGAAATAATTTCTCTAAACCCCCTCTCTTTTACTATATAAAGGGGTCTATAGGTCACTCTCGTCGGAGAAACACACAAGAGCACGACATCACTGCAAGAATACACACCATTGTATCATAATCCACAATCACTAGCATAAGAATCAGAGAAGAGAGCCATTTTCTATAAAGCACATGCCACACGAGGTGTATACCAATGGCACTATGCTTTAGCACTACGCCATTACCCTCACAACCTATGGACATATTCACGTTACACTTTACCACATAAGCATCATTCACGATATGAAGGTACTTGCAAAACGAATGTAAATACAACTACGGGCTATCGCCATAAACCTTGACAGTGTCAGCAATATGAAGGGATTGTGAAGTTATTCTTCTCCTCTCTCTCTCTCTCTCTCTCTCTCTCTTTGATTAGCACCCGCCACTTGAATTTTCACTTTGGTTTACAAAGCGGCTTCACCATCATGCACTAGCACCACGTGTCTTGGCCATGCACCAAGTGGAAAGAGGCGTTGAGAGGTTCTTCTCTCCTTGCACTTTTTTGCATTTTAAGCTCCCTTTGATTGGTTGATGGTTTCTCATGATGTCCCATATGTATTATGGTTGCTTTTATCTCAGTGAGACACAGTGATTGATCACCACTAGCATGCTCCATTTCACCCATGGTCTAAGTTCTTCTCTTGCATCCTAGCTGCATATCCGCTAGGTGGTGTCCCAAGATTTTTGCTCCCCTTGTTGTAATGAGGCCCATAAGCAATGTCTTGGTGTAGAGGCCACCTGGACCATTTTGCCTCCCTATCAAAATGGTTCCCCCACGGAGGATGGCTTTCTGGGCCTTTAATTTTTTTGCAAATGAATGAAGGAGCCTCGACAAGCACACTCAAAGCGGAGGTTTTGTACATTGATATCCACAGTAAAAAGCTTGTCCACATTAAGGGAGGGAAGAGAGTAGTCATGCGTCTATTTCTTGAAGAATCTTCAGAGAAGAAGAGGGCTAAAACCAACCCTAGGTGGCCCAAAGGTGCTGCACAAGCAAGAGGAAAGGAAGGGCTTAGCTAGACTTGAAAGTACAGGGTCCACCAAGGGAAGGAGACGCATGGCAATGATGGTGCTTCAACCTCTGAGCCTGCCCCGAACACAATAGCCAAGATCCCACCCAGGCTACCATGGAGGTCGTCTTCTGAAGAAAAAAGATGTAAGGTCGCATACCATTTTGCGGCGTGTATGCTGTTGCAGCCAGTACACTTTGTTAACCTTGAAGCAAAGGTAGCAAGGACATTTCCATGTCCTAAAGAGGTGTGCTTTGACTATTGCCACCATTGTTTTGGAGAACGATGCTCCTTGCTCTTCCTTTGCAGCTCATCCTAAAGATGATGTCTACCACAGATGAAACTCAGTGGATTGGGGACAATTTACACCTAAATGGTGTGCACTTTATGCAACGGTTAGATTACGGCAACTACATGTAGCTGCTATTAGCCAAAAAACTCAGGGTCGTCAAGAATGTCATCATCACCCCTTATGTACTGGTAGCTGAAGAGTTTGGAAAGGTGGAGGTCATGCAGGGCAAAGACCTATTGTGGATATACAGTCCCGTCAATGCCAAGAGGGTGCAGCTGCAATAAGTAAGGTTCTACCCTGTGTGCATCATGAATAATGGGCCTGAATTTTTTTCTTTTAACTTCATACGTCATATGCGTGTGAATATATATGTAGATAGAAAAATATTCTACCAGCAAAAGATAGTTTTCTTGTTTGGACCCCAGGTGTTAGATGAGATCCTTAGATCCCCACATCCTATCATCCTACCTCTCCTAGATTATCATCACTCTTTGGATATATCTATCTTTATTTTATTCTAGATCCCTATTTTTTGATCCAATTTCAGCTATCCAATCCTTTGTGCAAAGCCATTGTGATTTTTACTTAAATTTTTTATTGTGATTTTTTATCCTTGTTCAAGGTGTGAGACCCCCGCCACTAGCAAATGGAGCTTATCGTGAAGGTGGCCGATGACAAGCTCGGGAATATGTATGCTACAATTGTGGGCAAGTAGAGCATGGTATGTACTACTCTCCCTTTCCTTGCCAAGGGAATGGCAATGCACGAAGAAAGACCGTCTCGGCAACAAGTAACTTCTTCACGTGATAGGCCACAAGCTAGGCCAGTTGCACGTATGGCACCACCCATACATATCTTCAGGCCTTCTGTATCACCACCACCACTTGAGCCAACGGAAATTCCCCCACTCCCTCTCGGGGGTGAAGAGCGAGCAATGTTAGTCATTAGCCTAGATCATGGAAAAGACAAGGGAAAAGCAAAGGTGAGTGAAGCTGATGCGATGCCAATCAAAAGGGTAAGGAGATACAAGTCTGATGAAATGGATGCCTCGGAGTAGGAAAAGGTGCCTCAAGAGGGACCATCACAAGCTCCCAAGGGTGTATAGAAAAGAAAGAGCAAGTCTAGAAGACACATTGGCATGGGGGATTTTCCACTAGGGGTAGGATCTTTACCATATGACCTTGTTGCAAATGTTAGTAAGCAGGGGCCAAAGATTACTTGGAAGAAACTCCTCCATCTCTCACCTAAGATGAGGAGGACTTGGTCCAAGGTGGTGAGCACCATGAGAGCTATAGTTAAATCCGTTGGGGCCATTGGTGCGCGTGAGGAATCAAGGATATTGTACCAGTGGTCGATGCTGAGATCAAGGATCAACGGATCTCTAATGTTTATATTGATGGAGGAGAAAACATCTGTGTGATGATAGATGATCTTATGCATAGACTAGGGCTAGAAGTAAATGAGCACACTTCTTTGCAGGCAAAATGGCCAACAATGTTTGTGTTGCATGTGTGGACAAGGTCAATGGAGTAAAAATGTCATTTTTTAAGGTGAATGTGTCAGTTGATGCATATGTGATCTCTACCATGGGGGAGGGCTACCCACTAATTTTGGGGAGCCCTTCACTCATGGAAATGAAGGCTAGACAAGACTGGGAGACTGGAGAATTGGAGTTGCGGCTCAAAAGAAAGTCTCGTGGGAAGCTGCAAAAGATTTTTTATGACATGAAGTTAGGTAGGCAACATAATTTAGAGCTAGAGTCCTCTGCGGATGAGTGGAGTCCAAGTGATTACTCCTTGTCTGATGAGAAGACGTCCGAGGATGAGGCAAGCTCTCTAGAGGCAATGGGTGTGCTGCTACAAGATCCACAGGTGGAGAAGAGCCAAGACATCAAAGGTGATGCAGGATTAGAAACCATGATAGCCAAGGACTTACCTCAAGAGGAAAGGAAGTCTTACATGCAGGTTTTAAGGAAGCATGCTAGCCTTTTCATTGCTGGCTACAAGCATATCAAAGGGGTCATTGTGACACAACATCGCACCCAGCTTAAAGAGGGTAGTAAACCAGTCGTGCAGAAGTTGAGGAGGCTTGGAGTGGTCTAGCAAGATGCATTGCTGAAGGAGGAAAAGAGGTTGCTTAAAGCTGGATTCATTTATCTGGTAGAGGATTCAGAATGGGTGTACCCGGTAGTGGTGACCCCGAAGAAGAATGGGAAGTGGAGAGTGTGTGTAGATTACAAGACATTCAATGGTGCTACAAAAAGGGATCATTTTACTCTCTCTTTTCAAGAAAAGATCTTGAATGAGGTGGCAAGGCATGAGCGACATACTGTGTGTGACGGGTATTCAAGGTATTTTAAGATAAGGATTGCGGATGAAGGTTAGTGCTTGACAACTTTCATTACACCTTGGGGTGTTTTGCATATAGGGTTATGCCATTTGGCCTGACTAATGCCCCATCAACCTTCCAATGGTTCATGAATTTGGTTTTTCAACCCTATTTTGGTAAGTCTATTAGAGTTTCCATTGACAATTTTTGTATCTATAGCTCTAGAGAAATACACTTGAGCAAGATAGATGAAGCGTTTACACAACTAGCTCAACTGGGAGTGCAACTCAACAAGAATAAGTCCCATATCGGAGAATCCATGGTGACACTTTTGGGACATGTAGTGTCTGGGACAAGAATAGAAGCCATTCTTGAGAAAGTGAAGGCACCCCTTGCTCTGCCTTCACCTTCAAACGTGAAGCAATTGGCATCATCTTTGCAAAAGGTGTGCTATTTGAGTCGCTTTATTCACCTCCTCTCACATGCAATCTATCCACTACAGTTGCTCACGAGACAAGAAAACTTAGCATGGGATGACAACAATGAGTGGTGCTTTGAGGAGGTTAAGGGAATTTTGGGCTCTTTACCTAGTGTCTTGCAGCCTTACTTGGGAGGAGATCTTCTACGTCAACCCTAGCCTTGGGTGTGAAGCATTGGGCACAATTTTGATGCAAAAGGACCCAAAGACACTTTTGATGAGGCTTGTGTATTTTGTAAGTAAGGTTATGAGTGCAGCTGAGAAGGGCTTCACCTCTATAGAATACCTAGTCTTGGCCTTTAAATTTGCAGTGGAAAAATTTAGGGCCTACTTATAACCTAAAAGGTTTGTTGTTCTTACCACAGAGGATGCTTTCCCCTATGCTTTGCAACACATGGAAATACTTTGGGAGAAAAGGTTTTTTGCAAGGGGTTTTAGTTAAAGGAGGCTCACTCTTGGGGTTACAGTGGTGTGTCTCCAGTGGCATATCTAGTTTAAATGTTTTTGGTGATTCCATGTTGATAGTGTTAGAGCATTGTGAGGCTCCCAAGCACATGAGTCAAAATGAGCGACGATGGCTGGCTATAAATGCTACTAAATATTGTGTAGTGAATGAGAATCTATGTTGCAAAGGAAAGGATGCACTATTTAGGAAAGTGCCTCCTACCAAAGAGATCAAAGGGATTCTAAGTAGTTGTCATGAAGGAGTGTGTGGTGGGAATTTTTCTGAAGAAATCACTAGGGATTCTAAGTAGTTGTCATGAAGGAGTGTGTGGTGGGAATTTTTCTGAAGAAATCACTAGTAGGAAGATTCTCCAAGCTGGTTTTGTTTGACCAAGTCTACACCGAGATGTGCAACACTAGTGCCGTACTTGTGAGGTATGTCAGAAGGCTGGACCTAGGAGGTTAGCCTATGAGAAACAGAGTCCCATCTTAGCTTATGGCCCATTTGAGGAATGGGGCATTGATGAAATCAGGAAGTTACCATGCATGCAATCCAAAAAAGAGCATGGCACCCTGGAGAGGGGGAATGGGAAACACACCCATAATATAAACTGATGCCTCTATATAGCTCATGGTATTCACAACACCCCAATCCTCTCAAAAAACACCTTCAAAAAGAACAATTTACACTAGTAGATTCTCACTTGTGCTCCACCTAATGCACCTACCATTGACAAGATCAGCCATTCACATGCACATACCATTGTGCTTGATCTCAACCCTCTCAACATACACGACACCATTTACTCTCTTTCTCTGCACACACAGAGACGCCGTCGGTTCAGGGGGCACACACTTCCACACCACCAACACCGCACAATGCGAACTAGAGCAAAAGAAAGAGAAAGGTGATATCAACACTGTACGGGGAAAATGTGAGCTTGCTCCTGCTTCAAAAGACTAGTTACAACCTTTGGAACTCCATACCCATGCCTATCCCCAAAATAAAATCATTGTTTTGCTCCACGAGCGCATCTCACAAAAGCGATCTCGGATGTGGTGGTTGCAGTCCTAGCATTGGAGGTGGTAAGGGTGTTGTTTGAACAACATTTTGAGCCCTAGGGAACATGTATTGTGAAGTTTTTTCAAGAGGTGGGGCCCACATCAGTGTAGGCACTCGAGGTGTGTCCGTCCATGCTAAGGCTAGTCTCTTGGCCATCACGTGTTTAAATACTATGCAATCCTTAGCTTAATGACCATACCTCCCACAGGCATTGAAATCCCATTGAATTTTACTCTAAAAGTAGGGCATTCACTGGTACTATGCGGACCATAGCGAATTGAGCACCATTGTTGCTCCCTTCTTGGAAACATATGATTATTTTGCGGAGCACGATTGTCTCTAAGACTCTCTTGAATAGCCTTGGTGAGATATTTTTGGCTCCTTAGCAATAGGCTTTAGGGTCATTCACTGATGCCCCGATGCTTGCGAGCTAGTAGATTTAGGCTCAACGGACACTCTTTCTCCTTGAATCATTAAATAATCCTCTAATTGCATCGCATTGGTGGTGACTTTTTTCCAAGTGGTGATACCTCTAATGACTAGGCCATTATAGATATCCTCATGTCGTAGTCCCCTAATGAATCTATCAAGCAATTGATTATTATTGAAGCACTCATTTGGATTACAATGAGAATTCAAATGCTTCAAGCGACTAATAAAATCTCTCACTGACTCCCCTTCCTCTTGTTGGGCTTTCTAGAGCTGAGATGCTACACCCCATAGTACTCCCTCTCGTATGTACTCTTTCAAGAACAGTCTCCTAAGAGTAGGGTAAATCATTTTTTCTTCCACCCTTAGGGTTCTATACCAATCCCCAACCTTCCCACTTAAAGGTTAGGCTCAAAGCATTACTCTTATGCAGGTCATTGTGTTCTCCTAGGGAATCACATATTTGTTCAAATACTTCAATATGCTTTCTCACATCCCCCTCTCCACTTAATTTTTGTGTGAGCTTGACTATTTGCACCGCCTTACTTCTAGGCTCTCTATCTGGCGTGTTACACATATTTTTAGTAATGGATCGATCAATAGCTTGAGCAAAGGTTGCCAAGTCACCTAAGTGAGCAGGTATAGTGGGGACAGGTGCTCTTGGGATTGCATGTGGAATGGGGGTTGTTATCGGGTTTGGCGTATAGGAAGCCCGTGTGTTCCAAGTCTGGTACGGTGTTGTGCCATGTGGTGGCCCAAAGTTCATATGTGTGGCCCTAGGCATAGCAGACATCGGATGTGACATGCTAATGCTAGCCAATATGGTCCCATTGAAATAAGAGCTTGGGTGTTGTGGTTGTAGAGCATAGCTGCTTTACTGACAAATGAGGTCCATGGCATGTTTTTTGTCATGCCCATCACTAGAGTAGGCATGGTAGCCGTGGTGTCATCAAGAGAGAGATGAGCTAGACTTGGAAATGTAAAGCTATCACTTGTGGGCTCAGATTGTACAGACACCCCCGGAGAAACAACATATGGAGGATCCATCGGACTTACCGAGGGAGTCTCCATTTGCGATAAGGTTGGTTTCTTAACCTTACCTATATCCAAGAGTTTCATGAGACCCGTTGAAGGCATGTGGATCCCTTTGTTCCGCCTCTCCGGCTCAATAACCCTATGGATGACATCACAAACTCTTTGATGTTGAGCCTCTATGCTAGTAGGAGCCGTTGTGGATTGTAGGACATCTAACCAACTCACGTGATAGGTGTGACCTGTGTATAGGTCGGTTAGAGTTTTTGTTTATAGTTCATACTCCTAGTTCTCATTTAGGAACGCTCCATCTAGGATTGAGGTGCTAGGGGTGTCCTTTGAACTAGATGCAATGTGGCTCACTATGGGTTGACCCTTAGTGGTTGCTAATTCAGGAGCACTCGATTGCTCTCCTAGCATGGATGTTGACATAGGGGCCTTTGCCTTTAGCTCTCTTCATTGCTCTACCCTACGTAAACTCTCAATTTTCTTTTCCCTAGCTGCAATGATATACTGCTCAACCTCTTGCACTTCGTCAAGGCTTCTACCATCCGATAAAATAACCTCGGAGGGGAATAGCTCCAAAGACTCAGAGGGTGCATTGAATGGAGTATTCCTGTGCACACTCTCCAGGAGCATAGGGTCTACGTTGGTCATGAATGGCGAATTTACTTCCCCTCCCCTTTCATTTATCTCGTTAGCTCCATGTTTGGAGCGAGTGGCTTTACTAGACGTTTCCTTCAAGCGGCTAAGCACGCTCATCCTGCACCGTGGGCCCATGGCATGCATGTCTTGGCTTGAACTATCGGGATTAGGCATCGGGTAACCTTCCATGATGTCTTAGTTAGAGGAAGAGTCACTAGACGCAATATGTGGGTCTTGAGTGGTACTACCTTGAGTTCCCACTGAGGACCTAGAGCCTAAGGTGGAGGAATAATGAGTGCCCACGTAAACGGAGACACTCTCTATGTGATCGTCCTCTAGCACACAACTAGAGCGTAGGTGCATGCGACCTCAACACTCTAGAAGCATTGGTGAGTGCCCGTGAAGGCCGCTCACCTAGTTTTATAGGTGTTTACAACCCAATTTTTTTTGTGAATTTTGGTCTCTTCTTTTAATCGAGCCACGGAATATGGCGTGTGATAGCTTAAAATGAGCGTCTTGGATAGGGGGATGTGCCGTGCTTTACAACCCCTGATTCGGTTATGTAAAGCACTCGAAATCCTAAAACTAGTCTTTTGCTAGGTGGAAAGAGGGCTAGAATTAGTAAGTCCAAAGGGTGAGTGTGAAGGGAGTGGTGGGGTACTTGAGGAACTTGTCTCACATGCCCTCCCTTCACTTGAGGTCCTAGTCTTTATATATAAAGTAGTGTGTATAGTATAACATAAGATTGAGGACAAAGCCTGGGCTCGTGCTTGGGGCGTGGGGCTTGGGAGAATGATCCCGATCGCGATCCTTCCTTTTAAGATAAGTTTTTTTTTAAAAATTTTCTTTTTGTTTTGAGTTTAATTTTTAGTCCTAGATATCTTGAGCGTTTTAAGATAAGTATTTTTTTTTTAAAAAAAAATTTCAAATTTTTCCTTCAATGATAATGCTGCGCGTGGACCCTGAGCTCACACGCGCACACAACAGCTCTGTGTAACTCTCTAACACCTCCTTGCAGCTAACGCACAGCTAACACAATTAATTAACAATAATTATCTCTGCTTGCACACCCTCTAACACAGAACCGCACACTCACAGATAGTCAACCTTCTCACTATCTACTCTACTGCTCACTGTCTACACTAACTAACACAACAAAACTGCTCACTCATAGAGCACATTACGTATTTACACCAGCTAACATATCTACTAACATTTGCACATTACAGATCTTAGCAAATCTAATAGAAAACCTGCAAATTTCAACACTAAGAGCTTCTAACAAACCTACTAAACTTGTGCATTACAGCCACTTAGCAGATCTACACAAACTCAATAAAAAACACAGAAATGACAAAAGTCAAGGCTTCTGAGGTAGCAGTGAGTGCTCCTCAAGCTTTGAGCAAGGCAGTCCCCCACAACGGCGCCAAAAATGTGCGCTTTGCTTACACATGTCAAAGGCTGGGAACTTGCCTGTGCACTGTGTGCGAGCCTCACAAGGCTGCAAGCACACAACTAGACAGTCGTAGAAAGCTCAAAGAAACAATGGCGTGTCACTCACCGCTCAATGCTGTCGTTGTGAAGGATCTTGTGCTGCGAAGAAGAAGGAGCCACTACCGATGCCGCCGCAATGCTCGATCACACTCTCTCTCTCTCTCTCTCTCTCTCTCTCTCTCTCTCTCTCTCTCTCTCTCTCTCTCTCTCTCTCTCTCTCAAGCATCCACACACACATGGGCGCCCACAGTGGCCGATCGTTGCAAAACAACTGAAAAAATAAAACAAGTGGTGCACCTCCCATCGACGATCACCTACAGACCTATTAGACCGAAAAGCCCGGTCCATGACTCAATCAAATAAATAATATGCGTCCGTCGAAGGTGATAGGGTGTCCATGAGGGTTAACACACACACACACACACACACACACACACACACAGAGGGAGAGAGAGAGAGAGAATGTTGGGTTGAGGAAAACCCCTTATGCAAATGTGTTGGATGCCCCAGGCATATGCTCGAGTGCAGACCATGTCTGTGTCATAGCGTATCCTATAAGCATACAACAGTGTACTTGTATAACTCACTCATAGAGAGAGGGAACACAAATCACTTCTTGACTCATCTACCTTGGATGTGAGCATGATTGTATCAGGGTGACTTTAAATACGACACTTTGCATGTGAATAAACATAAAAAATGTTTTAAGATATGTCACACTTATCTTGTCCTTGACAGGGTAGTTAGTGTTAAAGCGGAAGCGTAAATAGTAATGAGATGGAATTATTCCAATCTCACTGGCATGCCATGCATGCAAAAGTGTAAGCCCTTGGTGACATTGATGGCCTTATAGATGAAGCCAATACAGAGTGCCTTGCACAATTGGGCATGGATACATCACAATTTGCCGGTGGCTTACGTAAATTGTGAGCTTATATCCGCATGTTGCCGAATGCCCAGAACTGTGTGCCAATGTTGTTGATTTGAAGTCAATGGCAAGCTCTTGGAATGGATTAAAAGCCTTGCATCTCATAATGCTGTCAAAGCACTTTGCTTTATAGAATAGGTAGTCGTCACCAACGTAAAGTTAAAATGTAGAAAGACAAGAAAATCTGAAATTGTCTAACCTGGTTGCCCTACTGTGGCAAGTTGTCGTGAATTTTTGAATTAAAAACTCGCGTAAATCTGTCTCATATCCATATTTGCTTCTCAAGTGAGAGAGGTGCCGTATGCACAATATACACCGTCTTGGCTCATAATGAAATAAGCTGCTGACACTTGTCAACTCCCCTCCCAAGTTCGTATGCTCATAGCATATTCCAAACGTGGAAATTCTTGTCTTTGCATGATAAATTTAGTAGCCCCACTTTGGATGCTACCATTGCTCATAGCTATAGATACTTTTGCTCCTAGACAAATGCCATAGCAAAAGATAGTCAACCTACTCAATATTGTACCATATATAGATGTTGCCACAAGTAGCTGTGAAAAATCATCGGATCACACTTGCCGACAATGGGTGGATCATATCCTTATTTGAGTGCATCACGAAAAAATCATTTGCTTAACAGCTTCTTGGAATTGTAGATAATGATTGACCTTGTCGAGTACTTTGACCATACAGTCACAGGTTTATCGTTCAAGCCACATGCCTTGCATGTACATGCATGTATTGCTAAACAACCTTGTTTGCACTTAGTGTCGGTCATACTTACACCTTGTAGACGTTTGTCCTTGACAAAAATCCCTTGGAACAAGCCCCCCTTCCAACATAAGCAATGGCCTCAAAGCTTGTGTTGACTAGTGCAAAAAATTCTACAAAATTGAAATGAATGAGAAACATCAATTCAAGTTTATTGTACTTACCGTGGGCATAAAAAACGTCTATATTGACATCTCCATCAAATATGAAGCAATCGTCAAATTGGTAACCGAGACATGCATCATATCCATGAAATTTTTGCAATTGGAAACGTGTTACTGTAATTTGTTGCATGCCTTGCATGCCACACCTTTGCCGAAAATGTCTTGCCCTTCATAGTCTCTTGTGCAGGGTTTCTCGTAGTGTTGACTTCCCTTGATCCTCGGTTTCTTTGTTGATTTTGGCCTTACCTTGGCCAATCGTAATTCATACCGAGGCTCTTGGCTTTCTTTCCATTATTTCGTGCCCCACTTGGATTCCTTGCATGAGTTGTGGGTTGGAGCCTCCATGGTTCTTGAACCGGATTCTCCTTGGCAGGCCCTATCCTTGATTACTTTATCAATGCCAACTATCCTCGACTGCATGTTCATGCATGAGAACTGAAAAAAGACTTGAGAACAGAAAAAATTCTACAGCTGAGAAAAATTTTGCAACTCATGGCGCCCTTGTTGGCGACGACTACGATGTTGACTTCTCTCTTTAAATGGGGGTGTGTATGCCCCTTAATACCTTTGAAGGGTGGCCACCGTTTGATTGTGGGCAGCCCCCAAATGGAAAATGAAAGAAAAAAAACTTAAGCAGTGATGGCGGCCTCAGCGAGTCGCCATGCAAAGACTGGACACAAGGGAAATCTTTGTGTGATGCTCGCCGATGGGATATGGCCCTATGACGTGAATCCTCTGGCATGGCGGCGTGCACCATTCAAGCCCGCCCTTGTGGAAATTGGTGCAGGTTGGAATTCCTTACCCCCTTGCCGCAAGCAATCTTGCACACGGGCCTTCACCTTTGACCTCCTCGTCAATTGCTGAGTGGCCATGCCCGCGTCGTTCCACTGCGGCTTCTTCTTCTCCCCATGCAAGACATGCAAAAGCCCCCCAATCTTGAGGACCATGCCCTCCATAACGAGAGAGAGAGAGAGAGAGAGAGAGAGAGAGAGAGAGAGAAGAGAGAGATGCAAGAAACCATGCAAGGCCATCTTCACCCTTCCTCCATAGGTCCCTCCTCCATCAAGCTCTGATGCCAATGTAAGACAGAGGGGACTAGAACATGCTAATCTCCACCCAACCATGCTCTATATATGCCCTTGGATTGCTAAACATAGAGACCTCCTTGATTGCACGTCCGTCCTACCCTTGGCCCTGCGCGGTCCTACCCTTGGCATGACAGACAAGCCTCAATCAGTGGTGGGCTAGAAACCTCCTTTACCTCAAGAAACCGAGCAATCGGTAGATACACAGAGCTTGTAGAAACACTTGCAAATCACAAAATGTTACCACACATCTTGTAGAAATATTTGCAAACCACAAAATGTTACCACCAACTTCATACTATGAGGAGCTAACCGATTCCTATGCGAGAGGACCCAATAGTAACACATACGTTGGCAAAGGTTGTCCTGCTTGGATTGGTACAACTGATTCTTTGCAGCCATCATATGTTACACCACCAATGAGAAGTCATTATATGATGGACAAGAACACGCTCATGTTCATAGCAAACCAAAACTATATACCTAGAGGTTATCTTCCTACATCAAGACAACCAATGGATGCTCCACAAGCATCCCAACAGGCAGGTCGATGCTATGAATGCAGAGGTGGTCATTGGGAGAGGAGTTGTCTACAAAAGGGTGAACATGTAAAGATTTTTGGATATTGCGATAAATGTGCAATCACTCATGTTCTTCAAATGTCCCAAAAATCTAGATAATAAGGGGAAAGCAACGATGAATATCATTGGGATTTTACCGAGTTTGAGTATATCAAAAGAAGTGAGCCTACAAGCTACAATTCAAATAAATACAGTGGCAAAAGCTCAAGCTCAAGAAACTACCAAAAGTAAACCAATTGAAGATGAGCACAAACTGCCTATTCAAACAAAAACTGAGAACATATCAATGAGGACTCAAAGAAATTTGTGGAAATCTAAACGAGACAAAATGAAAGCAAAAAGTCTTAAAGAGAAAAAAGCCTTAGAAACGGAGCTGCAACAAACTAGAGATTGCTAAAACAAGAAAATGAAAACAAGGAACAAACTAAAGGAGTGGTCTCATCCAAGATATCATTGGGAGGTTGAGTATTGGTGGATAAATTTATAGAACCTTTAGAGGCTCTATTATAAGATTACAAGGCTATACTAAAACCAATCAAACTATAGAACAGAGCGTAAATGAGGTGCTCACCGTGTTATCCTGTATGATCTGATGATTGGTGGTGTTGTAGGTGGTGAATGGCCTTCTTGACCATCTCTGCTGTGAAGAAGGAAGATCTCATGGGTCAAGGCCCGGGTGGTTGTGGAATTGGAGACAAGTTCAACACCTCATAGAGTCTTTTTGCATAATTGTGCCATACCTGTGGATCCTCAATTGGAGTAGTGGGTCGTGGATCCTGAAGGGTGCGCCTGGCTGTGACATTGTCCATGCTCATGAACAAGTGCTATAGCTTTAGCCTCTTGATCAGTGATCTCTCCAAGGGTCCGCTACACACGCAGCCGGAGGTAGAGGTCTCTGCACTCATCATCATACAAGTGGTTCTGTGGCATAGTCCCTTGATGGGGAGAGTGTGGCCTGTATGGGTGGTGTGCGGAAAAGAGCTGATGGTTGATGTCTAGAGGAAAGATGTGATGTGGGAGGGAATCATAGGTAGTGATGTGGAGTAAAATGAGTCCCTTCTTGACCTCTACCGAGTATAAGGGGGCTAGCTCATGTGTGAAATGGATCGTGTTGTGTGGGGTGCATGTCGTGGACGTGGAGGGTGTAGCGTTGCCAATGAGGGAGAGCTCAAGATAGGTGTGGTTGGCTCCAATAGGTATGGTTGGGATGGTGAAAGAGCTAAGTAGTTGGGTGGCCGAATTGTAGAAATAAAAAATGGAAGAACGCATGAATGAAAAGGATGCATTGATTGAAGCACTTAAGGGAGACCTCGCAGCTTGCAAAAATACCCCCGCATAGGAGGGAGAAAATCAAACCTCAATGATAAAGCTCAAAAGCGGTAAGGAGCAGGTGAAAACTCTATGGAAAGAGGAAGAGAAGAAGGCACAAACAACATCTTTGTGGGCGGAGCACCTATTCAAAACACAAGAGAATGTCAATAAAGCTTAAAAGTGGATTGAGGACGCAAACAAAGGAAAAGATAATATGTGTGAAGCCACATTGACATCCACTATCATCAATATGATGATTGAGGAGGAGCAAAAGAGGAAGACTAGAGCCCTCCATGTGCATGTTGCAGGTCTCAAAGACATTGAAAGTAGACGAAGAAGTGCAAGATCTCTTGAAGCACATGGGTATTCTTGAATCCACGTGACACACAGGTTCCTGGAGAGTTGGCAAGAAGGGAAGTGATGAGAAAGGGTGTCCCAAGGAAAGAGCACTCATTATATGTTTCCCTACGCTGGAAGCTAGGAAGAATTTCTTGAGTAAGAGACCAACACTCAAGAAAACTACGATTTTTTTGGGTGATGGCCTCACTCTCACATAGGTAGCACACATGCAAGAGATGCCAAAGATTAAGCGGCGAGGGAGAAAGGGAAAATTTCTTTCTATAGGGGAGGGAGAGCAGTGGTGTTGGAAAAATGCACTGCATGATGGTGAGAGACCTATGGGACCAACCTTAAAATGGTAGCATGGAACTGTAAATGGATCAATGAAGATAGATGTAGGCACATTTGAGGATAGCTTTAAGGGAAGAGACATTATTTTTTACTCGAAAATGCATTAAACTCCTGGCGGCACATTACCTAGAGTGACGAGATACCGTTGGGAGGCTACTTGTAGGCAGTATGTAAGATCAAGAATTAGTCTCCAAAATATTTTTGAGCAAGCTGGTTCAAGAGACCATGAAAAGTGATAACTAATTCCACACCATGTATATTTTTGTGTAATCCATAGGGTATTCATATTAGTGTGTGTGTGTGTGTGTGCGTGCACGTGCTCCTTTGATAGTGTGTTTGTTCCCTTTTTTGATATATGTATGTGTGTGGCCTAGAAGCCAAGGAGCCCTTTTAATGCTTTGAAAAAAGGTTGATCTCTGTGGGAGCCTAACCTCCATAAGAGCGAAAATTTCCTTTTCTTTTGAAGATGCCATCCCTGCTGCCTGCGAGTGCTCGTCATAGGCTCATCATCCAAAGAGATTGCTTCGAGTTGCTTTGTCATTACCCGCAAGGTGCCCTTTGTCACCTTGCTTAGAATTTATTCATCCCTTATCACCTTCAAAATCCTTTTTTGGATCTATTTGCCACATGTGTCCTACAACTCTGTGCTCACTTTAGGCCTTCTACCTTACATGTGCTTGTCAATGCCCTGTTGGAGCCTCATCATCAACTCCAAATCTCCTCCCAAAGCATTGGCCCACAAACCTACCATTTTTTGAGTGCTCTCAACTTTGTCATCTGTTCCATTTATTCTCGCCACTCTTGGCTACTCGTCCTTTTACTAGCCCGTGCACAGTGCAGTGACTAATTCCCACATTGAGTTGATAGCAACCACCATGTGTTGCTTCCATTTTCCATATGTGTTCCGATTATTTTTTGGGAGAATAAAATTCACCATCTATGTGGCCCTTCCCACGATAAAAAACCATACTTGTACATGCCTCGTCCATGGTCATACCCTCTTGATTTTGTAGTCGACCAATTCTCATCTTCACCAAAAAGCACTCCATACCTCGCTCAATGCTCCACAAAAAAGCTCCCCTTGCATTCTCTCTTGTTTGGGTTGCTCGTGATTTGAGGAGATTTTATATCTGTGCAGGGGGACTTTGTGTCCATTCTCTTTGATTTGGTATCCATGGACCTAGACTTTGTCTTCTTCTCTAGTGAAGCCTTGGCAACATCCTTCGTTGCAAAATTCTTCATTGTCACAATGAACCACAACTAGAAGAGTGATCAACAAGAAACACATCAATAGGAGAAGTGACTACCTATGAGAGGTATAGCTATAGAGTGTATAGTTTTCTTGACAATACCCTTTGGTACTCATGCAAGAGATAGCGTGACATATCACACAAGTTCAAAAATACCATCTACCATCCGTACTAGCCCCATACGTTTTCTTTCATGAGGAATGGTTTTATCTTTTTTAATATATTTTAATATAAATGACAAGAAGAAAAGTTCTTGACTTATGTAAAAGTACCAACTAGGTAGAAAACAAATAGGTCCTTTCTTTGTACCACCAAATCATGCTTTCAACCCTTGAGGCTGAGGTAAAGGGACAAGATGTCTCAGTTACTTCTTTCATTGGAAAATTAAGGCTTTATGTCCAAAGCTATGTGGACAAAAAGGATTTCTTCATCTTCCCTCTCAAACATGAGAATGTTATCGTTGGGGCACTATGGTTTAACCGCATGGCTTCCACATGAAATTCCCTGAAAGGAGAATCTACTTCACCTACAAGGAAGAGAGCATGTACATAGATGCTAATGAGTCGGGAAACATCATATCCTTGCAATAAAGGGAATCAAGAGGAATTAGAGTTGTCTAATTTCCGAAATGGATCCCAAGATGTTTTCATAGATGACATCCCAAGTGAGCTACCTCTAAAATGAGGGATGATGACCATGCAATTGAGCTCCTACCAGGAAGCTCACTGCCTAACAAGCCTCCTTATCGAGTTTCACAAGCTCAACAAGAGGAGATCATGAGGCAAGTGCATGAATTGGTGGAAAAAGGGATGGTGAGGTCTAGCTCCTCTCCATTTTGTTCACCATTGCATTTAGTGCAAAAGAAAGACGACACATATCCCATGTGTGTCGATTATAGTGTACTAAATAAGATTACTATCAAAAATAGATTTCCCGTGCCGCGGGTAGAAGATCTATTTGATAATTTACAAGTTTTGGCCTAACAAATGCTCCAGACTTTTTCAAACTCATGATGGACAAAAATCTTCAGGCCATTCAAATTATCTTGAGGAGTACAAGCGACACCTCCAGGTAATCTTTCAAGTTGTGTGAGAGAATAAGCTTTTCACTGATAAAAAAAAGTGAATTTTTCGTACAAGAGATTCAATATTTAGGTCACATTATCTCTAAAGATGGCACCCGTATGGATCCAACAAAGTTAGAGATAATAAAAGGATGGCCTAATCCAAGGAATCCAGGAGGTACGAAGCTTCATAGGTATGTGTGCATACCATAGATGCTTCATTAAAAAAATTATTGCTAATAGCAATCCCATTACATGACTTAACAAAAAAGAACGTTAAGTATTCATGGACTGCAAAAGTGCAAGAAGATTTTGAAGAAGCTTAAGGAGAATCTTATCTCTCAACGTGTGCTCACACTACTAGATCTCTCAAAGCCATTTGAGGTTCAATGTGACACTTGTGGTAATTGACTTGGAGCTATTTTGCTTCAAGAAGGGCATGCCATCGCATATGAGAGTCAAAGACTCAACTTCGATAAGTGTGTATTGGGAAAATACGAAAAAGAGATACTAGCTGTTCTATATGCCCTAAACACGTGGAAACACTATCTCTTGGGGACTCCATTCATCCTACGAATGGATCATAAAGCCTCCAGAACTTCATGACGCAAACCAAGCTCTCCGACAAACAAACGAGGTGGGCAAATTTTCTTTTGCAATTTAAATGTCATATGGCTCACATTGTTGGCAAGCACAATCAAGTGGTCGATGCACTTTCACAAGTGTAATTAGAGCCTTTGCATTAGGGGACAAAAAAAGAACCATTCACCTTGAAGGATTGTTTCTTCCAAACGGCAATAGGCTATGTGTTACTCACCCATACAATAAGAAAGTCATGTATGAATCCCATACTTCTTCTTATGCGGGGCAAAGAGGGAATCCATAATCTACTCTTGAAGGAGTAGAAATGTATTTCTATTGGTCTACCATGAAAAGTAACCATACAAGAGTATGTTCCAAAATGCAAGGTATACCAAAAGTTGAAATTTGATAGAGGGAAGCAACCTGGATTGTTTCAGTCGACAGGCTTAACAAGAAAACACATTCTATGCTTGTCAAAAAGACTATTAAGGCACATCAAATGGCAACCCTCTTCAGATCTCAAATCTTCAAGCATCATGGATTTCCAACATCCATAGTGTCGGACAAAGATCCTAGAATGATCAGTAATTTCTAGAAGGGTCTCTTTGAGAATCTAGCAAGTAGATTAAATTTCTCTTTCGGCCTATCATCCACAAATGGATGACCAAAGTGAAATAACTAATCTAATGATTCTTGATATACTAAAAGCCTATGTCATGGAAGTAGATCAATGTTCTTAATGATAGAAGTATGTACCTCTTATAGAGTATGCATACAATGATATCGTATATACTTCTATGGGAAAAGTACCTTTTGAGGTTAAAGAAGAAAGATACAAAAGTCCCTTACTACTTAAAGTACATGGGAAGATCTTCGCTGATAAATATAGTTGAGACCTATAAGAATCTTTTCCAAAGATTAAAGGGGTTATATCTATCTCAAAGCAAAGGCAAAAAGGGCTGCTGCTAATAAGCACAGAAGAGCCTTAGCCTTTAAGTCAAATGATTGGGTCTTGCTAAAGTTTCTCAAGGCTTGTCTAAGGCATACTACGGGCAAAAATCCTATGGGCCACCAAGAGTATTATGCTAAACTAGCAAAAAGATACTATGTTCCTTTTTTAATTGTTAAGCCAATCAATGAGATTGCTTATCAATTAAAGTTTCCCCAACCATTGGCTCATGCACCATGTTTTCCATGAGAGCCTATGTAATCCTTACAAAAGAGCGCCATCAAAAGAGGCAATAGTTGCAGACCCTCCAAAAATCGGAGATCAAGTACTTCAATCTGAGTCCATCCTATGACATGAAGACAAGGTAATAAGAAACGGTAAGATTATCTGACGTTATCTTATTAAGTTTAAGAACTATTCTTTTAAAGATGTTAGTGGATGCAAAGAACTTAGCTTAAGGATAATATGAACCTTGTCAATGCTTACAATGATGCCTTAAAATAAACATATAAAAATGAATTTTAAATGAACAATGTTTTTGTCTTATAAAACTAGTTCTCTTTTTATTGTGCACAAATTCAAGAAGTATGCATGCTTAAAATCATGTTTGTGGTGACGACGTCTCCCAAACACCAAGTAGAATTTGTCACTCTACTTTGGAAGTATGATATGGACTAAAGAGCAGACATGCTTGCCGCAGCTACGTCTCCCAAGCACTAGATGGATTAGTCATCCATCTTGGAATGACGTTGAAGGGTAAAAAGGGATCCTCTGCCCGCTAAGTAACATGGACTAGTGACTAGGCTTTATCTTCTCTACCTCATAGTCGAGGATGACTATGATATCAAGAGGGAGGTAATGTCATAAAATATAATATCTAACTTTACCAAATGATTTTCTCATATTAAACTAATCATTTAATGTGGGAGAATCAACCGGAGTAAGAGTTAGAATAGAGACATGTGCTTCTAGACCTATCTCAACACGGGACCAAAAGGAAAGATGCTTGCATCTCAATAGGGGTCCCAAAGGAGATGGTCTATCAAAGAGCAATGTGTAATAAGTGCTTCTAGACTTACCTCAGTAGGGGACCAAGAGGAGAGATGGCTACATCTCAATAAGGGTCCAAAAGGAGGTAGTCTATCAAAGAGCAATGTGCATCTAATGGAGCTTAAAAGACCTTAGGGCTAGCTTCATTAAAGACCTCCAATGGTTAGTGTTAAAAGTCCTTTGACCTTAGGCAAGCTAGGGCTGAGCTTCAGGTGGGAACCCGACCTAAGCTTGAGGTGTTTGTCGTGCTTGATGACTAAGGTGCGTGCTTGACGACTACGGTGCTTGTCATGCTTGATGACTAAGGTACTTGAGGTGCTTGTCATACTTAATGGGGGATAAGGTGCTTGAGTAAAAAAGAGACCCTACAAACTTAATAAAGGAAGGTGCTTGAGAAGCTTCCCATAAGGTGCTTGAGTAAAAAAGAGACCCTAGAACATTTCAACTGTTGCCATCACTCACCATAACAATATCTTCATTGTATAGACCACCATCATCTCCATTGACTTCCTTCTACAATGAACTAAACTCCATCCTAAAACAACAAGATCCCAACATTCCTATCCTCATTCTAGGAGATTTCAACATTGATGCCAGTATAGAAAATTATAACTACCCAAAAATAAAAAACATTATGTCACCCTACCAACTGACACAACTTATCACGCAACCAACCACCATCTATGGGTCAACAATTGATCAATTTGGATGACAAAGACTATCACACTAAAGACATTTGGAAGTAACTACGTCTACTGGTCAGATCACTCATCCACTTACATAACCCTCTAAATCAATCCCTTCCAATTTCACCACTTCGCAGGCCACTGTGAGTTCTCACCTTGTTTCAAATTGTGGAGACCTAATCACCTTAGAAAACTACAAATCTACGTTTGTTCTAGTTACTAGATCCAAAACCTCAAAAACCCATTCATTTCTCAGGTTCGGACCGGATCTCTGAATCCTAAAGGAAAAGAAGCCTTCCCCTGCCTTTTCGCACAAAGCTTCACCACCTCTCTATCTCTATCTCCGCCATCGCCTTCACACAGACGGTTTCTTTCTATGTTTTTGCCATCATGCTCATACATATTAGTTGTCTCTCTAACTGTGCCCTTAGACTGGGCCGTGGCTCTCAACCACGCCCTCATACACCAAGGCTCTCTGTATCTTCCACCACAAAGAAGAGTTTGTTCCTAATCAAGATGCCTAGCATCGCATCCTTACAAAGTCACTAAAAATTGTTGATGAAGCACCGTCGCCAAGGACCCCTTGCATCCAGATGATTGCGATAGCAAAAAAAGCTGTCTATCTCTACTCACCTTGGCTTTGACACACGACATCAAGATGATCACAAAAATCCTCTTTGTCTCTGTTGGTTTTGGCCCTGACACAAATCATCTCTCTCTCTCTCTCTCTCTCTCTCTCTCTCTCTCTCTCGTGCACGTGTCATTTTCTTCTCAAAGCCCTCAAGGAATTTTTGTAGATTCCTATCCAAACAAATGGGTTCAAAATTGAGCAAAATTACTCACTTTGAGATTAAGACATTTGGTGAAGGCTTTTGATATTTGATTGTATCCAAAAAAAATTTAAAAAAAAAAGTTCATTTTAGTCAAGGCAGTCAATGTCCCTTGTGCATGCCAAAATGACTTAATACGAAATTTTCATCTCATATTGTAAATGTTTTTTTTGTGTGCCAAATTCACAATTGTGAGTAGCTGATTTGAACATTGGACGTTGGTAGTCTCATAATGTAAATGTTAAACCAAACACCTTTTTAAACTAGATTTTTAAATCTCTCTCTCTCTTCCCCACATAGCTACATACATATATACATAGTTATATATATATATATATATATATATATATATATATATATATATATATATATATATATATATATATATATGTGTGTGTGTGTGTGTGTGTGTGTGTGTGTGCGTGTATATAGACACACACACACACATTTATATATAAAGTCATCTCATCAAATACATTAACCAATTACGAAATAAATATCTTCAAAATGTTTGGATGATTTTTTTGTGAAAGAGTACTTTCATATAATAACATGCATTATTCTTTAAGGCTCCAATCTCCCTCCTTGGCACATGAGATAGAGCAAGCTGTATTGTAAGGAGGCATGCTTTTAAGTCCTCTAAGAATGCATAGGCAAATAATTTATAGCTCAAAGTCTTTTAAAATGTGTATTTCTAAGTTTTATAAGTGACTTTTCAATTAAAATGATAATTATCCATTTATATTTTTTATACCTTAATTGTTGTGGTTAAAACCTCTGCACTTTTAATCATAAATAGCAATCAATAACTTAAATTTTATAAATCTATCCTTTACATTAAGAGCTAAGTAATACGTTTCTTTTAAACTCTATCTTCCCTTCCCTGCCCCCCCCCCCCTCTCTCTCTCTCTCTCTCTCTCTCTCTCTCACACACACACACACACACACACACACACATTATTATGAGTTTTAACTTTTTTAAAATAGATTTTTAACTCTCGTGACCCCTCAATAGTCACTTTTTTGCCTTTTGAAGGCCCATGTGGAGACTTTACCTTGTTTTTAGGAGGGAGAGAGGAGGGAGAGAGAGAGAGAGAGATCAAATTGTAATGATTCATGAACCTTCTATCTTGTGATTGATTGACAATCAAATGTCAATTTAAAACTATAAATTACGTCATTGTATGCCTACACTCCAAAGTATCCCTCCTTTTCAAAATCTTCTTTACTTAGAACGTAGGCCAATCATATAAATGCTTATTTTCTAGTATTAAACACATGTATCTAAGCATTTTGATCATAGTTGAAGAAATGTGAAAGGGATGGTTGTTGCAACCTCTTTATCAAGCACTCTTTTAGTAATTCGAGCATTTTGGTTAATGAATCACACTTGGAAAGTCCGTTGATAGACAATGTTTCTATGGGAGGTAGCATATCGTGATTCATCATTTTCTCCATACTGAGTTGTGAGTGATAGAGTTGTATTAACTCAGGAAAGAATTTACATTGAGCCTCAAGGAAAACTAGTGCCTTGAGGAGCCAAGAGATACAGAAAGGTGCATATAGAGCCAAGTCAAGTTGGGTTACAATTGGTAGTTGGAAGCTCATAGTTAGCGCTTTTTGAGTGCTCAATGTAGAGTAGTGCTTGCTTCCACTCTTAATAAGAGATTTTGTGTTTTCCTATAGAGAGTATCCATTCATTGCTTTCTCGATTGATTTCTTCAAATTTGGTAGTCGCATAATTTCTTTCGAATACTTGAAGGCTTTCTTGATTTTATGTTTTTTTGAAATAGTAGAAGCACACAATCTGTGTAGATGAGACTGACTTGGTTATTGAGCACCTACAAGACCTCCCATGGCTGGTGGCCGAGCAATCTCTAAATAGATGAAGGAGATCTTTAATATGCTGCTTTACATCTTGAACATACACTAGTGGCTATTCCTCTGGCGTTTACTTTGATTCCTATTGGTAAAGCACCCCATTTCAAAATGAAGGAAATGGGAACATTGTATCCTTAAGATTAATAAAATAAAAACTTTGTACTCAATATGATAGGCCAAAACAATTAGGATATCAAGGGAACCTTCTTATAAGTTTCTTATTAGTAAAAGAAATTAATTTGGACGATTTGCCAAAAGAAAAATCAATTCGGGCGGATTCCTATGTGCCTACGCAAACCCACCTCTGCACCTTCGCGCATATTAGTTAACAAAACCCTGTGCTCCCTCTTCCTCCATCTCCATAGAGAGATATTCCCCCTATGCACGAATCACTTGCAACTCAATCCGTACGTGAGTGGGCATGGATGGGCAACACACTCCTCTTTGCCTACCTTTGTCTCTTTGCACGCATCTATAAGAGAGACCCCACCCCCCCTTCCATCCCCCTTTTCCCATGCAGACGTAGCTCCAAGCTCCCATCTCAGGGTAGCATGCTCGTGTCCTTGAACTGACACCCTACAACCCCATGAGGTTCTCTCAAAGCGCAATCCTGAAAAATCTCTATGCGTCTCCGATTGCCCATCTAAATACATCTCTTAAATAATCCGTTTCTCTCTCTCTCTCTCTCTCTCTCTCTCTCTCTCATCCATGTGTCCTCCCCGTTTTCTCCTCGAAAGCCTCATAACTTCAACCCCTATCCACTTCATTGTAGAGTGGTATCTCCATAGATTCCTATCCAAACAAATGTGTTCAAGATATTTAAAGTGGCCTCTTTATGACTCTTTCATAGCTTACCTCCATGCAAACAAGGTGAAGAGGCAAGAAGGCCAGCTAAGTTAAGGGGGACAAAGGAGAGTAAGTCATACAATCATATGAATTTTTTGTCGTATTTTAATAAAAAATTGTATTATATATTTTAAAACCTGGCTCTTACTAGTTCGCTTAAAATAAAATACATTAATTGAAAGATTCCTTCAAGATTCTCTCTACACTCATCGCCTAGACTTCACTTCCTGCTCCTGTCACCAAAACCTTTTCCCGTCTGTGTGTTGCACTTCCCTACCTCTTGATGCGTCCTTGTGACCTTGAAAATTTGCCTTTCCTATGAGCTTGCACCTAAGCCTCCAAGCGTCCCTACCTCTGCTCTGCAACGAGAGAGAGAGAGAGAGAGAGAGAGAGAGAGAGAGAGAGAGAGGTCCCTTATTGGGAGGCATGGCCTCCACGTGTCCTACCTCACCCTTCTCAATCCTCTACCTCTAAATCTCTTCTCGTGATCTCCACTAATGGGCCATTTTTTTATTTCCTTCTAGTCGGTATCCGTTACTCGCAAATGGCTTATATATTACAAAGAGCTCCACTTAAATAATAAGATAAATGGTGCACATTACACCTCATCATTTTGAAACAAAATAAAATTTAAAAATAAAATAAAATAAAAAGATGCATTAAAAAATAAAACAAAAAAATATTTTAATGCTTTTGTATTATAATAAAAGTTAGATTTGTTAAGCATAGAAGATAAAAAACAATTTAGTGAAGTGACTTTTTTGAAAACCTCAAATGAGAGGACCATTTATCAATACCTCACACAATGTTTGGGAAAGTCTTTTTGCCTAAGCAGTGAGTTTCTTGATTATACAAATGCAAACTAAAAATACTAGTAGAAATTTTCAAATTTACAAGATGTTTAAACTTATCGGGATTTTTTCCCCTTTACCACCCTTTGAAATTTGCTAATTTTGATTTTAACCGAGCTCAGGGCTAAGCTTAGACACGTCTTTCTAAACATAGTCTTCACATCATAGGATCAAACTCCTATGAATATATTGTTTAATATTTTGATCTTTGAAGTCTTTTTCAAGGATGCAAAACAAGGTGAAGTATTCACAACGGCCTTCAAAAGGCAAAAAGGTGACTATTGAAGGGTCATGAGTTTAAAATATATTTTAAAAAGGTTAAAGCTCATAATGATCTCCACTAGAGAGAGAGAGAGAGTATTGTTTAAAATAAATCTTTTATTTAGTCCTTAATGTAAAGTTGTGGAATTTAGTTTACTTCTTAAGCAAAGTTAAAAAAACCCGAGGTTTAATGTATTTTTAATCGGCTAGATTATGAGATGGCCTTGACAAACACCTGTAAATATTTACAAGTTTCAACGTAAAAATCGACAAATCTTTCATATTTTGACCTAAAAACGAACAAACTTTCAAGTGTGTCTTTAATTCCTTTGGTTAGGAAAAATGATTTGTGGTTTAAAAAAAAACACAAGTTTTAAAACATTATTATGTTCAAACTTCAAATCATTTGTTGCACCCTTTCCAAAATAAAGCAAATCTAGCGGTGGGAAAGAAAGGATTTCTCTTCATGGCTTTCAAGCCTTTTAAGGCTCCTTTGAGGGACACTTGTCAAACACTTAGAATTGGACTACCTTCATCCATATGGATACCAAGGCCTCTAAAGGCAAAAAAAGTAAATGCATTTGGACAATAGCTTTCTATTTAAAAGTTTTATCTTCTATTCACAAGACTTTTGAGACCCTTAGGGACACTTGTCTTCCAAAGAAATTTGAATGACCTTCATCCTTTGGGTACTGAGGCCTTTAGCATGCCAAAAATATGAGTGGCTACCTACTTGTTTTTCAAAAGAATAGTGCTCCTAAACAATAATAAACAATTAAGAGTTGGAAGCCCTAGAACAAGTAAGAAATGATAATCACTCACACTGTAATTCTTGCTATAAAAAAAAAAGATGTCAACTCATTGAGATCTATCAATGGGGAAATATGATTTAAAAGCTCAACAAACCCTCCCTAAGAGAAGATTTCATTATACATTTGCGCTAGAGGGATTTGCACTGACACTTGCTCTAGTTGCAAATCTTCGGCTTCTAAGGACCCCATATATTTGTTTAGTAAGTGCCATGCCTCGCAGGGACTGGCTGTTAAAGTTTGTAAATGGGTACGAAAGACCTGGAAGATTATCTTCTTTACAGATGACTTGATCCTGAGAACATAGTTAATAGAGCCATGCCATTCTGGTGTGCACCCAAATCACCAGATTTTATTACCTTAATCAAGTCTGACAATGTAGGAACCTTCGGGTCTTAAGGCAAAATTGGTTGTGGCTCAATTTGATGATATTGTGTGTTTAAGCATTGAGCTCATTCATGTTGTAGGAGCTAAGAGAGGGACAACAATCAATGTTAAAGAGTGGCAACATGCACTGATTGTTAGGCACACATTGCCATAACAAACAACCAATGCAGTTAACATACAGTACATATCAAACAGGAAGCAGGAAATTGCATACTTCAAACACCATACTGCAATGAAGACAGGTATGTAACATCAGAGATAAAGAGAAGATAGTGTGCCATTCATCATCATCATTCAGTAATACAGCAGAAAACACAGAACCAATGCAGGAGAGAGCTAACTACATCAACAGGCATAGACATAACTGTTTCTCGTCCTGAGAATTCACGAGACACACAACTAACTTCCCCAAAAATATAAAATACCCATGTTCACTTATCCCTAAGGTTCAAAGATAAAGGTCTTAGTTACAGTTCAAAAAGTAATAGCCTGACTGCCCTGAAAGCCCTGATAAATCAGGCACTAACACCTGGCACACCTGGTGGGCAATGTTTCTCAAACATTGTGAGAACCCACAATATCCCTTGATCAAAAATTCATCCACCAGCTGATCCTTGAATTCAGTTTGTTGTGAAACTGCTGCTGTAGTTGGAGTTTCCTTGTCAAATTCTTCAACCTCTGCATCCACCTGAACTGTAACTGCCTCCTTAGTACTTTCAGTCTCCTTATAGAGTTTCTCATCCACAATCATTTGCACTGGATCATCTAAGTTGTGAATTCCTCTTACAGCTTCTGTCTCCTCCTCTGCAACATCTTTAGCCTGTCCTACAACTGCACTTATCCCTGCTGCTTCAGTCATATGCTCATGAGCTCCTGCTAGCACATCAGTTCCTGCAAACACTTCAGAATTTTTTTTAACAAACACCTGCTCAGATTGTTGGCCTTCTTGTTGCTGCAGCTGCATCTTTAGGTCCTCAAACTGCTCTTTTAGGTCAGTATACTGCTGCTTCAGTTCAGTATTCTACTTCTCCATAAACAAGTTTTCCTCCTTCATCTCCTCCTCTGCAAACATCTGATATGGTTTACTCACCACATCATACACCATGACTTTCATTTTCTCCCAAACTCCCTTCATGTAGTCCATCATTTCAGTCTTCATTTTCTCCCCATACCTTCTACAAAGTAGAAAAATCTCCTCTTCTTCAAGTGATTTCAGGTCTTTACGCCCATTTTCATATTCAAGTGAATATCCAAATTCAGTAGTAGGGTTAGGTTTAGGTTCAGGTTTTCCTTCAAGAAGAATGAAGAAAGATTCAAGGTAGGATGCAAACTTTGCAACCATTAGACACTATCTCTTGAACACATCCAATATCTCTGCATGTAGATGCAACACTCGAAGAACTGATTTAGACTCCGCATGCCAAATCAATTGATTTCCTTGAAAATCTTGATTCAAGAAAAACCAAAATTGATATGCTTCTTCATCAAACTGATTTGATTCAAGGCTTGAAAATAAGAAGTTGAGCTCTCCTTCACACATAAAAAACGCCCCCAAGATGGCTTGCTCACATTTCTCCTTGAAAATAGAAAGAAATCCACTTTGTAGTAGCTGCAAAACTATCCAATCAGTGATATCTCTCTGAAACTCAAAACTTTTGACTTCTGCTCCTTGAAAAACTTCCCTTATGTCATGAAGCATGAAGATATAAAACCAATGAGATATAAGAATATCAACATCATCTCCTTCATCAACAACATCACATAGAAATGTAGAACAATCTCCAAGAAAATCCACTTCACCATCATCAAGAACTTCCAAAAGACTTGCATAATCATCGGTCAAAATCATCTCCTCAGCATCAACAAAACCATTGATATCAGAAATTTGGTATAAATCATCAAGAATATCATCAGTAAACTGAACTTCACTGGAAAAAGACGGACTTCCAATATCCATGACTGAATTTGTAAAAGAACCAACATCATAGAGATCATTGATAACAACATCATCATTCAAGAAACCTTCTGTAACATCAAGATTTGAAGAAAACTCCACATTCTTGATTTGAGTAAGTTGAAGCTTCAAATACTCAATTTGATTATCCTTGTTCAAAACAACTTGCTTAAGAGCATCATGAACTTCATAACAGTAAGAAATATGCAAGTAGGCTTCAGTTTGAACCTGAGAAATCTCCACCATCAATGATGCCTTCTCTTCTTCAAGTTGACTGATTTTGAAAAGCGCTTCATTTGCCGCAACCATACTTGAATGCCTCTCATTATCTAGCTCTAATGAGAGATTATTGATCATTTTTTCTTGAGAAAGAACAAGAATTTGAAATTCAGCAAGTTCAGGTACATAACTTCTTTGCAAATCAGTAATCTGCGGATCAGTGACCTGAATTCTGAAACTTTGCAAATCAGGGACCTTTGGTATCAAAACTGGTAATTCAGGGATCTGAAATTGAAGATCCTTGTCTTCACAACCTGAATAATTCATATCCGCTTTCGGAAATTGGCTTTCACTCTTCAAAACTCCAAAAAACTCTTGTCCATCAACACAAACACCTTCTGGACTGTCACCTGTCACATATTCCTCATCAAGATTCATCAAAAACTGATTCATCACATCATCCTCATCAATAGCACACATTATGTCTTTATGTATCTTCGGATCTTCCACTGCATCACACTGAAATCTGATGTCTCCCTGAATTTCAACATCTTCAAGATTGATGTCAAATGTTGGTATATGGGTTTGTATGGGATATTGGTGGCTTCTCTCACTCACTCCCACTTGTATTCCCTTCTTCTCAACCAATAATTCTTCTTTTGGGCAACTCGCCTTCTCTTCCTGTAAAGAGGAGAGTCTCTTCGATGTGAGGTTTGGGGATAGCTGGCAATCCTCTTGGCTCCTTTGGCTCATGAGTTGCTCCTGGCTTCCTCCTTCTTCCTTCATCATCTTTTGGACTATATCTCCCTTGCATTGAACAAAATCTTCTTCCTGAATCAACTTCTTCTCTTCAATAATCTGAGTATCTACAACTTTGATCCCAAATTCAAGAACATCAAAATCAGGTTGAAAAACTTCAGGTGCTGAAAATTCAAATTCAGGCTTTGAAACTTCAGTTTTTGAAACTGCATGTGCCTGAAAAACTGTTGGTACTTCAACATTGTGCAAACCCTTGAGTCTATCTGGAGTGTGGTTTTGGGATACTAAGTGCTCCTTTTGGCTTCTTTGGCTCTCAGGATGCTCCTTTTCTTCTGCCATTTCCAACATCACCTTCTTGACTTCTTCAGGTTGGCTTTGTGCTTGAGCTTCTTTCATTGATTTGGGACTTGCAACAAGTGCATTTGGAGAAGTTAAACATGATTGTAACTGATTGTTCCCAACCAAGGGAAACATTGGTGTTGTAACTCCCCACTCATCATCACTTTCGTCTTCCTCCTGAAACTGATCTTCATACTTCTCTGTCAAGACTTCAATTGCTTCTTGTAACACCTGTATCCTGCGCATACTAGAGCATGACTTTCTTCTTTTTCCTTCACGACCTTCATGCCAATCTTCTGCCTTGTCAAGAAGATTAGAAAAATCATCCAAATCCTCTTGTGCATCACATAGTTCCTCATGATCTGATGCATCTCGAAAAGATCTGACAATTCGATACAACTTCTTGCACAGTTTATGCATACAGTATTTGACACATACATCTTCCTTTTGACATGGCTTGCACACGTAAGGACATTGCTTTGCACAATGCCCATCTTTTTGACAAATAGCACACTTTTTCTTCTTCTTCTTTGCCATTAATCACCCATCAAAAGAATAGAGAGCATTTGTACCTCTTTAAACCCTGAAACTGCTTAAACTGCATTGCAAAATGAAATACCTGAAACTGTAGTCTGTAAACTGAAAAATTGAAACTGCATTCTGTAACAAACTGCACATAATTTGCACAGAAACTGCACAGAGACTTCAAAACTGTTTGGGCTAACAATACATTGACAAATGGTCCCAAAAGTGGGTCTGATGTGGGATGAGTTGTTTGTTGGCCTTCTTGGTTTGCAAGTAGGGTTTCCTGCAGCCTGTTTTCAGGTTCATGTAGTTTAGTCCCCTCCCCAACAATTTCTGCCCCTGCAGCAAGTTCTCCTACTGGTTCTTGTTGATCATCACCATCTAACTCATCTCCTTGTCTCCCCCTTGCAGATAATTCCCTTCTAAGTCTAAACCTTGTTCCATATGAATGTTGTGGAACATTGGACCCTTGCCCTGATTCACTCATGCATTGCTGCTTCTCCCTTGTCTAGAATACTGTACTAGCATTCTTTGATTATGCACATTGTAGTTTGAAGGTAAATTACAGGCTCCAAAGGGTAACAGTTTTGTAACTACCTTTTCGAGAATGAGAATTCTGACTTCGTTGGGTAGTTATGGGTAGAATTCTTTCAAGAATTGTGATGCATACTCCTCAGACTCTTACCCCGGTGTTTTCCAGTTCGCAAAATCCCGCAAATGGTCACTATCAGGGAACATGTCGCCGCTGTGATTCATTCCTTAGCACCCATATGGTTTTAGGCAAAATTCGAACCAATTGCAGGATCGCCAAATGTTAGGCACACATTGCCATAACAAACAACCAATGCAGTTAACATACAGTACATATCAAACAGGAAGCAGGAAACTGCATACTTCAAACACCATACTGCAAAGAAGACAGGTATGTAACATCAGAGATAAAGAGAAGATAGTGTGCCATTCATCATCATCATTCAGTAATACAACAGAAAACACAGAACCAATGCAAAAGAGAGCCAACTACATCAACAGGCATAGACATAACTGCTTCTCGTCCTGAGAATTCACGAGACACACAACTAACTTCCCCAAAAATATAAAATACCCATGTTCACTTATCCCTAAGGTTCAAAGATAAAGGTTTTAGTTACAGTTCAAAAAGTAATAGCCTGACTGCCTTGAAAGCCCTGATAAATCAAGCACTAACATTGATTTGCCTAGACCACTCGAGAGGTTTTTCGTAGCACCCCTGTTTTGGTTTCTATTGTGTTTATGTTCAAGCCCCTTATGGAATCGTTGCCCACTCAAGGCACATGTAGTGCTTGAGGGCGATTGTATTCTTTTCAAGTTAATATTAATTCTCTCCACTGACATTTGTGAGTATGGCAAAAAAAAAGATTTCATTATACATTTACAACATCTAGCGAGAAGATGGTGGTTCGACTGTCACTCATTTATCGATACTCATTCACAACATTGGCATCCAAAAGAGGGGCGTTTTTAGTTGTTTCTCATTCAAGGACACACATTCACAACGTTTGACACCCATAAGAGGAGCCTTTTTGTTGTCACCGATTCCCAAATAATAGCTATGAAGCATGTTTGGATGAGGCATTGCCATGGACAAAGTTGATATGGGACTTTGTAGTGCTTTTTAACAATCAACGGATTGATAAAAAGGAGGTTGTCACAGTAGCTCATGTGGTCCCCCTTCTCTTATCTCTCTCTCTCTCTCTCTCTCTCTAACTCTCTCTCTCTCTCTCTCTCTCTCTCTCTCTTTCTCTCTAATTAACATAATTTCTTAAGATAAGAAAATCAAAGAATAATTTTAGCTAAGACAACAAGTGAAAGTTCACTATCGCTTACATAAGGCTATTGAGAAGAATTTAACAATAAGAGGCTTCTTTATGAGGGAGGAAATGAAAGAGTGACACTAGCATTTTAAAAATTTGTTGTCCCAATAAAGAAATTTTAATAAAGTATAAAAATTCTGAAAACAAGTGCAACAATGAACTATTTAATTACAATATATCCCAAAGATTTGGTCTAACGGTAAGGCTTTGGCCTCTCAACCTACGGGTTGTGGGTTCAAATCACTCATTGGGTCACACTCTAGAGGGACACCTTGTGCTCACCTGGTGTTCACGTTGCTAGGGCTCTTGCCCTGGACACTCGAGTGCATCCTCCTCATGGGGAGGGTCACCCGAGGAGGAGGTTCCTAGCTGGTTGCTACTAGTTGTTTTCGCCGTTCTCAATAGGTGGTGTATCAATTAGGTGGCCATAATGATGCCTATGCGTGGCTCTTGCCCGATGGTACGTAGCCCTTGTCCGACCATGTAACATGGCTAATATTTGGAAGGGATAAGTACCTCCCCTTGTGGGCCCTCTCGTGTGTCAGAAAAAATAATAATAAAAAGTAATGATTCAGAAAACACTTGGAAACATTGTAAGAAATTGAGGAAAAAACAAAGTGAAAGAGGATGGGAAAGATTGTGTATGACCCAATATCCAATGCCCCTTCTTAATGAGGGAGGTCACAAGGGCCTACATAAAATAGTAAAAAAAGAAGTTCGTCATCATTAACTTGCTATGTGGCACTAATCAGCAACCTTTATCCAATGGTCCACAATTGCACTCAAAATGCAACACTTTACTAATGACTTATGTAGTCCAAAAACGGTAAGCAATAGTCTAGCCTCGCCCTTTGAGCAAACCAACAATTGTGTTATAGGTCACATTTCTGGTGTTCGAAGAAACTTAAAAGTTGCTCATGATGGTCTATTTTTGGCATATTAAAACATGCCCCAGACAACAGGATAAAGCTGTACAAATTTGAATCCAATTCTTTAGTTTATAAATGGGGCCCCTCATTGCCTTTCACTTTTTTTGTTTGAAAAAGATTTATATTAGTTTGTAAATGGTCCCTTCGTAGGATGTCTTTTTCAACATTTTGTAGGCGTGCCTTTCGGCAAAAAGGAAGGGTATATACTGAAGGATGTACAACGGAATATCATTGAAATTTTCAAACTTATTTTTTACTTTTCTCCCTCTCCAATCTCTCTCTCTCTCAAACTGAAAGGCAATGCCAACGTCCATCTCGAGACGCCTTGTTTGAAAATGCCAATGCTAGTCTTCAACTTGTTCTTTCTATGGATTAAATAAAATCTATACTATTATAAAAGGGGGAGGGATTTTGGCTCCCTCCTTCGGACACGTGTCAGCTCCCAATTGCTCCGACGAGGCTCCGATAGTGCAGCCTATAGCCCAGGGCGCTCAGTGCGTTGTCAAAGAGAAAGAGAGTGCGCTCAGAAGGAAGAGAGAGAGAGAGAGAGAGAGAGAGAGAGAGAGAGAGAGAGGGAGGCGACAGAAGGCCGCTGGCCTTACTAGTGTTATAATACAATCTTAATGATTTTTTCTTTTAGTATGGGTAATGCTATGGGAAAATTTATGTTGAGAGAAGCCCAAAAAGCGCAAATAAACTTCTTCAAGTGGTATTTATGGGGATTTGAACTCACACATTTGGAGGCTTAGTCACGTTTGCAAGAAGAATTTTAGTGCTCTTTAACTGTTGCTTTTGCGCAAGGAGGAGCTACTGTGATGAAAACATTGCAGATTCTCGTCTCGTGAGGCTTGTATCTGTGTGCGCGCGCGCGCGTGTGTGTGTGTGTGTGTGTGAGAGAGAGAGAGAGAGAGAGAGAGAGAGAGAGAGAGGTTTAGAATCAAAAATAGAATACGGAGGTGACCTCAGGATGGAAATGGAGCTGATGGGTAGATTCTCAAATAAAAAATAAGTCCATTGGTTTTTTTTTTTGTTTTTGGGCTTATTTTGTCGCCATGTGTGTATGCTACATCAGTTGGGATTTGTGATCAGAATTGTACTCAATAATGAAGATTTGTGACTATATTATTAATGACCAAACTAATCATTTTTAACTAAGTTTCAGTTGTAATTCAAAGCTTTTGTCATTCTGATGTCTTTATCTTGTTCGGGCGCATATTTGTTTGCATTCTTTGCAGTCATATGCCCATTATAATAACTTGTTATGTGCAATTAGTGTTTCTCCTTTACTTTTTGTGGCTTTGTAGTCATCATTGCTGCATATATGTTGACAAGCTAAACTGCTTACTTTAATGGAAGGATTTCTTATTAAAACAGTGTGGTTTATCGTGCGCAACTCGAGCCACTAAGACACAGCTGCCGCTTCTGTTGAGGGATCGGTTGCATTTTTTTCTTCATTTACATGTAAGACAAGAGGATAAGTCGCTCCTCCTTAGGCCTGCAATATCAATGCTTTATACTCTTGTGCATGAGTACGTATGTTGTGTGCAACATTGATGCCTAAAAATCTGTGTATGCTGTGTGTAAACACTGATGCCTGTGCCGAATACTTGCATACTCAGATGCATTTGTTATTATTTCACATCCATCTTCTTTCAAATATGAGCAGTGGAGGTCTTGGTGCTTCAATATAATAATTTGTGATGTATTTATGCTTGCAATTGGCTGAAGTAGGAATCTTGTACCATCGAACAAATCATAGTCCTCTCAGATTGATCTTGTGCAACTGTCAGTCAATTTAAAAATAATACACACAATTGACTTTTTTGTTCCCCGGTTTGATTATAGAGAGAAACCTACTGCGTATACATATGTTGATCTGCATTTATGTGCATGTTTGAATATGGGAGTGTTTGTAAATACAAGCTGACGCGCGCTTGTTAATATGCGTATACATAAATGCACGCGCGTCTGCAGTAAAATTCTGCCAGTTGCACAACACAAGAAGGTATGTATACTTTATTGAGAAGTTTGTTTACAATGGAGTGCACAAACTCTATTATCTTGTATGTATTATTTACTGCATAATTGTTGTGATTGTGTGCTGCTGCACATAGTGGAAAATTTACTTTAACATTTTCGGCTGATTTATCACAAGCAGCTTCACCTATGGAGAACTTTGAGGAGATGAAAGACATTGGATCTGGAAATTTTGGTGTGGCTCGCCTTTTGCGCAACAAAAAAACTCAAGAGCTTGTGGCTGTAAAGTATATTGAGCGAGGTCCAAAGGTAATTGACATCCATCCTTGTGTACATAAGCATGAGTACCCAGACGTTGTGTGTGTGTGAGAGAGAGTGAAACAAAGAAAGTGTTATTAAGATCTTCTAGAGGCATAAGTCAGCCTATGAGATAAAGTGATGCACGTGTGTATGTCCTCTTGAAATCCAGGGAAAAAAAAGTGCTGAAAATAAACATCCTACAAAATAAAATGGACTGAAGTGGAGTGTGTGTAGGTGATGTATATATGCGCGCGCGCGTGCACACACACACACACACACACAGAGAGAGAGAGAGAGAGAGAGAGAGAGAGAGAGAGAGAGAGAGAGAGTTCTATTATTGTCCTCGGAGGTCAAATATGACATATGGGACCAAATGAACATGTCACATGGTGTGAGTGGAGGTCATAAGTGACTCTCGATGCTCAAAAATGGCTGAAATGAGCGTCGCCATAGAGAGTCCACATCGTGGTTGGGAGAGGAAGGTATGTAGGGAGAGCTCATGGCTGAATATATGGAGAAAAGAGTACCTAATGTGGTCAAAAGCTGAGCACTCAAGTAGTGTGTGGTACTCACTCTCTCGCACTTGACGAGGGCATAAGGTGCAAAGTCGATGAGACTCCTCGCCAGTGCCCCAACGTCCTGTCTCGCAGCGTAGAGAATGCGAGCTAAGACGAATGGAGGCAATGGTGCGGATCGCACTCAATGGGATGGGCTCAAGGATGTAGGGATGGGTTCGGTTACCGCGCTCGGAGAAGAAGAGAGATTTGTAGTTTGGGGCAATGTGTGTGGTGTAATGGCTGAAGCGAGAACCTCCAGATTTCTCCCAAGCCGTGCTACATTGGCGTTGTAAGAAGGCCTCATTAACTGGAGAGTCGATCGATGCATCCTTGACCAAGTGACATGCATCCCATCTTCCAAACCATTTCTTGATGTCAAGCATCCACCCCGAACTTAGTATTTTGCTCTTGCATGTCTTTTGGACCTTTTGAATTGCTTCGTATGCGATTCTAGGAAGTCGATACAAAGGGCTACGTTGTGTCTTAAGCATGTACTCCACAACCCTTTGCATGCCCAAGACCTCAATGGGAAGCGATCCGGACTCAAAAAGTAAGAGCATGTAGGGTGTTTGTGTCTCAAGAAGTAAGAGCATGTAGGGTGTTTGTGTCTTGACTTGGAAAAAGTTGGTGAGAAAACGCTTTTGGACATTCTCAAACTCTTTCCAAGTAGACTTCCCGATGCTACCACCCCACACCTCCACTCCATAAAGAAGCACCGGTGTCACCAATGTGTCAAAGAGGTACTTTTTGAGAGCCCAACACTTGATCTCTCCAGCATTGCACATGTTCTCAAATGCATAATAAGCCCTCTTTCCGGCTTCCAAGGGACGCATTGCGCAATCCTTCCATCTATGATTGGATGGAATCTCAAGGCCAAGGTACTTAAAGCTATTTACCACTTCAAGTTGCTCATTGTTGTATACAATGCATGGATTTTCATCATTGAGGGTCTGTACAAGCATAACCTTGGTTTTGGATCCATTCACGATTAGCCCGCTATGTAAGCAAAAGCGTTCCAAGACACTCATAAGCTTTTGTGCATCTTCTAAGGTATGTGCCAAGAGCACTACATCATCGGCATAAAGCAAAAGCATGATCACCGCATTTCCGATCTTAACCTCTTCTATGCCTTCTTTTGCATAAAATCAAGAACCATGCATTCCAATTCATCAATGAGTAGCCCAAAGAGGGTTGGGGAAAGTGGGCATCCTTGTTTGACACCAATGGTGGTTGCAAAAAATTCTGAAATTCCATCTCCTATACGTAGTCGACATATCACTTTTTGGTAGATGTGAAAGACTGCATGCATAAATTCTCTTGGCACTTGAAGGCTTTGCATACGTCTCCAAAGATTTCCTCGCGGTACCATGTCAAAAGCTTTCTTGAAATCCACAAAGCAACAATACAACTTTTTTCCTTTCAATCGAGACGCTTCCGTAAGAACTCGAAGAGTGACAAGGTGATCAATAGTGCTATGATGCTTTCGAAAACCTACTTGGCCTAGCGCACGTTTGTCGTTCTTTTCAGCCCATTCACTTATCTTCATCTCCATGATACATCCAAATAACTTTGCCATCAAAGAACCAACCATTATAGTGCGGTAGTTGTTCACATTGTTTACATCTCCTCCTTTGTGCAAAGGTTTGATCCAATTTTCACTTCAATCATGAGGCACGCCATGTTGAAGTGCAAGGTTAAACATATCGCATATCCAATATCGTGTTTTCTTGCTTGTCCATTTAATCATTTCAGCCTTGACACCTTGAAGGTCCCCTGCCTTACGTGTAGCAAGTTTCTCAAGCGCGCAACATACATCTTCAATGGTAAAGAAGGGAGGCATAAACGGAAGGGAGCTACAACACTCCATCTTATCAACATTGGGTTGCTCATAGAGGTTCTTGCAATGCGTATACATATCCTCAAGAGTCAGGTCACCAAATCTCTGAACACGGTTGCCTTTTATATTTTGCCAAAACTTGCCACATGCATGTGCATTTTCTTGCGCTAAAAGAAGTTGTTTTTTGACTTCTCACCTTCTCCTCTTTTTTTGAACAAGTGCTTTGTATGTGTGTGAATGTTCCAAGTAATCTTCTTTGTCTTTGCTTGCATCCAACCTTAACAAGTGTTTTCGGGCTTGATTACATTCCATGTCGAACCATTTCTTCTTGGTGCTACCTTTCTTAGATCTTTTGCAAGACGTGTTTCACCGAAAAGCATTCCCTCGCACAAGAGAAAATTACTTCTTTGAAAACTTTCCACTTGCATTCTAATGTTGGGCTCTCTTGATGCTTTGTCATGCTTAACATTTGGTCCACCATATCAACATATATAAGTGCTCATTTGAAGTCTAGACGTAGTTACGAATGATTCACATCATGATTGGAGGCTATATGTTCGGGTCTTTTACCATACTTGAGGTCAATACATAGCATCCTATGATCCGATTCCGGATTCCATTCACCAAGTGTAAATCTTTGTATGCATTTTATATTGGCTTTCGAAAACAACATATAGTCGATCACACTATCACCATTGTGCTTTCTACATGTAAAGTCATTGGTGCCTTGCCATAAAGATACACCATTTGCAATGAGCATTCTAGTACTATTGCACATATGTAGAAGTGACTTTCTATAGTGATCCAATTCTTTTGCATCATTAGAACTTCGATTATACATGTATGAGTCATCCATTCTTCTTGAGATATGCGGCATGTCAACTTGTTGTGTGTCGTGTTGTAACCTATTTGTGCGAGCATTCATGTCTCCAAAGACAATGACTTCACCTTGGTCCTTGTAATGAGCAATGTCTTCCTCTAGTTCAACAAAGGGATGATCTCTATCCATATCCAAGCGAGCATAAAAGCTGGAGTCATAGTGAGGAATGTAGCAACCAACCACAAACATGACTTGACCATTGGGTGGGCTGATTTTCAATCATAAGTAGCGTTTTTACTTATCTTCTTTGACAATGGAAACATCTTTCAAACCCTTTTTAATCATACATGCTATACCTCCTTGGCCTCTACGTTGCTTTGCATTTTTGGTCCACATCAAAGAATACACGTCTTATTTGTCAAATCCAAGAATTCGTTGCGCATCATGCTCCCATGTTTCAACAAGAAGTATCACATCGGAGTCATTGGTAAGCTCATCAATGCCAATTCCCGCATTCCATGGATAGCCGTTACAATTCCAAAAGCTTATTCGCAAGCGTGAGTTGGTCTCATAGATCATGTGTCCCTATTTGTTGGGTGGATTTGCATCCTTCTCAAGTGACTTTTCTTCTTGAGATGACACCTTGACCTTCTTGGTTCTTTCCTCATATGCTTTGCGACGTACATTTTGTTGCATAAGAGTGCGATCCTCATATACATCACAAACCGTTCCTTTGAGGTAGATCCAACTATTGTCAAGGATGATCTTTCTCTTTACCTCATCAGCCATGGTACATACAATAGGTCTTTCTCCCGAGAGAGAGAGAGAGAGAGAGAGAGAGAGAGAGAGAGAGAGGGATGTTATATTAACGTCTTCAAAAGGCCAAAATGACCTATGAGACCAAACCGCTACAAAATTGTGAATTTGATACCATGTCTGGGTACAAAAAGACTAGAACAAAAATACTACTACTAGAATCCATCCTCATATGCACTTTGGATGTCGAGAGAGTATGGCTCGAATCCTCTGTTGTAGTCTCTGTCAATGCTGTGTAGCCCCTCTCCTCAATCTTGGCCGTCTGGATCTCTGTAGCTCCAGTGCTTGGTCGATGAGAGTGCCGGTAGTGGTCGAATGAGTGTGGGCGGAGCTCTGCAATGATGGTCGCTCCTCTGGTAGTCCCATATCTAGTGAAAAGAAATCTGTAATCCGTGTCTGGGACTGTCTCTCTCTAGCTCTCCCCAGTAAAGTGTCTATATCTGTGTAACTCAAGTAGATATAGTCCTAGACATCTCTGATCCTCATAACTCATGACCCTGGAGATAGGACCGAAACCCTCTCTGAATAAGCAGTGGCAATGGCCCCAAATCTCATAGTACATTGTGCAATGACATGTAATGTAGCTCTGTCTCTGGCTCGAGCTGGCATAAACGGCATATCCTGTTGTTTGCTGGTATCCCTCTGAATCTACCAGTCTCAATCTCCAACTGATGTGAGGATGTGCGTATTTGACCAATGGCACACCGCAAACCATGAGACATGTGTATCTATGTAGCTGGGTCGAATCACAAACCCATCTCCTGTGAGGTGGAGAAGATGCTCTCTATAGAAAGCCATCTTCATGTCCAACTCCTGTGGCGGCTCTATCCATGTCCTCTTGGTATCCAACTGGATCAGGTCCTGACGAATGAGTCTAGTAATCTCCACCTGTGTAAGAGACATCGAGGGTGTCTGAAGAGAGTACTGGAAAGGGGGCAGCCTGTCCATGGTGAAGCCATGCATCTGAAACCATGATGTCATCTGTGCATACCAGCATGAAGTGCCCCTCTAGAGAGCTAACTGTCTGGAAGACTCAAGGGCCAGTCTAGCATATCTGTCTCTAGTAGTGTCCCACAAGCTGTGCACAAAGGAGACTGATCTGGTAAGCGCCTCAATCTCCATAGGAGGGGCAACTAGCTCTGCTCGAATGATAGCGTGGGGTACGGAGGCCTTGGCTCTGATCAGTCGAGAGATCATAGATACCAAGGGCCTCTCCATACGTCTCCAGCCATCTTGGCCTATAGAAGGTCCCCATATTTGCACTGCATACAACACAGCTGATGCTACTAAAGTATCAAAGAGCCACAGAGAGAGAGAGAGAGAGAGAGAGAGAGAGAGAGAGAGAGAGAGAGAGAGAGAGAGAGAGAGAGAGAGAGAGAGAGAAAGAAAGAAAGCTTTATTAACGTCTTCGAAAGGCCGAACTCGACCTATGAGACAATATCATATACATGTGTTGATGCTCGAGGCATCGGAAAATAAAAAGGGTACAAACTGAAATGAGCCTATGCTATGCAAAAGGGTGTGGTAGGGTGGTGCATGTGGTGTACAATGTATAGTGTGGGTCCTCGTGTCGAGGTGTGCTCACGCATCAACAGGCTCAACTAGGGGCTGCAAGGTGATACCACCATGAGATGATAGGGAGGGTATCTAAAAACAAGCAACATATGTAGGGTAGAGAATGTGGTACATCGGTGGTGGCCTGCTCAGGTATCTCTGGAATGCTGGATCTCCTGGCGCTGGTACATGACTCTGCTCTAGATACTGATGGTGTAAGGTTAGTATCCTCGAGATCTCCCTCTGGTGACACCCATGTGTCCTGTATCCTAGGAGCCTCGGTCTCCGACGTGCCCTCTGAGACTCTGCCTGCAGAAGGGTAAGCCCTCTACTCTGTGTAGGTAGTGTGGGGGGGTCTGGCCCTGCTCGTCGGAAAAACTGTGTGATGGTAGTCTGTGTCCTGTTATCCTGACTCTGACGTGGCTGTAACAACTGCTCTCGAACCTCTAAAGCCGCAACCAGGAACTGGCCAAACCTCCTCTGCTCTCGGCCTATCATATGATGCTGTAATGAGTCTCCAATGCCATATCTCTCTCTCAGCTCTGTATATGCTGGGCATCTCATGACAAAATGCTCCTCACTCTCCACCTCCGTCTGGCAAATCCGGCATGTACGCTCCTCTCGTGGTATGCCTCTGGCTCTGCCACTCTCAATCTCTAGCTGATGTGATGACACTCGTAGCTGGCCAATGTTGACCCGAAGTCGGTGTGGCATGTACTCTTGCATGTATAATGGAATCTCAATGAATCCCTGCTTTGAGAACCTCAGAAAATGCTCATAGTAATATAGCATTTTAGGAGGTAGGGTGTCTGTGGGCCTGCGCCATGTCCTCTGAATATATGTATGCCATATCTCCTGTCTGATGACCCTATTCCGCTCAGAGCGTGAGAGGGTATAGGTCAGGGCCTGGGTGTCATACTGGAGTGGTGGTAGTCTATCGATATCAAAACCGTGCTGGGCTAGCCAATCTCTTGTCTGGGCATACCATGAGCTAGTGTCCCCTGCCTGTGCCATCTCTCTAGATGCAATGAAGGCTCTATGAGAGATCCTATCTGGATCCATATCTTTGAATCTGCGAAGAAGGGAGACAGTCTGAAAGAGTGCCTCTACCAACATCGGTGGTGCAGCCAGCTCAGCTCTAATAATGTCGTGTGGAATTGATGGCTTGCTGCGAATCATCCTGGAGATCATAATAATCTGTGGCCTCTCTATCTGTGTCCATACTGAGTCTGCCAGTCCCGGTCCCCAAATGGCCGAGGCATACATGAGTGCAGGTGTGACCAGTGTGTCAAAGAGCCACCCCTTCGTCCGGGGCTCCTGGAAGTGGGCCTGGTGGCACTGTCTCTCCATCAGAGCTAGTGATGCGTATCCTCTGGTAAGTCTATCTCTGGCTGCCTGTGTCATGGAGAAGGTCCCTGATGCTGCGGTGAATGTAACCCCCAGATATACATATGAGCCTGTCACCTCTATATCCCCTCCAGCTACTGTAAATCTACTCTGTCGGCGAATCTGAGCTGATGTATGAAATATGAGAACCTTGGTCTTTCCAAGGTTCACCGTGAGTCCTCTCTGTGAGCAGAAATCATCCAGGGCTTGCAAATGTAGTTGTAGTCCCTCTGCCGTCTCTGACATCAGGACAATATCATCTGCATATAAGAGTATGTGTGCAGTAGTCCCTGCAATATCCACACCCTCTCCACCCATGTGCAAGATGAAGTCTACAATCTCGTCAATGTATAGACCAAAGAGTGTAGGTGATAGGGGGCAACCTTGTTTCACACCAATGGTGCTCACAAGGGTGTTAGATAATCCACCCTGGCATCTCACTCTGCCAGATACATGCTCATACAATGCATAGATCCCCCATGCCATCTCCTCTCCAATCCCAAGCGCAGCCAGACATCGGAAAAGTCTCTCTCTAGGTACTGTGTCAAATGCGTTGCGGAAGTCAACGAAGCAGCAATATAATCTCCTCTTCCTCACCCGTGTCTGGTCGATCAGACAACGAAGGGTGAAGATATGATCAATAGTAGAGAAAGCTCGGCGGAAGCCTGCCTGTCTTGGTGTCCTCATGCCCTCTCCCTCTGCTAGAGAACTGAGCTCCTCCTCTAAAACCGCGCCATATAGTTTGGCCAGTATAGGACCAATCATGATAGTGCGATATGTGCTAGGATCCATGGCATCCCCAGATTTGTGGATAGGCACGATGGTGTGCGCTGTCCACGACTCTGGGAATCCCTCTGAAAGCGCGCGGTTGAAGAGGTGGGCAATGAGTGGTGCCAATGCATCACAACCATATATAAGATGCTCTGCCTGTAGGCCAGCCTGATCTCTAGCCCTCCCATGCTGTAGGTGGGATATAGCTTTCTTCACCATGTGGGTGGTGAAGAAAGTCGATGATGTGGGTCGGGTAGCCGATGGCGTAGGTATGGGTGGCTGTCCTGGGATCTCGTATAAGCTCTCGGCATATCTGTGCCATGTCGCTGGGTCCTGAATAGGAGTGGATGGCCTGGGAGGTCTGATCCGACGCCATGCCTCAACACTATTCTTGCTCATGAGTAAATGATAGATGTCCCAATACTGGTGCTCCTCCCACTCCCGTCTTTTACGACGGGTAAGTGTCTGCATCTTGCGTTGAGCCTGGCGATGTGTAATCTCCCCTCTGATCTCCAGTATATGTAGGTGTCTGTGTAGATCTCGACATTCGTCGTCGTACCACCTGTTTTGTGGCATAGTGCCAGTGCGTGGAGGGTGTGTGTGTATGCGATGTGGGAAACTTTGAGTGGCTGACTCGTGTAAGATGGATGTAATGTGTGTGGTGAGTGTGTCCAGAGGTGCTGTGGGGTCTAAGTGTATAAGGTGCTCATGCAGGTGATGTATATAAATAGGAGTGAGCTCATGAGTGAAAGAAATGGTAGTGTAAGTGTGAGGGGGGGAGGCGGGGGGGTCAGCAAGCTGTGTAGCAAAAAGGGAGAATGTGAGATAAGTATGATTCGCCCCTATCGGTGTGCGTGCAATGCTGAAGGAGTGTATAAGCTCTGCTGTCTGGGTAGAGCCCAACAAATAGTCTACTGTGCTCTCTCCGCCACTGTGTGGGAAGCAAGTGAATCCCCCAGAATCTGGCCACCTCGCCATCCCGTTATAAATAACGAGATGGTGCCTGCTGCCAAGCTCAAGAAGGTGTCTGCCATATCCAGTGTTGTCCTGTCCCCCATCTGCAGACACTCTACTCACCCCCATGTCCTCTGCATCAAGTGCCCTCATGATCTCCGGCTGCTCCATATCATAGATCTCACACTGTCGGCTCTGTGTCCTCCCGTTGAAGTCCCCCATGAGGACTTCCCCGAGTGATGTGTAGTGAGAAATGTCCTCCGACAGTCGAGAGTAGGGGTCCTGGATAGCATATCGTGATCCATGTGGTGAAAAGTAGCATATGGCAATGTATAGCCCTCTCTCGTGGGTGAGCTCTAGCCGTACCCACATATAGCATGCCTCCTCGTCTCTACTCATCACCTGTATCCGGTTGTGTAAGCTCTGTTTGAATAGTATGGCCACCCCTCCTGACCCCCCAGCTGTACTCTGTCTGGTGATGGTCCTGTAAGTCGACTCCCACTGGAATCCTGTGACTACAGGTAGTCCTCTCTCTGGGCTCTCATGTGTCTCCGTAAAACATACAAAGTCATGCTCACTGATGATCTCCTCTAGGCGCTCCGGATGTGTCCATATAGAACCATTGCAGTTCCAGACTGCCCCTCTGAGTGGTGTCTCCTGTGCTAGTGTATGTGTCTCATAGGTCCCGAATCCCTATGAGATTGGGCGGCCGTCGATGAAGATTCTACCATCTCGAAAGAAGGCCTTTTTACCTTCTTTCCGTGCCTGAAGGACCCTGGGCATGCATGATTTCCTATGCTCGATCTGCATCCTAGTGAGGTCCTCGTCCATAAAGATATGGCCGCCCTGGAGGCCTCGTAAGAGCACCCTTTTGCGAAAAAAGGTGGTGCGGTCCTCATCTCCTCGTAACTGCATGATCAACGGGCGAGCTCGAGTGGTGTCACGGCCGGCTCGCCATGCCTTTGTAAAAGGCATATTCTCTTTGTAGCCTAATTGGCTACAAAGCTCTTGTGCATCCTCCTCTGCTGAAGGTCCCTCTTTAAGGCCAGTGATCCTAACATTGTGTTTCCTCATTTGGCGCAATCGCTCCTCTTCGAGAGTAAGCTGAACCCTCAAGTGCTCTCCCATGTGAACCTCCTCGCATACCTCCTTCTTGATATTCTTTTTAACTACTTCCACCCATCCCGATTGTTTGGCCTCCATTTCTGTCTGGATCTCTTCTTTGATGTCTGCTTTCCATTTATTTTTGATCTCTACTTCTATGTCTTCGAAGCTCGAGATTTCCCCCTCTTCCCTGGAGATCCGGAGGTGGTTGATGCTTTCTTGTATACGGTTTATCTCCGTGTTGGAGGTGTCACGGAGTTCTTCGAATGCTTTCTTCCAGGCCTCCTTTTCTTCTGTGATGCCTCTGATGTTATCCTCCATCTGCTTCATCTTTTCCGTCATCCTCCTTACTTCGGCGTTCAGTGCCTTGTCCGCATCTTTCTTGGCCTGTGTGATAGCTCTGGCTATCATGTCCTCCACTTCTTTCCTGTCAAGAGGTGCCATGGTCGAGCTAGAGGAGGCGAGGCTGAGCGCACGGGAAGCCTAGAGAGGATTGTTGGGAGCTCATCAGAGAGAGAGAGAGAGAGAGAGAGAGAGAGAGAGAGAGAGAGAGAGAGAGAGAGAGAGAGAGAGATGATGAAATGAAATGATATACTAATGTCTTCAGAAGGCCAAAATCCTAATGAGACCAATCCGTTACGAACTGGTTGTATGTGTGACAACTCACACAATGGGTGCCCAATACAAGAGGGTGATATAATGGGTGATGAATCCGTCCTCATCTGGACTCTGGATGTCAAGATAGTATGGCTTGAATCCTCTGTTGTAGTCTCCATCGATGCTGTAAAGCTCCTCTCCTCAATCGTGGGCATCTCGATCTCCCTAGCTTCAATGCTTGGTCAATGAGAGATCTCCTAAATAAACTATTCTCATTTGTACTCTGGATGTCGAGATAGTATGGCTTGAATCCTCTACTATAGTCTCCGTTGATGCTATAAAGCTCCTCTCCTCAATCGTGGGCGTCTTGATCTCCCTAAATCCAATGTTTGGTCAATGAGAGATCTCCTCAATAAACTATCTCTGTGTATGTGTAACTCAAGTAGATACAATCCAAGACATCTCTAGTCCTGATAGTTCATGACTTTGGAGAAGGGTCCAAGCCCTCTCTGAACAGACAGTGGAAGCAGCCCTATATCTCATAATATACTGTGCATTGACCTATAAAATGCATCTCTATCTCTAGCTCCATATGGAATAGGCGGCATATCCTGCTAGCTGATGGTATCCCTTTGAATCTACAAGTCTCAATCTCAAGATGTTGTGAAGATGTCCGTATTTGACCAATATCAGATCGTAACCCATGAGTAGATGTGTATCCATATAGCTGGGTCGTCGAATCACAACCTGTCCCCTATGAGTTTGAGAAGATGTTCTCTATAGAAAGCCATATTCGTGCCCAACTCCTGTGTAGGCCCTATCCATGTCCTCTTGGTGTCCAACTCGGTCAGGTCTTGGCAAATAAGTCTAGTAATCTCCACCTGTGTAAGAGACAACAATGGTGCATTAAGGGAGTATTTGAAGGGAGGCAGGTGTTCATGTTGAAGTCATGTATCTGGCATAGCAGCTATAATATGCGTACTTTATGAAACGTACAAAACGTCTCATAACGTTTTCTATTCTAGTGTTTTTCTGCTCAAAATTTATTCTATTCTAATGTCTTTTGCTATTTGATCAAGTGTGTTTTAGAGCTTCATGGTGCTTGTTTATGTATGCTATGATTAAACATTGAAGAGTCATTGAGGTGGTGCATGACCCGCTTCATTTATCCTTATTAAAGTATCATATCTAATATAGTTGACATATTTTATTTTTGATTCTCAAAAATACGTCTTGTAAGCGGATTGTACACCGCATATTAAACGTCACGTCCCGTACCGTGGCTGCTATGATATCTGGAACCATGATGACATCTGTGCATACCAGCATGATGTGTCCCCTATAAAGCTAACTGTCTGGAGGGCTCAAGGGCCAATCTGGCATCTCTCTCTCTGGTAGTATCCCATAAGCTGTGCATAAAGGAGACTGATTCGATAAGTGCCTCTATCTCCAGGGGAGGGGGGGGGGGGGGGGGGGCTACTAACTCTGCTCTAATGATCTTGTGTGGCATGGAGGGCTTGGTTCTAGTAAGCCGCGAGATCATAGATACCAAGGGCCTCTCCATACCTCTCTACCCAACCTGACCAACAGAGGGTCCCCCCTAAAACGTGAACCCCATAGAGCATGGCTAAAGCTACCATGGTGTTAAAGAGACAGGGCTTTGTTTAGGGTTCCTGGAATTGAACCTGCGAACACATTCTCTCCAATCCTCCCAAGGACGCATACACTTTGGTTAGTCTGCTCTCTTCAAAGAAAACCTTGGCCCAATGAAGACTATCCCAAGATAATTGTATGTGTCTGTGTACTCCATAGTCTCCTGACCATAAGTGAATCTAGGTGCTGATCTCTGATCCACTGCGGTGTGGTGTTAAACACCATAACCTTGGTAAAACCAAGGTTTACAGACAATCCACTATCCTCCGCGAAGCTATGTAATGCATCCAAATGTCGCCGCATACCCTCTGGTGAGTCAGAGATCAACACAATATCATTTGTATACAGCAATAATGGAATCCATGTTCTTGTCAGCTGGGCACCTCTGTCATCCTCTTTGTCAATGTAATTAGAAACCTCATCTATACACATGCCAAATAGAGTAGGAGACAATGGACAACCTTGTTTCACTGCAATAGTGGAATGAACTAAATCAAATATCCCCTCCTGAGTGCATACATGTCTGTATAGAGCCATGATCCCCAACATCAATTCAATGGGCACTCCCATCTCCTGTAGTCTGCGCATCAATCTGGCTCTATGTCAAATGCTTTGCGAAAATCCACAAAGCTCTGAGTGTCAGGATATGGTCAAGAGTGGAGAAGCCTCTCTTGAAACCGGCCTGTCCCACTGCGCGTATGCCCTCACTCTTTACCCATTTGCTCCACTGCTGCTCAAGGATAGATGCATACAATTGTGTTAATGTGTGTCCAATCATAATAGTACGGTAGTTTCTGGGCTCTGTAGGATCACCTACTGTCACCGGGAGGTGTATTTTTCTTGTTGCCTTCCGTAAATAAGTATTAGATATATTTATTTTATTTTTACTTGTTTGTCCCGGAACCCTTGAAAAGGTGCAAGTGGACATTGCATGGCCAGTGTGAAACGGCTGCAGCCAAATGGGTTTCTCACATCGGGGATCTAGGTCGATCAGATAGGGACTGCTCGGGCCAGTTAGCACTGAATTCTGATGAGTATGGAAGCTCGTGTGCGCCAAATTGGAATTTGGGCCACTCGTCAAGTCACTGCAACCTTATAAGTTGAAAGGGGCCAGTAAATTAACCCACATTGTAGATGTTGGTCAAATGGTAGTCTTCAATGATGGTCAGGAGACCGATAGGGACGCCATGGAAGCATCTCCTAAAATTTAGGGAACTGCTATTTTTGACCGGAAAATGTGTTCGCGTCATTAGCTCTGGAATGACAAGGGGAACATTTTATTGCTCTGCTGCCAAGTCAACTGACGCACAAGTTGAGATATTTTTAGCAGGGAAAGCCCAAACTCGGAAACTGGGCGACGTGTCAGCCTGTGAGCGATTTTGCCACTCTGGGAGGCAAAAACGAGCTGCATATCAACAAAGGGGGCGCCATTTTCAGCCTCAGGTGGATTGTAGCAGGTACAGAAGCTATGGAATGCTTACCTTGCCCTCTATGCACAGTATGGTGACGGGAGTGATGCCCCGCACGCTACATACTGCTCTCTTTCTCCCCTACGTACAATATGTTATGCCCCGCTAGTGGGCTTCTCATTTGACCTATGTACAGCTGTGGGGAAATATGCTTTCATGCCGAGGCAAGAGCCTCTTTGCACAGGAACCGGTGTAGCTAGCTGCTGCACCAAAGCAAGTCCACGAGAGGGTGATAACCTCTCTCGATTGCGCAGTAAATTCAGCATTGTACGCTTGCTGTTTTTACTCTATTTTGGGGCTGTTTTGAGCCCAAAATGTTTCCAGAATCAAGGGGCATTTAGCCCAAGGTGCAGGGAACAGTGCAGGGACCGTCGTGTGCCCAAATGAGGTCAAAAACAGGACTGAACCAGAAATTACAGCGACCTGGAATTTACTGTTTTGTGCTCCCGACTGAGGGATAACGCCAGTGGGATAGAGTCCTGAGCTTGGAAACTGATTCGGATTAATTTCGATACCGTTAGGTTGTCGAAATTTTACCGAATCTGGAGCGTACTAGCTGGATGCAGGTGTTATCTTCCAAGGACTCTCTTTTTGTAATTCCCCCTCTCTCTAAATTAAAGAAATACCGAAAGGGGCGCCAGTCTTTGGGGCCTACAGGGTGTTGGTCTCGTGTGCGCAGTGACATTCTAGTCGCTGGACGCAACTGTGTTCTCTTCCCTTCTCAGTGCTCTGTGTAAAGTTAACAGGTAATTGAAATAGTACCGCCCTCTACGTTGTATAGGCCGGTTATACCTACCTTGAAGATAGGCACAATAGAAGACAATCTCCAAGTCTCAGGTAGACCCTCACATATGACACGATTGAACAGAATTGCAAGAACCTCTGCCAACATTTCTCTAGCATGTATAAAGTGCTCTGCTACTAGACCATTATGATCATATGCCCTCCTAGTCTTTATCCTGTCAATGGAGTCGTTACCATCTCAGTGGTAAAGAAGGTACTCGTAGATGGGCATGGATCTGGAAGGGGTGTTTGTCCAAGGACTGTATATAAGGATTATGCATACTGACCCCACTCATCAAGAGAAGTAATCATTGGGGGAGGGGAGTGCTCATTCAAGAAAGGCCATGCCTTTCTTGAGTCTGAGCATTGGAGCTAAGGAGATGGAGAGGCCCATGGCTGAGGAGAGGAGCTTCACAGCATCGATGGAGACTACATCAGAGGATTCGAGCCATACTATCTCGACATCCAAAGTACAGATGAGGATGGATTCATCACCCATTATAACCCATTGTATCAGTGGTCACACATACCCCACATAGTTCCAGCTAGTAGCACTTCTAGATTCATTTTCGTATCTCTTTTTTTGTACCCAGACATGGTATCCGATACACCAGTTTGTAACGGAGTACAGATGAGGATGGATTCATCACCCATTATATCACCCTCTTATATTGGGCACCCATTGTATCAGTGGTCACACATACCCCACACAATTCTAGCTAGTAGCACTTCTAGATTCATTTTCGTATCTCTTTTTTTGTACCCAGACATGGTATAAGATACACCAGTTTGTAACGGATTGGTCTCATAGGACATTTTGGCCTTTTGAAGACGTTAATATATCATTTCATCTCTCTCTCTCTCTCTCTCTCTCTCTCTCTCTCTCTCTCTTCAAGTTATTAGAGTTGCTGTTGGGAATGGTTGGCTTCCCTGCTCAGCTCGTGATTTCGTCTATCCATCCACCCTGATGTGCAAATGACACACTGATAGAAAGCATTGACCCTCAGATCATCATCAATAAAATGCCCAATGTGCACATCCTTTAAGTATCCTAGTGGTAGGCATGATGTGAAATGATTTTGCAAGAATCCACAAAACAACGATACAATCTCCGTCTTCTTGCATGTGCTTAATCAAGCCCTCATGGTTTAAATGTGGTGTAAAGTAATGCTCTCAAAAGACCAATACTAGTGCAGTAGTTCATTGATGGCACCATATGGCTTCCTCTGCCAAATCAGAGGTGAAGACATTAGATTGTGATGGTGGGTGTATTAATAGTGCCTGGGCCAGGGTTTCCAAGCATTGTCTTACCTATTGCTCGAGAATAGTTCCCATACTGCTGGTTCTGTTCCACTTCAAGTAAAGTGAAATGGTCAAGGCTTGGATCGTGTGTAATGGTTGCTGATCTAGAAATCTGCATTTCCTCCTTCATATCCATTATACTACTATTTTAGCATGAAACTTGTTTTATAAATTCACAAGAAAGCTTTTTCTTTTATTGGTGCATTTATATCAAACGGAAAATAATGTGTGTTTTTCCCTTCTCAGATTGATGAGAATGTAAAGAGGGAGATCATAAACCATCGATCCTTATGCCATCCAAATATTATTCGATTTAAGGAGGTGAGCGACAAAAATCTGGATGCAGCAGCTGTTTATGTCAGTGTGCGCCCCCCCCCCCCCGCCCCCCCCCCCCCCCCCCCCCTCCCCTTCTCTCTCTCTCTCTCTCTCTCTCTCTCTCTCACACACACACACACACACACAGAGGTGCGTGTCACCAAGTTTTCCTGTATGTAACTGATATTTCACAGCCCTTTAAAGCTGAGCTATATAGCGTTGTAACTTATATTTGCCAAATTTGTCAAATTTGGCAAATATAGAATGATTTTAAAAAATCTATATTTGCCAAATTTGACAATTTTATACTCGTTGTACTTTAGTGCTTTGGTGCGTTTTTCGAATGGAACAAAGGATCTGCTTCTTTGGAAATAAAAATCTAGGGTTGATCTAATATGGGGGACTGGGCTGAAAATTAAAGTTGTTGGGTAAACACTTGAAAGTTGATGCCACTTATAAGTAGGTGATAGGTGACCAAGTGCTGAAAAAATAGAGTTGTAGCTTTGAAATGATGTAGCTAATGCAGTATGGAAACATGAATATTTTAGAGGAAGGGGGCCCTTTTCTTTTACAGGCTTACTAAGGTGAAAAGACAAAGTAAGTGGACCCATTCTTGGGTTCTGTAAGATTCCTTAGGGGGATACAACTTGACCATCAGGTGAAGGCTTGACATACAGAAATTGTGATGGGAAAGTTCCTTAACATCAGATCAACAGGTTTGACAACATAGTGTGCCACGCGGGTTTGTTCTTTAGTGTACCCGATGTACATGGCTGAAAGTTAAGGCAATTGGAATTTGGGTGGACTCTTCCCAGTAAGACTTGTTAGAGTTATAGCATCTCAAGTTAATGGCCCGATGTGATCCCAAGATTTATTTTGGCTTTAGAAATTTAGATATTTATTTTACTTATGTGTCAAAATTTGGGTAGGGCAATTTGCTAGCATCTCAAGTGAATGGCCCGATGTGATCCCAAGATTTATTTTAGCTTTAGGTATTTATTTTACTTATTCGTCAAAATTTTGGTAGGGCAATTTGCTAAGGCTAGTATATAAGCACCACCTTGTTCCATTGTATAATCATCAATTCATTGCCTAGTTGATTGGTTCAACATAGTCTCTCGTCGGATAGATCTTCGAGGTGTCTTGGGATAGTTTCCTACGACGTTAAAATTCTCTTCTCTTCTTCTCTCTCTCTCTCTCTCTCTCTCTCTCTCTCTCTCTCTCTCTCTCTCTCTCCCCCCCCCCCCCCCACCCTGCGCAGTTTGGCATCCCCTCCCCTCCACGTTGGAAGGTTAGCGTTGCCCCTTCTCTCTTTTTTCTATCTGTTGTACTGCACAGGGTTTCTGCTCTCCCCACACTACAGTTAGAGTTGAAGGTGGATAGCAATAGGAAAAGCCTCACACAAGGTGCCTGAGGATGGACCAATCAGCTGACCTCGGGGATGATGATATTTATGAAACCCCGCCTAAATCGAAAGCGACATGTAGGCGGAGGATTCGAGAGAGCACACTGTCGCCAGGTTTCGTGAGAGCTGAGAAACTTTCTAGAGTCAAAGATGACTTAATGTATGAGAAGGTACAGGTGATGATTAAGGCGGAGCTACGCCTTTTGAAGGGTGACATTGAAAAGGAGATGTATGCAAATGCGGAGACTTACAAAAAAGCTATGTATACAGATATGAGGAAAGAGTGGGACAAAGAGATGCTTGGTAAGTGTGACGAGATGTACACATCATTGAAGGTCGAAATGCAGACTATAGTGAGGGCAGAAGTGAATGTAATGGAATGCGTGATGCAAAAAATATTAGAGGATGCACTTGGTGCTTTCAAATCCAGGAAATAAAAAATGGAGGAACAAAGGATGCATTGATCGAAGCACTTAAGGGAGAACTTGCAGCTTGCAAAAATACCCCCGGAAAGGATGGAGAAAATCAACCCTTAATGATAAAGGAGCTCGAAAGCATTAAGGAGCAGGTGAAAACTCAACGGAAAGAGGAAGAGCAGACATTGGCACAGTTGTATGCACCCATCCTTGAGCAGCAGTTGAGTAGATGGACACAGAGAGAGAGAGAGAGAGAGAGAGAGAGAGAGAGAGAGAGAGAGAGAGAGAGAGAGAGAGAGAGAGAGAGAGAGAGAGAGAGAGAGAGAGAGAGAGAGAGAGAGAGAGAGGGTGTACGGGTAGCAAGACAAGTGGGTTTCAGGAGAGGTTTCTCTACTCTTGATCATATTCTGACACTCAAAGCCATTATTATTGAGGAGGGGAGTTCACGTGGGAGACGGCTCTGTTGTTTCTTTGTGGATTTCTATCACACTGGTGACGTGGCTGGCCCCCGGACATACACACTGACGTGGCACCGTATGGACCTCCACGTTTTACGCTGACTGTATGGACAATACGAATTTTCGCAAATCACGCTGCCAGCTTTTGGAGATCAATTGCTTTAATTTTAGAAGCTTTTGAGTTTGAGATTTTGGGGCATCCCTTGTAAGAATAAATAAGCCTCAAGGGCTCACTTCTCTGGGCATCTAGATGCAGAGATAGAGAGTGAGCACCAGCGCGATCTTGTACTTTGCACATAGATTAATATAAAAAGAAATACCGAAAGGGACGCTAGTCTTTGGGGCCAATACCTCCTGGCACGGAACTACGCCGGCCATCGTCTTTTGTGAATTGTTTTAAAGTGAATCTCTGTTGTGTTGCGGTAGAATCTTAACTTGGGGTGTCCAAGTTTGTTCCGGTGGTATTAGAGCACGGCCGATTTCTCTTCTACCGGGAAATCCGATCCTTTTTTCTCGCGACACTTATGGATTCCAAGAAGAATCAGTCAACGTCTTCCGCATATGCTGACGCGCGAGGAGATCACGAAGAAGATTCAATCGAATTAGCAGAGGAAGAGTACGGGCCACATCGGCCTACTCAGTACGAACTTCAAGAGATGAAACGTCGACAACAGGTTGAGTGCCCAAAGCAAATGATTAAATTTGCGAAGGACCCTCAGTTTGCAAAATTTTTGTCTTAGCAATCCATCGCAGAAGTGCACACCCAATGGCAGAAAGCCACATAACTACCCATCAAACCGAAAATCAAGAAACCTCCTTCTCCAAGGATGTTTACAGAACAAAAATTACAGGAGGTGGTTCAGACACAGATCAGTCGACTTTTGGACGCGAATAATCAATCCAAAAAGCAAGTGAAAAAGCGCAAGAAGGGGATTGACTACCCTGGTTATTTGGGCTGTCAATCTTCTTTTGCATCTGCAAGAAAGTAGAAGAAGCGAGTACATCTTGAAGGACTATCCAATTTTTCTTCTTCCTCTTCTTCTGACAGTTCTTCTAGCTAATCTGACTCGAGCGAGGAGGACAGAAAAGGCAAAAAGCGAAGCAAAAAGCAAAGCTTCGAAAAGGGCAAGAAAAAGGCAAAGAACACCAGATTTCGCCCAGTTTCTGACAGTTCTACGGAGGAGTCATGCTCTGATTGTTCGGACACCGATGACCATATGTTTTATGCAAAGAAGAAGCATTTTTACAGAGCCAACCAATATGACTTCCTCGAAGACAAAAGTAAGAAAGCAAAAGAATTCAAAGAAGGTGGACAATCGATTAAATTTGAACCCTTTTCAGGGTTCCGAGATGCTTCGAGGGATTTGGCCTTCATCCAACAGTTTGACATAGCCTTCTCTGGAGGGCACTACTTAGAGCATTCCAAGATTAGGAGGGCTGCATCTTTCTTCAAAGGAAATGCTCGAACATGGTGGTCCACTCTTCTTCTGAGGAAGGAAGCTCCAATCAAGTGTTTGAAATTTAAAAGGCTCTTTATATCTTCTTGGTTGACTCGGGAGTATGAACGAGATATACGAACCACTTGGAACCATCTTCGGATGACCAAGAGAGATTCTTCGGATGGTTATTGCGAGAGATTCTGGGACTCTTTTCTACCAACCTCTTCATTTAAGAAGGTCTCTTTTAAGGAATAGATTGAGCAGTTTTGCTGCAGACTCCTTATAGAGATCCAAGACTAGTGCCTTGAACAAAAGTCAAATTCTATTCAAGAATTGATGGGTCATGCGAAACGGAGTTTCTCGATACATTCGGGAAATTTGACTTACCCCACTGATGAGATCTTGGCTTAGAGAACTCGACAAACCTCCAATAATGAAAGTAGAAAGAAAAAGAGCTCCCAAGAAAAGAAGATAAGGATACACGACCCTGGCTCACTCTTCGAGAGAGGGCCAATTACATTAGAGAGGGGAAGTGTTTTGGTTGTGGGAAACATGGGCACATCTCCGCAAAGTGCCCCAAAAAGGCACAACAAGAACAAACTGAAGACAGGCCAGAGAGTTCGAGAGCAGCAGAGGAACGTGGTAGGAAAGGCAAGATGAAAGCAGGATTGGTACCAGGTTGCATGGGTACTGACCCAAGCCTGATTGATGAAAGTACAGAAATTTGCCGAGCTTGGGGCAAAGTGAAAGACCAAGAAGCCTTCATTTTCTTTGATTGAGGAGCCAAGGCCAACTTCATTTCACCTGAATTGGCGGCGCGGCTCGATATGACACCCGACAGGATGGTACCAACACTAGAGGCAGTTCTAGCGGCACCCGGACGGACTCGGTCATCCGTGAGGTCCCGACTTGATCTAGATGCGATTACTAAATACGTTGCCGATTGGTCATGGTCTGAGATTTGGAATGAATTTGTATGTGATTTTTCATGCGATGTCCTGTGATGTCAAGTGATGTCCGGTGATGTGACTGTCGTCTTGTACAAGTGCTAGATGTGTCGTGTCTAGTGCGTCGGTACTAGCAGTCGGTGTCTACTAAGACAGTTTATGGCCTCTGTCTGTTTTGCAGGTGTAATCGAGGGCGATTACAATTCTTTCAAGCGGGGGGTATGTCACAAACTGGTGATGTGGCTGGCCCCCGGACATACACACACATAGAGAAATTGCTGACGTGGCAGCCTTCCGAGAATTGCGCCGACAGGCTGACGTGGCAGTGTACGGAAACCCGTAGAACGCGCTGACTAGTTGATGTGGCACCGTACAGACCTTCGCGTTTTACGTTGACTGTATGGATAGTATGGATTTCCACAAATCACGTAGCCAGCTTTTGGAGATCAATTGCTTTAATTTTGGAAGCGTTTGAGTTTGAGATTTCGGGGCTCTTCTTTTGGGGCATCGCTTGTAAGAATAAATAAGCCTCAGGGGCTCACTTCTCTGGGCATCTGGATGCAGAGATAGAGAGTGAGCACCCGCGGGCTCTTGTACTTTGCACATAGATTATTATAAAAAGAAATACCGAAAGGGGCGCTAGTCTTTGGGGCCAATACCTCTTGGCATGGAATCACGCCGGGTCGTGTCGTCTTTTGTGAACTTTTTTAAAGTGAATCTCTGCTGTGTCATGGTAGAATCTTGACTTTGGGGTGTCCAAGTCTGTTACAATTTCCGCAAAGCCTTCGATACAGTGCCCATAGCTAGATAGATGCGCAGATTGCAGGAGATGGGGGTACCCATAGAGTTGATTTGGGGGATCATGGCTCTATACAGGTCAGTAGTGGGGCATGTACGCACTCTAGAGGGGATTTCTGACTTGGTTCACTCCACTATCGGGGTGAAACAGGGCTGCCCTCTATCTCCTACACTATTTGGCATGTATGTGGATGAGGTTGCTGACTATTTCGAGATGGATGGTGATAGAGGAGCACAGTTAGCAGGGACATGGATCCCACTATTGTTATATGTTGATGATATTGTATTGTTTTCTAACTCCCGGGAGGGGATGCAGCGTCATTTAGATGCTTTAAAGTTTGTACACATTTGCCCACAATAGTGGATTGTCTGTTAACCTGGGGAAAACCAAGGTTATGGTGTTTAACACCACACCATAGTGGGTCAGGAGGTCAGCACCCACATTTACATATGGCCAGGAGACGGTAGTGTATATAGATGCATACACCTATCTTGGGGTAGCCTTCAGTGGACCGATGTTTTCATTTAGGGCGCAACAGAGACTAGATTGATGAGAGCTTATGTAGCCTTGGGAGGATTGGAGAAGATGTGTTTGTAGGTTCAGTTTTGGGAACCTCGAACAAAGCTCTCGCGTTTTGATACTCTAGTGGCTTCAGCTATGCTTTACGGGGTTCAGGTTTGGGGACCCACGGTGGACCACCATGGCAGATCTCGTAGCATTGATGGATGGAGGTCTTTAGGCTCTATGATCTTTCGGATGATTCGGGCTAAGGCCTCAATGCCACATGATGTCATGGATGCTTGAGAGTCAGTCGCTGGTGACATCGCCTACATCATCACTAGAAGGATCTAGAAGGATTTAGAAGATTCTAGAAGGTTCTAAAAGTATCAAGGAGATTCTAGAAGTTTCTAGAAGCATGGAGAAGATTCCAGAAGAATCTAGAAGTTTCTGGAAAGCTTTAGAAAGTTGAAGAAGGAAGAACTAGAAGGATCAACAAGTTTCTAGAAGCTTGGAGAAGATTCCGGAAGAATCTAGAAGTTTCTGGAAAGCTCTAGAAAGTTGAAGAAGGATCCAGAAGGTTCTAGAAGAACTAGAAGGATCAAGAAGGTTCTAGAAGATTCTAACCTCCTCAAGAAGAACCTAGAAAGTCCTAACCTCCTCAAGTAACCTCCTCAAGCACTAGTATAAATAGGGTTCTTGGGCCACAAGCCCCTTAGTCTTGCCAACACCAGTTGTGAGGCTCCTATGAGGAAATCCCTCTTCTAGTTCTTATGTTCAAGTCTTGTCCTTGCAATCAAGCCTTGTCTTGTACTCAAGTCATGTAATTCAAGTCTTGTATTTAGCTCTCATAATAAAGTATTACGTCTTATAATCAATATTAAGCTTGTCATCAAGTCCAAGTTCTTGTACATTGTGAGCGCCTCCTCTTGCTCTCTTCTAGCTCTATACGCGCTCATAACAGTTTGGCAAGACTACCATCTCTTAATCTTCTCAAGCCATCATGGAGCCGACCATCGAAGGTCTCATCAACGCATTGCAAAGCATCCAAGCTCAGTTACAAGAACTTCGCGAGAGTAACGCTCAACTTCAAGCAGGGCAACCTCTAATCTTGGGACCGGCGTTGCAAGATCTTCAATGTCAAATTCAAGAGCTTCAAGAGACAAGCACACATCAAGCACAAGCTGCAAGATCCAACTATTCTCAACAACATAAGAAGGAGCCAAAGGTCAGCATGCCTGAAAAATTTGATGGGACTAGATCAAAGTTTAGAGGTTCTCTCCAACAAGTGTGTCCTTCATTCGAATGCAACGAGAGCGTTATCCAGATGATGCCTCTCAAGTAGGCCTTATTGGGACCCTCCTTTTGGGTAAGGTTCTCTCTTGGTTTGCTCCCTTACTTGAAAAAGAATCTCCTCTCCTTCATGACTTTGAAGCTTTTGTGCAGGAGTTCTCTGCAACCTTCGGGGATACTGATAGAGCAAGGGTTGCTGAAACCAAACTTAAAAATCTCCACCAAGGATCTAGACCTGCATCCATCTATGCATCCGAATTTCAACAGCTCACTTGTGATCTGACTTGGCATGAGGAATATTTCATTAGCCAATTCGGTGGGGATTAAAGGATGACGTAAAAGATCTTTTATTGACTATGCCAAAGGTTCACACACTAAGCGAGTTCATCTCTCAAGCAATAGAATGTGATAATCGACTATTTGAGAGGAGACAAGAGAGGCATCTTGTGGCACCATTGCGACCCCAAACAGAAGTGACACATAATGGCTACACACCTCAACAGGGCCATGAATCAAGCATTGAGACCATGCAAATTGATTTCAGCACGGTTTCAACCTCTCTCGGCCCAGGAGAAGCAAAGGCGACGCATTAATGGCTTTTGTATGTATTGCAGAGAGCAGGGGCACATAGTTCAACAGTGTCCAAGGGAGAGAAGGATGAAGGTTCATGGTGCAATGGTCTCAACCTGTTCGGAAAACATGGACCTCCAACCCCAATAGAGACTGACTGGTTGGACAAAAGACAAGCAAAAAAAGGTCTCTTTCTTCCCGCTAATTCCACTTCATGTTTTATGCTACTAGTCAAGATCCATATGCTGGGTAGGCACATGGATGAAGCATTACTAGATTCAGGCGCAACGGTGTGCTTCTTGGACAGAATTTGCAAAAGACCAAGGCATACCACTTGTGGAGAAGTCTAATCCAGCAACTGTAGAAGTCGTTGATGGTCGTCCCCTCGCTTCAGGGGATGTCAGGTATGAAACTCGCCCCGTAGAAGTAACATTGCAGGAACATGTTTCAAGAATAGCGTTCAATATTATACAAAGCCCAAGCAGTCCAATTGTTATTGGGCTACCGTGGCTTGAATTACATAATCCTGACATCGATTGGAGGGCTCGGAGAATCGAACCACGAAAATTCCGAAAGAAGAAGGGAAGGCATAATAGGCCTATATATCTTGGAGCCAAGGTCTTCATTCGTGCAACCAAAAAGTATCCAACTTTCTTGATATTTGCAACACCAACCAACATGTGGACAACAAAAATCATGGAGGCATTGCCACATCAATATCAAGATTACAATGATGTTTTTGAGAAGAAGAATGCAGACCTCTTACCGGAGCATCGACCCTACGATTGTGCTATAGAGCTTCAGGAGGGAACCCAACCCCCTTTTGGCCCAATATACAAGCTATCTCAAGATGAATTGGTAGAATTACGGAAAAATATTGATGAGAATCTTGCTAAGGGGTTCATACGGCATTCAAAGTCCCCAGCAGGAGCTCCAATACTCTTTGTAAAAAAGAAGGATGGAACTCTCCGGATGTGCGTGGATTATTGGGGCTTGAACAAGATCACCGTCAAGAATCGCTATCCCCTTCCCTTGATCCCAGAGCTTCTTGAGCGCCTTGGCAAGGCAAGAATATTTACAAAAATAGACCTAGTCAGAATCAAAGAAGGTGATGAATGGAAGACAGCCTTTCGGACAAGGTATGGCCACTTTGAATATACCGGCATGCCATTTGGTCTCACAAATGTCCCAACTGTTTTTCAACATTTAATGAACGACATCTTTGGGGAGTATTTGGATTATTTTGTGGTAATATATTTGGATGATATCTTGATATTTTCCGAGGATCAAGAAGAGCATGAGCACCATGTACGATTAGTGCTTGAAAAGCTTCGTGCATCAGGGTTATATGCAAAGTTGGAGAACTGCTCTTTCCATCAAATTAAGGTGGAATTTCTTTGTTATGTAATTTCTGACAAGGGAATCTCCATGGATCCAAAGAAGGTTCAAACCATCCTTGATCGGGAGACACCCACCTCGGTAAAAGATGTTCAATGTTTCCTCGGATTTGCAAATTTTTATCGTATCCCAAGGTGGTTACAACACTCACAAGGTTGACAGGCCATAATAAGTTTGTTTGGGACTTGGAGGCCGCGAAAGCATTTCAGACTCTCAAGCAAGCTTTCACGACCGCACCTATTCTAATTCATGCAGATCCTACAAAGCCTTTCATCCTAGAAACCAGACGCTTCAGATTTTGCCCTTGGCGCTATTCTATCCCAAGTAGGAGAGGATGGTCGACTACATCCAGTGGCTTTTCATTGCCGCAAGTTCTCAGCTACAGAAATCAATTATGAAATCTATGACACAGAGCTCTTAGCAATCATCGACTCCTTCGACACTTGGCATCACCTACTTGAAGGAGCTCCTCATAAGATCACTGTCTATACAGATCACAAGAATTTTGAATACTTCATGGCATCCCGCGTCTTGAATCGTCGCTAAGACAGGTGGAGTGGTATCCTATCAAGGTTTGATTTTCTTATCCTTATAGACCTGGCCGTCAACAAGGTAAGCCAGATGCCTTATCAAGAAGATCCTACCTTGCACCTAGAGAAGGCGACTCAGCATTTGATCAACAAGAGTCAGTGATTTTGAAACCTGAGCAGCTTAAGCTAAACGGCACCATGAGTCAAGCTCCTGAAGATTCTACTTTTCTTTCTAAGGTGAAGACGCAAATTGCCAAAGACCCACTTGCACAGAATATCATACAACAACTACAAGGACAAGAGGGTAATGAGGACTTTCAAGTACTATAAAGGTCTTCTCTATATTCCACCAGGACCAACACGCTTGGAGGTACTTCAGCAACGGCATGATCTTCCATCAGCAGGGCATTTTGGGGTTAATAAGACAATTGAGCTTCTCTCCCGTGAGTTTTGGTGGCCTCAAATGTGAAAGCTTGTCAAGAAGTATGTAGGCACTTGTGACACTTGCAATAGATCAAAGGTCCCTCGTCATCGTCCTCATAGGTTACTCCATCCCTTGCCCATTCCAAGCAAACCATGGTCATTCATCTCCATGGATTTCATTGTAGAGCTACCGCTGTCACAAGGATTTGACTCGATTTTAGTAGTCGTGGATTGGTTTACAAAAATGACACTTCGTTCCAACCACTAAAACCATCACCGGCGAAGGTACAACCAAGCTCTCTCTACAACATATCTATCGTTATCACGGATTACCGGATGACAGTTTCTGATCGAGGCCCACAATTCATCTCTAGCTTTTGGAAACGCTTATTCAAGTTACTCGGAGTACAAATCAACCTCTCCTCAGCGAATCACCCACAAAGTGATCGACAAACAGAGAGAGTAAATCAAGTTTTGGCACAGTATGTCCGTTGTACTATCAATTATCACGAGGATAATTGGGTCGAGCTCTTACCGCTAGCAGAATTCTCCTATAATAACAGGTTTCATGCCTCCACCCATTACACTCCATTCTTTGCTAATTATGGTCAACATCCCAAACAGGATATCCACAGACACCATCAAGTCAAGAATCCAGTTGCTATTCATCTTACACAACAATTATCTATAATTCACAAAGAACTTACAATTCAGACCAAAGAAGCGCAATCCAAGTATAAGGAAAGTGCTTATCTCCATCGCATGCAGCATCCAAAATACAAAGAAGGGGATAAAGTGTGGCTCCTCCTGTGTGATCTGCATTCATCTCGTCCCTTTCAAAAGGTTGATTATCGAAGGCTTGGCCCGTTTAAAATTTTCCGTCAAGTGAATCCAGTCACCTATCGACTCCGATTGCCCTCATCCATGAAATTCCATCCGGTCTTTCATGTTTCAGTCCTCTAGAACTTTGTCACACATCTAAGATCCCAAGAAGAGCCCTACAACCACCTCCTCCGGTTGAGAGTCAAGGACATAACGAATATGAGGTCGAGAAAGTCCTAGATTCTCGAGTTTCACGTGGCAGGTTACAATACTTGGTGCATTGGAAAGGCTATGATGTCAGTGAACGAACCTGGGAACCAACACACAATCTTCAGTATGCATCTCTCAAAGTCCAAGAGTTCCATCAACAGCATCCATGGAAGCCCCAATCAAGGAACACCACTGCTCCTCGTGGAACTCGTTGCTAGAGGAGGGTGCTATGAGCGCTTATAGAGGTAGAAGAGAACAAGAGGAGGTGCTCACAATGTACAAGAACTTGGACTTGATGATAAGCTTAATATTGATTATAAGACTTAATACTTTATTAAGAGAGCTAGATACAAGACTTGGATTATATGACTTGAGTACAAGACAAAGCTTGATTGCAAGGACAAGACTTGAACATAAGACAAGAACTAGAAGAGGCATTTCCTCATAGGAGCCTCACAACTGGTGTTGGCAAGACTCTTATGAGGAAATTTCTCTTCTAGTTCTTGTTTTATGTTCAAGTCTTGTCCTTGCAATCAAGCTTTGTCTTGTACTCAAGTCATATAATCCAAGTCTTGCATCTAGCTCTCTTAATAAAGTATTAAGCTTATCATCAAGTCCAAGTTCTTGTACATTGTGAGCGCCTCCTCTTGCTCTCTTCTAGCTCTATACGCGCTCATAACAGTTTGGCAAGACTAAGGGGCTTGTGGCCCAAGACCCCTATTTATACTAGTGCTTGAGGAGGTTAGGACTTTCTAGGTTCTTCTTGAGGAGGTTAGAATCTTCTAGAACCTTCTTGATCCTTCTAGTTCTTCTAGAAGCTTCTGGATCCTTCTTCAACTTTCTAGAGTTTTCTAGAAAATTCTAGATCTTTCCGGAATCTTCTCCAATCTTGTAGAAACTTCTTGATCCTTCTAGAACCTTCTAGATCCTCTTCAACTTTCTAGAGCTTTCCAGAAACTTATAGATTATTCCGGAACCTTCTCCATGCTTCTAGAAACTTCTAGAATCTCTTTGATACTTTTAGAACTTCTAGAATCTTCTAGATTCTTCTAGAGCCTTCTAGCGATGATGTAGGCGATGACATAGGCGATGATGCAGGCAGCGACTGACTCTCAAGCATCCATGAAATTACCCCCTCCTTTAGCGACGAGTTCCACGAGGAGCAGTGGTGTTCCTTGAGTTTGGCTTCCATGGATGTTGTTGATGGAACTCTTAGACTTTGAGAGATGCATGATTGTGTGCTAGTTTCCAGGTTCGTTCACTAACATCATAGCCTTTCCAATGCACCAAGTATTGTAACCTGCCATGCCAAACTCGAGAATCTAGGACTTTCTCGACCTCATATTCGTGATGTCCTTGAATCTCAACTCGGAGGAGGTGGTTGTAGGGCTTTTCCTGGGATCTTAGATGTGTGACAAGGTTCTAGGACTGAGACATGAAAGACCGGATGGATTTTCATGGATGAAGGCAATCGGAGTGGATAGGTGACTGGATTGACTTGACGGATAATTTAAACGGGCCAAGCCTTCGATAATCAAGCTTTTGACAAGGACGTGATGAACACAGATCACGTCGGAGGAGCCACACTTTATCCCTTCTTTGTATTTTGGATGCTGTATGCGATGGAGATCTGCACTTTCCTTATACTTCTTTGATATAAATTGTAAGCTCTTTGTGAATTGCAGATAATTGTTGTGTAAGATGAATAGTAGCTGGATTCTTGACTTGATAGTGTCTGTGGATATCCTTTTTGGGATGTTGACCATAATTAGCAAAGAATGGAGTGTGACGGGTGGAGGCATGAAAACTGTTATTATAGGAGAATTCTGCTAGCGGTAAGAGCTCGACCCAATTATCCTGGTGATAATTGATAGTACATCGGAGATATTGTTCCAAAACTTGATTTACTCTCTCTGTTTGTCCATCACTTTGTGGGTGATTGGCTGAGGAGAGGTTGATTTGTACTCCGAGTAGCTTGAATAAGCTTTTCCAAAAGCTAGAGATGAATTGTGGGCCTCGCTCAGAAACTATGTCATCCGGTAATCCGTGATAACGATAGATATGCTGTAGAAAGAGTTTGGTTGTACCTTCGCTGGTGATGGTTTTATTGGTTGGAATGAAGTGTGCCATTTTTGTAAACTGATCGACGACTACTAGGATGGAGTCAAATCCTTGTGACAAGGGTAGCTCTACAATGAAATCCATGGAGATGGATGACCATGGTTTGGTTGGAATGGGCAAGCGATGGAGTAACCCATGAGGACGATGACGAGGGGCCTTTGATCTATTGCAAGTGTCACAAGTGCCTACATACTCCTTGACAAGCTTCCACATTTGAGGCCACCAAAAGTCACGGGAGAGAAGTTCAATTGTCTTATTAACCCCAAAATGTCCTACTGATGGAAGATCATGCCATTGTTGAAGTACCTCCAAGCGTGTTGGTCCTGGTGGAATATAGAGAAAACCCTTATAGTAAATCAGTCCATCAATTTCTTGAAAGTCCTCATTAACCTCTTGTCCTTGTAGTTGTTGTCTAATATTCTGAGCAAGTGGGTCTTTGGCAATTTGCGTCTTCACCTTAGAAAGAAAAGTAGAAGCTTCAGAAGCTTGGCTCAGGGTGGCGTTTAGCTTAAGCTGCTCAAGTTTCAAAATCACTGACTCTTGTTGATCAAATGCTGCGTCGCCTTCTCTCGGTGCAAGGTAGGATCTTATTGATAAGGCATCTGGCTTAGCTTGTTGACGGCCAGGTCTATAAGAGATAAGAAAATCAAACCTTGATAGGATACCACGCCACCTCGCTTGGCGACGATTCAAGACACGGGATGTCATGAAGTATTCCAAATTATTGTGATCCGTATAGACAGTGATTTTATGAGGAGCTCCTTCAAGTAGGCGATGCCAAGTGTCGAAGGAGTCGATGATTGTTAAGAGCTGTTTGTCATGTATTTCATAATTGATTTCTGCAGCTGAGAACTTGCGGGAATGAAAAGCCACTGGATGTGCTCGAGCATCCTCTCCTACTTGGGATAGAATAACGCTAAGGGCAAAATCTGAAGCGTCCGTTTCTAGGATGAAAGGCTTTGTAGGATCTGCGTGAATTAGAATGGGTGCGGTCGTGAAAGCTTGCTTGAGAGTCTGAAATGCTTTTGCGGCCTCTGAGTCCCAGACAAACTTATTATGGCCTGTCAACCTTGTGAGTGCTGTAACCACCTTGGAATATCCCTGTATAAAGATACGATAAAAATTTGCAAATCCGAGGAAACATTGAACATATCTTACCGAGGTGGGTGGCTCCCAATCAAGGATGGTTTGAACCTTCTTTGGATCCAGTGAGATTCCCGTTTCAGAAATTACATAACCAAGAAATTCTACGTTAGATTGATGAAAAGAGCACTTCTCCAACTTTGCATATAACCCTGATGCACGAAGCTTTTCAAGCACTAATGGTACATGGTGCTCATGCTCTTCTTGATCCTTGGAAAATATAAAGATATCATCCAAATACATTACCACAAAATAATCCAAATACTTCCGAAAGATATCGTTCATTAAATGTTGAAAAACAGCTGGGGTATTTGTGAGACCAAATGGCATGACGGTATATTCAAAGTGGCCATACCTTGTCCGAAAGGCTGGCTTCCATTCATCACCTTCTTTGATTCTGGCTAGGTTGTAAGCACCACGAAGATCTATTTTTGTAAATATTCTTGCCTTGCCAAGGCGCTCAAGAAGCTCTGGGATGAAGGGAAGGGGATAGCGATTCTTGACGGTGATCTTGTTTAGGCCCCTATAATCCACGCACATCTGGAGAGTTGCGTCCTTCTTTTTTACAAAGAGTATTGGAGCTGCTGTTGGGGACTTTGAATGCCGTATGAACCCCTTAGCAAGATTCTCATCAATATTTTTCCGTAATTCTACCAATTCATCTTGAGATAGCTTGTATATTGGGCCAAAAGGGGGTTCAATGCTCCGGTAAGAGGTCTGCATTCTTCTTCTCAAAACATCATTGTAATCTTGATATTGATGTGGAAATACCTCCATGATTTTTGTTGTCGACGTGTCGGTTGGTATTGAAAATATTAGGGAAATTGGATAGTTTTTGGCTGCATGCATGAAGACCTTGGCTCCAAGATATATAGGTCTTTTATGCCTTCCCTTTTTCTTTTGGAATTTTTGTGGTTCAATTCTTCGAGCCCTCCAATTGATGTCAGGATTATGTAATTCAAGCCACGGTAGCCCAATAACACTTGGATTGCTTGGGCTTTGTATAATATTGAACGCTATTCTTGAAACATGCTCCTGCAATGTTACTTCTATGGGGCAAGTTTCATACCTGACATCCCCTGAAGCGAGGGGACGACCATCAATGACTTCTACAGTTGCTGGATTGGACTTCTCCACAAGTGGTATGCCTTATTCTTTTGCAAATTCTTTGTCCATGAAGCACGCCGTTGCGCCTGAATCTAGTAATGCTTCACAATCCATGTGCCTACGCGGCATATGGATCTTGACTGGTAGCATAAAACTTGAAGTGGAATCAGCGGGAAGAAAGAGACCTTTTTTTGCTTGTCTTTTGTCCAACCGATCGGTCTCTATTAGGGTTGGACGTCCATGTTTTCCGAACACGTTGAGGCCATTGTACCATGAACGTTCATCCTTCTCTTCCTTGGACACTGTTGAACTATGTGTCCCTGCTCTCCACAATACATACATAAGCCATTAATACGTCGCCTTTGTTTCTCTTGGCTGAGAGAGGTTGAACCGTGCTAAATCAATTTGCATGGGCTCAATGCTTGATTCATGGCCCTGTTGAGGTGGGTAGCCATTATGTGTCACTTCTGTTTGGGGTCGCAATGGTGCCCCAAGACGCCTCTCTTGTCTCCTCTCAAATAGTCGATTATCACATTCTATTACTTGAGAGATGAACTCGCTTAGTGCGTGAACCTTTGACATAGTCAATAAAAGATCTTTTACATCATCCTTTAATCCCCAATGAAATTGGCTAATGAAATATTCCTCATGCCAAGTCAGATCACAAGTGAGCTGTTGAAATTCGGCTGCATAGACGGATGCAGGTCTTGATCCTTGGCGAAGATTTCTAAGTTTGGTTTCAGAAACCCTTGCTCTATTAGTATCCCCAAAGGTTGCAGAGAACTCCCGCACAAAAGCTTCAAAGTCATGAAGAAGAGGAGATTCTTTTTCAAGTAAGGGAGCAAACCAGGAGAGAGCCGTACCTGAGAGGAGGGTCCCAATAAGGCCTACTTGAGAGGCATCATCTGCATATCGCCCTCGTTGCATTCGAATGAAGAGACGCACTTGTTGGAGAAAACCTCTAAACTTTGATCTAGTCCCATCAAATTTTTCAGGCATGCTGACCTTCGGCTCCTTCTTATGTTGCTGTGAATAGCTAGATCTTGTAGCTTGTGCTTGATGTGTGCTTGTCTCTTGAAGCTCTTGAATTTGACGTTGAATATTTTGCAATGCCGGTCCCAAGATTAGGGGTTGCCCTGCTTGAAGTTGAGCATTACTCTTGCGAAGTTCTTGTAACTGAGCTTGGATGTTTTGCAATGCGTTGATGACACCTTCCATCGTCATATCCATGATGGTTTGAGAAGATTAAGAGATCATCATGGAGCCGACGATGGAAGGTGTCATCAATGCATTGCAAAGCATCCAAGCTCAGTTACAAGAACTTCGCGAGAGTAACGCTCAACTTCAAGCAGGTCAACTCCTAATCTTGGGACCGGCGTTGCAAAATCTTCAACGTCAAATTCAAGAGCTTCAAGAGACAAGCACACATCAAGCACAAGCTGCAAGATCTAGCTATTCTTAACAACATAAGAAGGAGCCGAAGGTCAGCATGCCTGAAAAATTTGATGGGACTAGATCAAAGTTTAGAGGTTTTCTCCAACAAGTGCGTCTCTTCATTCAAATGCAACGAGAGCGTTATCCAGATGATGCCTCTCAAGTAGACCTTATTGGGACCCTCCTCTCAGGTACGGCTCTCTCCTGGTTTGCTCCCTTACTTGAAAAAGAATCTCCTCTTTTGAAGCTTTTGTGCGGGAGTTCTCTGCAACCTTTGGGGATACTGATAGAGCAAGGGTTGCTGAAACCAAACTTAGAAATGTCCGCCAAGGATCAAGACCTGTATTCGTCTATGCATCCGAATTTCAATAGCTCACTTGCGATCTGACTTGGCATGAGGAATATTTCATTAGCCAATTTCGGTGGGGATTAAAGGATGACGTAAAAGATCTTTTATTGACTATATCAAAGGTTCACACAGTAAGCGAGTTCATCTCTCAAGCAATAGAATGTGATAATCGACTATTTGAGAGGAGACAAGAGAGGCGTCTTGGGGCACCATTGCGACCCCAAAGAGAAGTGACACATAATAGCTACCCACCTCAACAGGGCCATGAATCAAGCATTGAGCCCATGCAAATTGATTCAGCACGGTTTCAACCTCTCTGAAGCAAAGGCGACGTATTAATGGTCATTGATGGTCATCCCCTCGCTTCAGGGGATGTTAGGTATGAAACTCGCCCCATAGGTAACATTGCAGGAGCATGTTTCAAGAATAGCGTTCAACATTATACAAAACCCAAGTAGTCCAATTGTTATTGGGCTACCGTGGCTTGAATTACATAATCCTGACATCGATTGGAGGGCTCGGAGAATTGAACTACGAAAAGTCCGAAAGAAGAAGGGAAGGCATAATAGGCCTATATATCTTGGAGCCAAGGTCTTCATGAGTGCAGCCAAAAAGTATCCAACTTTCCTGATATTTGCAACACCAACCGACACGTCGACAACAAAAATCATGGAGGTATTGCCACGTCAATATCAAGATTAGAATGATGTTTTTGAGAAGAAGAATGCAGACCTCTTACCGGAGCATCGACCCTATGATTGTGCTATAGAGCTTCAGGAGGGAACCCAACCCCCTTTTGGCCCAATATACAAGCTATCTCAAGATGAATTGGTAGAATTACGGAAAAATATTGATGAGAATCTTGCTAAGGGGTTCATACGGCATTCAAAGTCCCCAGCAGGAGCTCCAATACTCTTTAAAAAAGAAGGACAGAACTCTCCGGATGTGCGTGGATTATAGGGGCCTAAACAAGATCACCATCAAGAATCGCTATCCCCTTCCCTTGATCCTAGAGCTTCTTGAACGCCTTGGCAAGGCAAGAATATGTACAAAAATAGATCTTCGTGGTGCTTACAACGTAGTCAGAATCAAAGAAGGTGATGAATGGAAGACAACCTTTCGGACAAGGTATGGCCACTTTGAATATACCGTCATTCCATTTGGTCTCACAAATGCCACAGCTGTTTTTCAACATTTAATGAACGATATCTTTGGGGAGTATTTGGATTATTTTGTGGTAATGTATTTGGATGATATCTTGATATTTTCCAAGGATCAAGAAGAGTACGAGCACCATGTACGATTAGTGCTTGAAAATCTTCGTGCATCAGGGTTATATGCAAAGTTGGAGAAGTGCTTTTTTCATCAATCTAAGGTGGAATTTCTTGTTTATGTAATTTCTGAAAAGGGAATCTCCATGGATCCAAAGAAGGTTCAAACCATCCTTGATTGGGAGACACCCACATCGGTAAGAGATGTTCAATGTTTCCTGGATTTGCAAATTTTTATCGTATCTTTATACAGGGATATTCCAAGGTGGTTACAACACTCACAAGGTTGACAGGCCATAATAAGTTTGTCTACGACTCCAAGGCTGCAGAAGCATTTCAGACTCTCAAGCAAGCTTTCACGACCGCACCCATTCTAATTCACGCAGATCCTACAAAGCCTTTCATCCTAGAAACAGACGCTTCAGATTTTGCCCTTGGCGCTATTCTATCCCCAGTAGGAAAGGATGATCGAGCACATCCAATGGCTTTTCATTCCCGCAAGTTCTCAGCTGCAGAAATCAATATTGAAATCCATGACAAAGAGCTCTTAGCAATCATCGGCTTCTTCGACACTTGGCGTCACCTACTTGAAGGAGCTCCTCATAAGATCACTATCTATACGGATCACAATAATTTGGAATACTTCATGACATCCCGCGTCTTGAATGGTCGCCAAGCCAGGTGGAGTGGTATCCTATCAAGGTTTGATTTTCTTATCTCTAATAGACCTGGCCGTCAACAAGCTAAGCCAGATGCCTTATCAAGAAGATCCTACCTTGCACCTAGAGAATGCGACGGAGCATTTGATCAACAAGAGTCAGTGATTTTGAAACTTAAGCAGCTTAAGCTAAACGCCACCTTGAGCCAAGCTCCTGAAGATTCTACTTTTCTTTTTAAGGTGAAGACGCAAATTTCCAAAGACCCACTTGCTCAGAATATTAGACAACAACTACAAGGACAAGAGGTTAACGAGGACTTTCAAGAAATTGATGGACTAACGGCATGATCTTCCATCAGCAGGGCATTTTGGGGTTAATAAGACAATTGAACTTCTCTCCCGTGACTTTTGGTGGCCTCAAATGTGGAAGCTTGTCAAGGAGTATATAGGCACTTGTGACACTTGCAATAGATCAAAGGCCTCTCGTCATCGTCCTCAAGGGTTACTCCATCCCTTGCCCATTCCAACCAAACCATGGTTATCCATCTCCATGGATTTCATTGTAGAGCTACCCTTGCCACAAGGATTTGACTCCATCCTAGTAGTCGTGAATCGGTTTACAAAAATGGCACACTTCATTCCAACCACTAAAACCAGCACCAGCGAAGGTACGGCCAAACTCTTTCTACAACATATCTATCGTTATCACGGATTACTGGATGACATAGTTTCTGATCAAGGACCACAATTCATCTCTAGCCTTTGGAAAAGCTTATTTAAGCTACTCGGAGTACAAATCAACCTCTCCTCAGCCAATCACCCACAAAGTGATAGACAAACAGAGAGAGTAAATCAAGTTTTGGAACATTATCTCCGCTGTACTATCAATTATCACCAGGATAATTGGGTCGAGCTTCTACCGCTAGCAGAATTCTCCTATAATAACAGTTTTCATGCCTCCACCCGTCACACTCCATTCTTTGCTAATTATGGTCAACATCCCAAACAGGATATCCACAGACACTATCAAGTCAAGAATCCAGCTACTATTCATCTTACACAACAATTACCTGCAATTCACAAAGAGCTTACAATTCATATCAAAGAAGCTCAATCCAAGTATAAGGAAGTGCAGATCTCCATCGCATGCAGCATCCAAAATACAAAGAAGGGGATAAAATGTAGCTCCTCTGACGTGATGTGCGTTCATCTCGTCCCTGTCAAAAGCTTGATTATCGAAGGCTTGGCCTGTTTAAAATTATCTGTCAAGTCAATCCAGTCACCTATCGACTCCGATTGCCCTCATCCATGAAAATCCATCCGGTCTTTCATGTCTCAATCCTAGAACTTTTTCACACATCTAAGATCCCAGGAAGAGCCCTATAACCACCTCTTCTGGTTGAGATTCAAGTACATGACGAATATGAGGTCGAGAAAGTCCTAGATTCTCGAGTTTCGCGTGGCAGGTTATAGTAGTTGGTGCATTGGAAAGGCTATGATGTTAGTGAACGAACCTCGGAACCAGCATACAATCTACAGTATGCATCTCTCAAAGTCCAAGAGTTCCATCAACAACATCCATGGAAGCCCAACTCAAGGAACACCATTGCTCCTCGTGGAACTCGTCGCTAGAGGAGGGGGTAATGTTATGGATGCTTGAGAGTCAGTCGCTGCCTGCATCATCGCCTATGTCATCGTCTACATCATCGCTAGAAGGCTCTAGAAGAATCTAGAAGGATCTAGAAGATTCTAGAAGTTCTAAAAGTATGAAGGAGATTCTAGAAGCATGGAGAAGATTCGGGAAGAATCTAGAAGTTTCTGGAAAGCTCTAGAAAGTTGAAGAAGAATCTAGAAGGTTCTAGAAGGATCAAGAAGTTTCTAGAGGCTTGGAGAAGATTCTGGAAAGATCTAGAAGTTTCTGGAAAACTCTAGAAAGTTGAAAAAGGATCCAGAAGCTTTTAGAAGAACTAGAAGGATCAAGAAGGTTCTAGAAGATTCTAACCTCCTCAAGAAGAACCTAGAAAGTCCTAACCTCCTCAAGCACTAGTATAAATAGGGGTCTTGGGCCACAAGCCCCTTAGTCTTGCCAAATTGTTATGAGCGCGTATAGAGCTAGAAGAGAGCAAGAGGAGGCGCTCACAATGTACAAGAACTTGGACTTGATGATAAGCTTAATATTGATTATAAACTTAATACTTTATTAAGAGAGCTAGATACAAGACTTGGATTATATAACTCGAGTACAAGACAAAGCTTGATTGCAAGGACAAGACTTGAACATAAGACAAGAACTAGAAGAGGGATTCTAGTTCTTCTAGAAGCTTCTGGATCCCCCCAGAGATAGAATCAAGACTATTCTCGCACGACATGGGAGACGCCCGGTATGACTATTTACAGAGGCGGTTACGAAGCTCTTCAGCAACTGATGCAATACTTTCTTGGACAACGTCCAATGCCGGGCATTCTCAGGCAAGGATAATGATGATAATGATTTTCAGTCTGATGATTTTAGTATTCAAGTCTTAGTCTTTCACTTTACTTCATTTTATTTTTGTACCCAGACATTGGATTAGATCCACAAGGATTGTATCAGTTTGGTCTTTGAGGTCATTTTGTCCTTTTGAAAACGTTTAATATAACATTTCATTTCATTTCTCTCTCTCTCTCTCTCTCTCTCTCACACACACACACACACACACACACACTTTTTTTTTTGTAAATCACACACACACACACACACACACACACACACTCACTTGTTTTTGTAAATCGATTCGATTAATTTACTAGTGGGAAACCTCGAAGCGAGGAAAACCCACCGAAATGGTAATATACAAGGGGAACACACACACACACACACACACACACACACACACACACACACAGACGCACAAGCACATGTTCATGTTGATACTGTAGCAAGGACTTGCAGTGACTTTACGTCCTAGTTTGGACATGCAGGTATGTCTCACACCAACACACTTAGCAATTTTGATGGAGTATGCAGCAGGTGGCGAATTATTTGATCGCATTTGCAATGCAGGACGTTTTAGTGAAGATGAGGTTTGTGAAAAGACATCTATAGGTTTGAAGTACAAGCAAACTTTTTCTGAGGATTTATAAATCACATGTTTATGGTCAGGCAAGGTTTTACTTCAAACAGCTTATTTCAGGTGTAAGCTACTGCCACGATATGGTAAAAGTTAACCTGTGACAATGTGTATCCTCAAAGTATTACTTTTCTGCTGGCCTAATCAGTGGCTACCACGTTGTAGCAAATTTGTCACCGCGATTTGAAGCTTGAGAATACACTACTTGATGGAAGTCCTTCCCCTCGTCTCAAAATTTGTGACTTTGGCTACTCCAAGGTATTTTTCTTCCCAAGCAGAATGTAGCCCCTCTATTTATTGTTTTGTATTTACTGGCAGCATAAAGCTTATGCCAGCAAATACTATTTACAGGCATGAATCTGATGTCTATACGGCACGATTTTTTTCTTTCAGTCACTGTTGTTGCACTCTCAGCCCAAATCTACAGTGGGAACACCTGCATACATTGCTCCAGAAGTTTTATCACGGAAGGAATATGATGGCAAGGTAAAAATGAACGTTGTGATTGAATTCTGAGTTTACTTGTAGCTTGATTGTCATTATTTCCAACCGTACACCTTTTTATGTTAAGGTCTTTTTTACTGTGAGAAAGTGATTGTGAAAAAGTGAAGTGTAAGCTATTAAAAGAATCATCAAGATAACAATACTGTACAAGGTAGAAACCTCTGTGGGCTGAGGGGTTGGTTCTGTCAGGAGTGCTTTCAGAGCAGCACAAATAAAGACACAATCAGAATCTGCAATTGAGAGGCCAGAATGATGGCTTAAGATTTCAATGTCCGGGTTTGTGGTCAAGAAAGGCTGAATTACTTCACTAGTTGCACAAAAGGATGAGCTCAGTTTTATGGGCCTTGGTCAATTTTTGGGATGATGTTGGACAGTGTCCTCGATTACATGCTTGTTTCCTAGACTGTTCTTGTGCATATATGAAGGGCTAATTTTTTCCTCAAACATTTTCTCGGCCTCCTTTCAAGATGAGTTTGAAAGAGGAGAATGAAAATTTTTTAATTTTTTTAATAGAAAAATTGGGTTGACTCCACAGGAAAAGCTCACTGCTGCTCGTCATCCCCCCCCCCCCCCCCCCTGCTGCGCGCCCAGCACGCCGCTGCCCCTATTGCCAGCCGCGCCCGCCCTTAGCCCATCCTCTCATCGCGCTGCCCTCACTGCCCACTGTCCACGCGCTGTCCTCTGTCGATTCCAGCTCGCCACGCGCTGCCTGCTGACCCCCCATTCGCTCGCTGCCATCTTGCCCCCCCCCCCCCCCCCCCCCCCCTCCCTCGTTTCATTCACTGCCATCCTCCCCCTGAAGGCTTCTTGCGACCTGCTCCGACAGTTCTGGATTCTTGACATTGCTTGTCGGGGTTTTTGTAGAGGAACATCTTCTTTCACTCCTTTCCGCCACAACAACAGACACAGATGGAGGCTCAAGCTCCGCCACAGAGGGACTCTGATAAAGCCCCCTTGCCCGACCCCGCTGAGCCCACCATTCGACTTGCTCTCACACCGACAAAGCAAGCGAGCCTAGCCGCAGAGGTAAGATTCTCCGCACCATACCCAACAGAGGAGAGATGCGTGATCTTCTCCAAGCCCGCCTTCTCGTAGAGGTGGGCAAGATCTTGGATGTTCAGTTCCTCGGACGCGGCTACTATCAGATAGAGTTTGAGACTTCCGAAATGGCATCCAAGGTCATCGCGATGAGCCCCTTGGCCATCCGAGCAGTTCGAGCCCACTTTCAACAGTGGAGACATGGTTTTGATCCAGCTACAGATGTGCTGGTAGAGGAGGCAGACCTTATCTCCGTCTGCTTTCCTGGTTTGAGGAGGGATTACCTGCCACTTTTGTCTAGGATAGGCTCAGAGATTGGGACTGTCCTGGAGACACCTCGCACGGCAACCTGTGTAGCTGCCAAGACGACCGGCATCCCTTCAGTACGTGTTCTGGTTCGGGACACCCACACTCTCCCGAAGGTCATCCTACTGCCTTGGGTGAGCGGTGGTTGGTTCCGACAAAGCGTGGAGTATTCGGGCCTCCCGAATCAGTGTTTCATTTGTCGACATATGGGCCATCTTGCGAAGGCCTCTCCATGGAGGAGACCCCGACCTACACCACAGGCCCAGTCCCAGCCTTCAAGGGCTGGCCAGTAGCAGCAGACAGAGTCACAGAGTACGTAGGTAGAGCCACCCTCCGAGCCCGGGGCTCCAGCGGAGGAGGGTTGGCAGTAGGTTCGTGGTCCACGTCGGCAAGGGCCACCGCGCCAGCTTGGCACTCAGAGTGGTCCCTAGGCTCCTGCCCAGCAGTAGTGGGTTCCCACAAGGAACCGATTCGACCCTCTTCAGCAGGACGAGGTCCCTGCTCCAGCCTCCCCCTCGACAGCCCCTCCTCCCCCTGAGTTCCCCTCTTCCGTCCCTCCCCCTCCACCTATCCATCTCGCCCTCCTCCCTCTGCCACTCCCCCACGCCCCCCCCCCCTCTCCCCCTTCTCCCTCGAGCCCCCCTACTCCCACATCTCCTCCCGCTCCATCCTTCTAGCCGTCCCAGGGGGCAGGACCCTCCTCGGCTGCTAGGAGATCTCTTGGCAGCCATGAGTTGCTTGGCGAGAGAGGGACAGCTTTTCTTGCGACCCCCTCTTCTGGTACAGACTTCCCCCTTTGCAACAGTTCCTCGTGGTCTGACGAGCTTCGACATTCGACGTCGTTGGGATTTGTTTGCCTACGACTTTACACGGTTTCTCGGCGACCCCTCACCAGACCTTGAGACAGCTTGCTTCAGAGTTCATGTATTGTTCCTTGCAGCTAGGAGGATAGAGGCCTTGGACTCAGCGGTTGGCTTCTCTTTTCGCCTATGCGGCAGGGACCAGTCTGAGTGGACTCTAGACTCAGTGTTATAGTGGCTGCAGGCACAGTCCCTAGATTTCTCTCATCACATGGGAGACCTAGGGGTTACAGACGATTCAGACTCTGTGGCCGTTGGCCAAGTTTTCTATGACACCTCCAGCCTCAGCAGGATACAGATACATGGTGGTTCACTTCTTTGCTGATACGCAGAGCCCGCCATGTTATGTACACATACATGAGGAGGTTGCTTTGCGCACGGCTCATTCTACTTGGGCTTGGGCTAGACTCTCCTTGCAGTCACGCCTATCTCGGGGACGCTCGGATGCGGATTACTCCCCATCCAAGCCTGCCTCAAAGATAGCACACTTAGCTGCTGCTGCAGCATCAGTTCTCTCTCTCTCTCTCCCCATGAGGATCATCTCATGGAACGTGCAGGGATTAGGTGGGCCCCAGTTTCAGTGTCAGAGGGGCCGATTGCGACAGGAGCTTTAGTGATGCCTTGTGGGAGGAGAGAATGACCTTCTTATGCTACAGGAGCATCATCTGTGTGAGAGCCGTATTAGACATTGTGGTCAGCTTTTGCATGGACGATATGAGACTTTTTGGTCAGCTGCATTTGGACCTAGTGGCATCCAGGGAGGAGTATGCATGACTATTCTGGACTCTTGGCAGCAGGCGACGACTCTTGGCAGCAGGCCATTGTGTATAGAGGTATTATTGTGCCTGGCAGGGCTCAGTGGATTACTATGCAGGTTCAGGGGTGCCTCTTGGGTCTCCTGAACATCTATGCGCCCAATGTGGCGAGTGCATGTGCAGAGTTTTGGTCTCACATTGTAGAGTCTCTGCCGCAGACAGAGCAATGGTGCATTGGGGGTGATTTCAACATGTTGGAGGACCCTCTGACAGGATTGGAGGTAGCCACACTACAGTGCATGGAGTTGAGTTGGCAGATTGGGAGAGGTTATATATGACTCTGCGGGTTTGAGATGTGTGGCAGCATTCTAGGTTTGTGAGGCCCTAGACAGCGTGGCCTTCTCTCGCTCGGACCGCAGAGTGGGAGGAGTGAATCTATCTCGGATAGATGGCTTCTACACTAGCGACCACTTTTGTGATTTGGGTGGGACAATTTGCATTCTAGCCGGAACTTCTTTTTCGGACCATGCACCAGTGATTCTCAGAGAGGGTCTTGCTGGACTCTGCTCTCAGAGAGTAATTGGAGGCTCTTTGGACAGAGGGCTTAGACATGCAGGACTCTCTTGCTGACAGAGTGGCCTCTGGACTTGCTCAGCTTAGCCGGTTATTTCTCCAGGAGTCTACAGCCCGCCTGGTTGTAGCCAGAGAGGAGCAGCAACATTTCCGACGAGGCGTCGCTTCCTTGTAGAGGATGCCAGAGCAGCATGTAGACAGTCCCTGGTTGGAGGAGCAGTTGTAGCAGGCTCGCCAGGAGCTTGCCAGCACAGAGTGCTACTGATTTTTACCGTGACCTTCTGTCTGCAAAGTCTCAATCAGAGCGTCAGGATGCATGCAGAGAGAAGGTGTGGGCACAGATGCCTTGTCTTGTGACTGAGGAGATGCGCCAGAGGCTTGAGCTGCCTCTTCAGCTAGAGGAGCTACACGCGGCCCTTAGAGCACTTCCCCGTGGTAGCTGTCCAGGTGAGGATGGTTCTGTACACAGGAGAGATGCCTGACAGCATGAGTGAGGGCCTGATTTACCTTATTCCCAAGGAGGGTGGCTCCTTGGATGAGATTCGACAGTGGTGGCCCATCACCATCCTCAACTCATCCTACAAAATTCTTGCCAAGGTTCTGAGTTTGAGGATACAGTCACTTCTGGAGAGGATTATACATGGGACACAGACAGGTTTTGTCAAGGAGCGTAGTATCCTTGACAACATCTTTACTTTTTGGGAGGCTTCTTCCCTCGTGCGTCTCTGTGGTGACGATCTGGTGATACTTCTTCTCGATTTTGAGAAGGCCTACTTTCTAGAGGGCACTCTTCGCAGGATGGACTTCTAAGATGCTTGGATCAGAGGTGTGTCAGCTCTTTACAGAGAGGCACACAGTCAGGTACTTTTGTCAGGAGGTAGAGGTGATCGTTTCATGCTCACATGTTCGGTCAGACAGGGCTGTCCTCTTGCCCCCTTTCTCTTTCTGTTCAATGTTGAGGCGATGAGCATGTTTTTGGTTTCACAGCAGGTTGGTCTACATGGCTTAGCGCTCTCTATTTGGGGAGATGAGCTACTGGATGCTGAGTTTGCTGACGACTCAGCCTTGTACTTGGATGGCCAGGAGGCCAACCTTCACAAGTGTGAGCAGGCTCTTGAGACCTTTTGTTGTGCATCAGGCGCATTGATCAACTGGAGAAAGACAGTGGCTTTCTTGGTTGGTAGTGCTCCTACGCCTGATTGGCTGCCAGGGGAGGATTTCAGATGGATTCCCCTAGGGACTGCAATTCGATACTTGGGCTGTCAGGTTGGCTTGGACTTGTCTCCTGAGCAGCAGATTGCTCCCCTCCTTTTGTCCATCAGGAGGAAGTTGTTACATTGGAGCTTTGCACGACTTTCTCTGGCAGGCAGAGTTGTAGTGGCCAACCAGGTGTTGTTGGCTACCATGTGGTACATCACTTCTTGTTGGATCTTTTCGAGTTCCTGCATCAGCCAGGTAGAGAGGATGATCAGGACTTCCTTTGGTCAGGGTTTGACACTCAGATAGCCCGGGCCAAAGTGGCATGGCAGGTCATCATTCTTCCTTGTTCTTAGGGAGGGTTGGGGATCATAGACCCAACACAGCAGAGCAAAGCCCTTCTAGGGAAGTTTGTCGTCAGAGGACTTCTTCCAGGGGAGGAGCCCTGAAGGAGTTTTTGCTTCAGCGGCTTCGTGCTAGAGTGTCTTAGGCTGGAGGCCCCTGGCGACCTTCGACCAGATGGATTTTCACAGAGATGCGCAGAGCTGGCCTAAGCAGGAGACTGGAGGACCGCTTCGCTGTGAGTCTGCTCCGCTCCTGGGAGCAGCTGCGGAGAGGCCTGGAGCACGGAGGAGCGCATGAGACAACCCCTTGTTTGGAACCTCATGGTTAGCACTCAGAGAGGCCACTTGGTTGGTAGTAGGCCTCATGTTTCTTGGGGTCCCATGGCAGAGGGTGCATCACGCACTTTAGGTGACTAACTACAGTTCTCAGGCTTGTTGGAGGAGCTTCAGGGCATGAGAAGGGTGCAGAGCATGTGTCAAGACATCACAGAGGCAGTACCAGCTGAGTGGCTCACACCTCTCGAGTCAGCAGCGCCCAGATGGATGGGGGCCTTCACTCGGCTGGAGGTTCTCATCGCAGTTCGGGCTTGCTCAGAGACTATACCCTCCCTGTTTTTCGAGCTTCAAGGTGAGGGACGCTTACACCGAGTTTCAGTAAAGGCCCCATAGCTGGCAGAGTGCTGTTTTCAGAGGATCCGAGTTGTGGGCATCTGCGGGAGGACTTGTGTCATAGATCCTGACCCAGCAGCTCTTGAGACTGGCCACTGGAGGCTGTGGGCTTGGGAGAGCTATCCACTGGCACGAGTGCAGTGGGATCTTGGAGAGTGGTTTTGGAGGGACCCTTTCTCCTCATCAGACCATCCAGGTGTCCCTTTCTTTCAGTACACTATTCGAGTGGGACGTCACATATTGGTAGCATAGAGAGAGGTTCGTCCTGCTGCAACACTTCATTGGCAGGAGGAGGGTCACACAGTTGAGTTCTTGTCAGCTTTTTGGGAGAGGTTGTGGGACTCCAAACAGCCGAGGCGAGTCACTTTGTTCCAGTGGCTGGTTGCACTCGAGCTACAGCAGTTGGGAGATGGCTAGTACATAGTGGTCTCTCGACAGCATGCGCAGCTTGTGACCATCTTGTGGAGAGTCAGCGCCACTGTCTTTGGGATTGTCCTTTGGCACAATAGGTTTGGCTTCATGTTCTTCGACTGATGCCAGCTCTTTCCACAGCACGGCAGTACACTTGGGGGGCAGCTGCTTAGTCCACTCTCACGGGCCTGGCACTTCAGTTTGAGCTTTCCTCCACCAGCGCGCTAGGGATAGTAGGTCCGTGTTTTTAAGAAATTCGTAGTAGCTCTTCGTCTAGGTGTATCTAGCTGTGTCAATTTCTTGTCCCAAGGAGGTTCTTGCAATAGGATTGAACCCTAGGCACTGTAGGTTCTCAAACTATAGATTTTTGTGAGATTGCCCAAATTCCTCTTCTAAAAGTCAAAGCTGGTATTTCCCCTTAATCTCGTGGAAGCTTTGTTGTGGCAAATGTTGTAATCCTCTGATCCAAAATTCTGCTCAGAGAGCTAACAACATGGTGGACTATTAGAGAGCCCCACCCGACCACACCCATCGAGGACCCATAGGTAATGGCATGATTATGCAAAAAGGTTGTATGAGGTCCTACGCACTCAAGCCATGTGTCACAAAATGATGACATGGCAACCATGCCTGGACACACACACACACACACACACGCAGTGACCCTGCGGTAGAAATGCCATGTGGCAGCAATATCGACACCCGCAGAACGCGCTAGCAGGCTGACGTGGCAAACTGTACGGAATCCCACTTTTTGCGCTGGCTGATGATGTGGCAACCTGTACGGATTTCCACAATTTGCGCTGGTGCTTTTATGGCAGCTTTTGGAGCTAGTTGCTTTTGGGAACCAGTTTGCTTTTGAGTTTGGGGCTCTGCTTTTGGCATCCCTTGTAAGAATAAGAAGGGCCCAAAGGCCTCACTCTTTAGAGTATCTGTACGCAGAGTCTGAGAGCCGAGGACCCACGGGAGTTGTATTTTGATCAAGCATTAATGCAAAAAAAATACTGAAAGGGGTGCCAGTCTTTGGGGCCAATCTCTCTTCACACGGAACTACGCCGGGCAGTGTCGACCAAATTGAATTGTGATTTTAAAGTTGTGAAGTATTTTTTGTGAATCTCTCTCTTGTGTCGCGACAGATGACTTGGGGTGCCCAAGTTTGTTAAAGTGGTACCAGAGCATCAAGCGTGTGCTTTTCTCAAAGCATAACGGTCCTATCAAAGAACAGACAAGGCACTTAGGCACAACTTTGGGGATCTTCGTGTTCCGACCCCGGACTTATTAGGCACTCCCACCCTTACTTCATCGCGCATCGGGCACGCTCTTGTCTTCATCGCTCTGTCTTACAGCGCATAAAGGCATTAAGAATCTCAGATTACACATGGGTTCTCGTGAAGAATCTGATGGAGATAACACCTCTCAACGGGAAGGCAAAGAAAAGTTGAAATTTGGCACGGGAACTGAAGAAAAGAATGAAGATTTGGGCAAATGTTTTTTAGTAAAGTTTGCGAGAGCAGAATACAAGCGTCCACTGCAGGTTGACATGGGTTCTCGTGAAGAATCTGATGGAGATAACACCTCTCAACGGGAAGGCAAAGAAAAGTTGAAATTTGGCACGAGAACTGAAGAAAAGAATGAAGATTTGGGAAAATGTTTTTTGGTAAAGTTTGCGAGAGCAGAATATAAGCGTCCACTGCAGGTTGACATGGGTGTGAAAAGATTGATGAAGTACTCTAGAGACCCGAGATTTGTGAAACACCTGAAGATTACCCGATTGATGAGATTCACTCGAGATGGCGTGAGGCCATTGATTCCCCTCTCAGGACAAGACGAAAGCTGAAAGAACAGACGAGTGCAGAAAAGCGGAAGCTTTACTCGTAGGAAGACCTAGAACAGAACTATTGACCAGAAGATGAACCCGATACTGAAAAGGACACTAAAAGAGATACTGATGTACTGACAATCTGGTTGTTTGTGACAGATAACCAGAAATAGGAGCAAGGAACTCGCATCTGTATGTATTTGGAAGCATGGAGCTGGACATCCACTCTTTTGCAACGAGGTGAGCCATCTCCTTCCCTGTTTTGCAGGTGAAATCAAGGATGAGATAGTGAGATCGAGAGCGACAACAGCTCAGGAATGAATCGGATATTCTTTCGATTCGAGATAAGAATGATGAATTTGAATGAATGAAAGATGACAAATGTTGACGATTCTAGTGCGTCAAGATTCCCATATGAATGAGATGACTAGATGCTGTGGTGAGCGCATCAAGAGTTCCTGTGGGATGAGATGGCTACACAGGGATCTAGGTGCATCAAAACTTCTGGGCGGATGAGATGACCAGATGATTGAAACAAAGTGTTTACTAAGTGTGTGAATGAAGAACTTTGAATAGAAATTTCCGAAGATGATTTATGTATGAGATTAATCTTCTCTAGAAGAACTTGCTAGATGTGTGCAGATAACAGGTGAAATCGATGATAATGGATGACGAATTCGGAGCAATGACAGCTCCAGAATGAACCTAACAACGATAAGTATCATGAATTTTGAATGAAACTAATGGAAAAACCTGCTATTTGTGAATAGATAAGAATGAGATGATGATGATTTTGGAGCAGTGACAATTATCGAATGAACCTGATAACGAATCATGAATATTGAATCACGACTCATTCAATAGAACTGTCGTGAGTGCATCAAGAGTTCCTTCGGGATGAGATGGCCACACAGCTAGAACTGAATGATTGGACCACTCTATTCAGTATGGACTTAGTGATGGATTGGGATCCCCGGAAATGATTACTCGCACACGGCAGTGCTTGAGGCGAATGATTACTCGTACACGTCAGTGCTTGAGGCGAATGATGACTCCCACACAATAGTGCTTGAGTGGAAAATCTCTATAGACATGATCGCAATAAGGATTAGTTAATTCAACATCACTGAGGTCCGGGATGGATCTAGATGCGATCACTAAATACGTTGTTGGAGTCATGGTCTGAGATTTGGAATGAATTTTTTTAATGATTGATTTGATCTCATGTGATGTGACGTGACTGTTGTCCTTGTACAAGTGTTGGATTTGTGTCGTCTAGTGCGTCGGTACTTAGAGTTAGTGTCTATTGAATTAGTTTATGGCTTATGTCTGATTTTGTAGGCGTAATCGAGGGCGATTACAATTCTTTCAAGAGGAGGGTATGTCACAAAATGATGACGTGGCAACCCTGCTTGGACACACACACACAGTGACCCTGCTGCAGAAATGCCACGTGCAGCACTACGGACACCCGCAAAACGCGTTGGCAGGCTGACGTGGCAAAGTGTACGGAATCCCACTTTTGCACTGGTTGATGATGTGGCAACCTGTACGGATTTCCACAATTTGCACTAGTGCTTTTATGGCAGCTCTTGGAGCTAGTTGCTTTTGGGAACCAATTTGCTTTTCAGTTTAATTGCTTTTGGGGCTCTGCTTATGGCATCCCTTGTAAGAATAAAAAGGGCTCAAAGGCCTCACTCTTCAGAGCATCTGGACGCAGAGTTTGAGAGCCGAGGATCCACGGGAGTTTTATTTTGATCAAGCATTAATATAAAAGAATTTACCGAAAGGGGCGCCAGTCTTTGGGGCCAATCTCTCTTGGCACGGAACTACACCGAGTAGTGTCAACCAAATTGAATTGTGATTTTAAAGTTGTGAAGTATTTTAAGTGATTCTCTCGTGTCGTGCCGGTTCCCGGCTTGGGGTGCCCAAGTCCTATGACACCATGATCTACCATCTCCACTCTCTTCACCATAGATATGGTAACCATGAGCCATATGCCGACTACGACACCGTAGATCTGCTAACCACACACGACTATTAGAGTGAGCACCTCGTTTACATAGCCCAATTGATTGCACAAATCTCCAATAGGGCTCTAGCGGAGGGTTTCCAGAGTAGACTAGACACACTATTGTGCCTATCCCTAAGTCGGGTGACACATTGGACCCAAGGAATTATAGGACCATCATGATTGGCCACACCATGGCCAAACTCTATGGAGCTGTTATGTCCCGCTTACAGGAGAGGAGATCTAGTCTATGACACGGTTGGGATCGGTGCCCAGTGTCTGAGCGAACTTTAAAAAAAAAGGTATGAAACCTACAGATTAATAAAACTCGTGAAAACTTTGCAGAAAGCTCAGCTCTTAGGTCCTTGCTCCTCTCCCGACGCTCCTCTCCCATCTGCTTGCGCTCACGCGCCTTTGCCGTCACTTGCCCGCCTCCGGATGCACACGCCGACGCGCATAGCTTCCCAGAGCTCAACTTTCCGCGAGGGAAAAGTGCAAAAAGACGTGTTTTTGCGTGAAAAAATTCCAACTTTCCTCCGAGTTCATGATAGACTCCTCCAGCTTTGGTGCACAACGCAAAGACGTCTGAGATAACACTCACATTCCATTCAAGCATGCTCTATACACATGGATTACTAGCACTTTCCAGAGCCTCGATCAATACATATCTGCTCTAGAAAACGCAAATGTTCCGACAAACATTCGTTTGTGCTCTCTTGAAGGTGTTGTGCAAGGGTTTAATGCCTGTGTCGTCTCTCTTGAAAATACCGCTCAGTTGATGACTGTGCGCGTTTTTGAGAACGACACCCATCTCTAGCAATTGAAGATGCAGAGTGCTGCTTTTGGGCGCTCACAAGGTGGTCCTATTGCTACATTTTGTACAAGACTACCAATTTCTCAGGGGAAGAGAAAGAGGTACGGAATTAACGGTAAATAATTGGCTTCATGAATGGACCACATATTTTGATCTCCTTGAAGAGCATGACGAATGGAGGATTCAGACAATTCCTCTTTATCTGCGCAGTAAGGCGCTTACCTAGATATGACTGAGAAGCCTACGACATGGGTTGATTTTTGCATCAAATTCAAGAAGGATTTTGCAAAGATGGACCCTTTGAAAACTTATGCAAAGCTGCAAAGTCCTTAGATGAAAACTCTATCTTCTCATAAGTATACAACAATTTTCAAAGAAGCACTTACCTTCTGTAAGGTAGACTCTACGCATGTTGTGTACATGTATCCACTGGGTTTGCATGAGGACTATTGTTGGGCCTTGATGAAAAATAAACCCCCGACTCACGTGACGGATGTTGTGCAGAAGTTATGAGAAGAAAGGAATTATGATCACCAATCCGGTGAGGTCACTTTGAGGAAGCAGCCTCGATTCCAACAAAAGTCCAAATTGCCGTTGAGACCTTCTCTCGACACCATCTCACGTGGTGCCCAAGAGAAGAAAAAAGCCAGGAATGCAGCCATTATTGATGCAATGAAGAAGGGAGCTTGCTTTGGTTGTGGCGAGACGGGCATCCAAATAAAGATTTCCCCAAGAAAAAGTCCAAGAAACTGCAGGGACACCCTTCGATTCAAGTTCATGAGATCTCAGGTGTCACAAACAAATGACGTGGCATGATAACCCGGGCGGGCTATTTGGTCAGAGGACCCGGAAATCACACTGACTGCTGACGTGGAAAACCGCAAGGAGTCCTGGATTGACGTAGCAGTAGTACGGATTTCCGCATTACGCGCTGACATGCTGACGTGGCTACTGTACGGAATTCCGCAAATTGCGCTGCTTGCTTTTTATGACAGATTTTTGACCAGATGTTTGTGGGACTACTTGCTTTTGAGTTTAGAAGCTTTTGGGGCATCCTTTGTAAGCATAAATAGACCCAAAGGGCCTCACTCTTCAGGGCATCTAGACCAGAGTCTCAGAGCAGAGGACCCCTTGGGTGTTGTACTTTGCTCAAGCATTAATATAAAAACAAATACCGAAAGGGGCGCCAGCTTTTGGGGCCAATACCTCTGGGCACGGAACTACACCGGGTTGCGTCGACTCAATTATTAAAGTGTGATAAAGTTGTGAAGTATTTGAAAGTGATTCTCTCGTGTGTTGTGTCAGATTTCCAACTTGGGGTGCCCAAGTCTGTGACAGTGGTATTAGAGCATTAGGCGTGTGCTTTTCTCAAAGCATACCGGTCCTATCAAAGAGCAGACAGGGTACTTGGACACTTTGGAAATTGATATTGAAGAATCTTCGTATCCCAACCCTGGACTTATTAGTCACTTCCACCCTTACTTCATCGCGCATTGGGCGCGCTCCTGTCTTCATCGGTCTGTCTTATACGGCATAAGCCATAAAGAATCCCAGATTACACATGGGTTCTCGTGGAGAATCTGACAGAGATAATATCTCTCGCTGGGCAGACAAAGAAAAATTAAAATCCGACGCGGGAATTGAAGAACAGAATTTTGCCAGAAGACATTTAAAAATCTCTTCAATGGTTGAGAATTTGAATATGTGACAGAAGGAAAATTTGATCCTCTCAACAAGCTCTATATATTGACGCGAACAAATCTTATATCTAAAACCTTTGGAAAACTAGGGTTTTTGTAGAAAATTTTGGTATGTGTGGATTTAATATTTTGGGAAACTCTTGTTATATGTGTGCAGATAACTACTAGGAGCGAGGAACATGCATATGAAAGCATTTGGAAGCTTGGAGCTAGACATCGACTCTTTTGCAGCGAGGTGAACCATTTGCTTGAAATTTTACTTGTTTTGCAAGTGAAATCGAGAATGACATGGCAAGGAAATTGGCATCTGAAAGCAATCGGGAGCAACGGTAGCTCAAGAATGAATCCGTCAATTCAAAATAAGAATGATGAATTTTGTTTTGAAATTTGAATGAATGGATGATGATGCATGAGGAATGCTAAATGATGATAAATGATTGTAGTGCATCGAGATTTTCATATGAATGAGATGACTGGATACTGTGGTAAGCGCATCAAGAGTTCTTGCGGGATGAGATGGCTACACAGGGATCTAGGTGCATCAAGACTTCTGGATGGGTGAGATGATTAGATGATTGAAGCAGTGTTCAGTATGAACTAAGTGTGTGGTTTGTGAACTGCATGGAAATTCCCCAAGATGAATTTGATTTTATGAAATTAATGTTTTCTGGAAGAACTTGCTAGTTGTATGCTGATAATAGGTGAAAATTGAGAATGAGATTATGAATTCAGAGCAATGATAGCTCCAGAATGAACCTGACAACGATAAGAATCATGAATTTTGAATCATAATGAATGATTGAATGGAATTGTCGTGAGCGCATCAAGAGTTCCTGCGGGATGAGATGGCCATGCAGCTAGAATTGAATGATTGAACCACTCTGTTCAGTATGAACTTAGTGTGTGATTGATGGATTGGGATCCCTGAAAATGATTACTCGCACATGACAGTGCTTGAATGCAACTGGAATGATTGACCAAATGATTGCATCATTTTGGTCTCGAGAAATCTATGGACATGATGGATTAGTTAATCCGACTGTAACAGACTTGGACACTCCAAGTCAAGAATCGATCGCGACAGCACCAAATAACCACTTCAAAACAGTTCACAGCTCACAATAGATTTACACTGGCCCAACGGAGTTCCGTGCCTAGAGATATTGGCCCCAAAGACTGGCGCCCCTTTCGGTATTTCCTTTTGTATTAATCTGAGTTCAGTACAAGAGTGGTTGGGTCTCACTCTCAGACTCTGCGTCCAAATTCTCTACAGAGTGGGAGCCCAAACCACTTATTTATTTGTTTACAAGGGATGCCAAAAGCAAAGCCCCAAAAGCTTAAAAGCTTGTCCAAAAATAAAGCAGAGAACATTCTCTCACGAGCTTCCAAAAATAAAGCAAAGAAGCTCTCTCTCTCTCTCTCTCTCTCTCTCTCTCTCTCTCTCTCTCTCTCTCTCTCTCTGAAATTGCATAGAAAAAGCAAAAATGCCGCTGGTCCGCCTCCGCAATTTCCGCCGCGTTTTGCGGGCTGCCACGTCAGCAAACGTACGGAAATCTGCCACGTCAATAATCGTACGGAAATCTGCCACGTCAGCAATCAACAGAGTTAGGGTTAGGTTAGGGCAGAATTAGGGTTTCAAATTTTTAGGGTTAGGGTTTCTGCTCTCGGGCGGCCACGTCATCACTTTGTGACATACCCCCCTCTTGAAAGCATTGTAATCGCCTTCGATTACGCCTGCAAAACAAACAGAGGCCATAAACCGTCTTAGCAGACACTGACTGTTAGTACCTACGCACTAGGAACACACATCTAGCACATGTACCAATCGACAGTCACATCACATGACATCATAGGACATCACTCGAGATCACAGGACATCACATGACATTCAACATTCATTCGGATCTTAGACCATGATTTATCGGCAATGTAGCTAGCAATTGCATCGATGTTCGATTGACTAACCCTTATTGCAACCATGTCTATTCGAGATCAAGTAGACCAAAATGTTGCAGTCATTTCGTCTATCTGTTCCTGCACTTAAAAAGAAGTCAAGAACAAATCAGTATCATATTCAGGAATTCCATTTCATAAAGTCATCCGGCAGAATACTGTCAGCTCTCAGTATCCCTGAAGCTCAAAGAGACATCAATGACTCTAGTATCAAAATCGAGGCATCTGTTGACGAAGGAGCGAGTAACTCCCCTCTTGTGCATCCCACTGCACTATATCTCCGGCCAAGCTGAATTCTGGGTTCCATTTGGAGTAGACTATGCTAAACCAAAAGGCTCGAGGTAAAGTTTCACAGTCTGAGGAGTATCTGCTAGGTCCTCATCCCTTGTGTTCTCGGGAGATCAAAAATGAAATCCATTGCAATACTTTCCCAGGGGCGGGTGGGTATGGGTAAAGGCTGTAACAATCCCTGTGCTTTATGCCTGTCAAACTTGACCTTCTAGCATACCGAGCAACTGCGCACAAACTCTTCCACATTCTTCTTGTGTCTCGGCCAAAAGGAGTATCTCTCTACCCCTTTCATGGTGGTAGCGATGCCACTGACCCGTAAAAGGTGGACAGTGGCATTCAGTCATAACCTTTTTCCTCAACGGCTGTGTAACGCACAACATGATTTTTCTCATCAAGTAGCCATCCCGAATGGAATATCCCGCTACTGTGTCCCCATCTCGTATCCGTGTGAAAACGTCCGCAAAATCTGTATCTGTGGTATACTGGTCGACCATATCCTCGAAGCTCCTATGATGTATTGCGGAAATAGCTAGAACCAACGGCTTCCGAGACAAAGCAATTGCCACCACATTCTTCTCTGCTTGAACATGGACAATCTGGAAGTGAAACCGTGACAAGATGTTCGCCCACCTCATCTGCTTTTCCAATAGCTGCTTCTGTGACAGGAAGTAGCGTAAACTCTGATGGTCTGTGAAGACAGTAAAATCCGCTCCGAGTAGGTAATGTCGCCACTAAGTAAGAGCCTATGACCACAAGCATCACAATATACTTCAAATGACTTCTACAAGTCCGGCAAAGTCAAAACTAGTCCCGCTAGTCAATTTCTCTTTCAATGTCTAAAAGGTAGTCACCTCTGTGGGTCCCCACGAGAAAGGGACTCCTTTCTGTGTCAAGATATGCAAAGGGGAAGCAACCTCTGCAAACTTTCGAATGAACCGCCTGTAGTACGAACACAGTCCCAAGAAGCTTCTAACTTCATGGACAGTCCTCAAGTCGGGCCAATCCCGGATAGTCTCTATCTTGGCCGGATCCATTTGCACTGCTGCTGCTGAGACAATGTGTCCCAGAAAGTGCATCTCTGGTAGGAAAAATTCACTTTTCTTTGCATTAATCACTAACTTGTGATCTCGTAATGCGTGAAAGACCTGAAGAAAATGATCTCTATGTTCTGCCTCATTCTTGCAGAAAACAATGATATCGTCAAAGAAAGTGCCAACAAATAGCCTATACTCTCGAAAAATCCTGTCCATGATCCGGTTACATGTCGTAGGAGCATTAGTTAAGCCAAAGGGCATCACCAAAAACTCAAATAACCCAAAAGTCGTTCGAAAAGCTGTCTTGTAAACGTCTATCGGCGCGATTCTGATATGATGATATCCACTCTTCAAATCAATCCTGCTAAAGTACGAGGATCCCTGTAATCTGTCGAGTATATCATCGATCCTAGGAATCGGAAATCTGTTCTTGATGATGATTTTGTTGAGAGCTCTATAATCGATGCACATTCTCCAAGATCCGTCTTTCTTCAAAACCAACAATATTGGAGAGCAATACGGTGAAGTACTAGGCTGGACAAGACCCTTTTCCAAGGGGTCTTTCACTTGGTTCATAATCTCTTCATTCTGTGCTCGGCTCACACGGTAAGGTGGCCGGTTCGGTGGTGTGCTTCCAGGTATCAGATCAATGATATGATCTTCAGGACGAGCAGGTGGTAACTCGCCTGGTAGGCCCTCTGAGAAGCAATCGGTGTGAGAGTGGAGAAAATCTTGGCATTCTTTATCAAGTTTAGACATATTTGTCCTATCCTTATCACTCAATTCTTTCATAAAGATCGAGTAAACAAACAGACTGGATTTCATTAATTTCGAAATGGGTGAAGCCGATACAATAGGGACAAACTCGCCCTTCAGTTTAATGTCAAGTACAATAGTTCTGCCCTTCTCTGTAGTCAATGTCGCTTTCCTCGCTTGATAATCTACCATGGTATTGTTCTTGTGGTACCAGGGAATTCCCAAGAGAACATCACAACCTTCCAAAGGCATTATGTAAAAGTCCTCATGCCCCAAATACCCCTGACAATGTAACCGAAGTTTGCCAATGACAGGTGTAATGGCTACACGTCCCTGTCGGGTGCCGCTAGAACAGCCTCTGCAAGTGGTCCCATGCGATCGGGAGTGATCTCGAGCGGCGCCGCCAATTTCAGTGAAATGAAGTTGGCCTTGGCTTCTCCATCAAAGAAGATCAGGGCCTCTTGGTCTTTCGCTTTGCCCCAAGCTCGGTAATGTTCTGTACTCTCGTCCGTGGTGTTGAGATCGGTACCCACACAATCTGGAACCAGTCCTGTTTTCATCTTGCCTTTTCTTCCACGTTCCTTAGCTGCTCTCGAACTCTCAGGCCTTTCGTCGTCCTTGTCATTCTGTTCTTTTTGTGCCTTTTTAGGACACTTCGCGGAGATATGTCCATGTTCCCCGCATCCAAATCACTTCCCCTCCCTGATGAAGCGAGCTCTCTCCTGAGGAGTAAGCTTGGGTCGTGCATCCTTCTTTTCTGGGTTGCTCTTTCTCTTTCTACTTTCATTCGCTGAAGTTTGTTCGGCTCGTTGTGTCATGACCTCATCGGTAGGGTAGGTCAAACTGCCAGAGTGGATGGCAAAACCCCGTTTCGCATGACTCATCAACTCCTGAATAGAAGCCGACTTCTGTTCCAAGTAGTGATCTCGGATCTCTGTAGGTAGACCCATGGTAAACCGCTCAATCTGTTCTCTGAACGAAATCTTCTTGAATGAAGAGGCGGGTAGAAAAGACTCCAGAATCTCTCGCAATAAGCGTCCACTGTTTCTCTCTTGGTCATCCGAAGATGGTTCCAAGCAGCTCGTATATCGCGTTCATACTCTTGAGTCAGCCAAGAAGAAATAAAAAGCTTCTTAAATTTCAGCCATTTAACTGGCGTAGTCTTGTTTAAAAGAAGCGTGGACCACCAAGTTTGAGCATTCCCCTTAAAATAAGAGGCAGCTCTCCGAATCTTAGAGTGCTCTGAGTAGCGTCCTCCCGCGAAAGCGATGTCAAACTGCTGTATAAAAGACAAAGCCTTCGAAGCATCTTATATCCCGAAAACGTGTCAAATTTAATTGATTGTCCACCTTCCTTAAACTCTCGGACTTTCTTGCTTTTGTCTTTCAGAAAATCATACTGGTTGGCTTTATAAAAATTCTTCTTGTTTGCATAAAAGTTGCCGTCATCAGAGTCTGAACTGTTTGTAGACGAGTCCTCTATAGAATTGTCAAGGACTTTCTTGCTTTTGTCTTCCAGAAAATCATACTGGTTGGCTTTATAAAAATTCTTCTTGTTTGCGTAAAAGTTGCCGTCATCAGAGTCTGAACTGTCTGTAGACGAGTCCTCTGTAGAATTGTCACCACTGGGCGAGATTTAGACTTGCCTTTTTCTTACCCTTTCCAAAGCGTTGTTGCTTGCTTCGCTTTTTGCCTTTTCTGTCTTCTTCGCTCGAGTTAGAAGAGCTAGAAGAACTGTCAGAAGAAGAAGAAGAAGAAGAAAAACTGGGTACTCCTTCAAATCGAACACGCTTTGTCTGTTTCTTTACCTTATCAAATGCGACTGACGACCCAAATAACCCGGGAAGTTAGTGCCTTTCTTCTGCTTTTTGCCGAGCTTTTTAGCTTTGTTCTGCGTGTCGAAAAGCTGAGCAATCCGTGCATCAACCACCTCTTCTAATTCCTTCTCTGAATATTTCTTGTGAGCAGAAGGTTTCTTGAGAGCGGGTTTCGGGGGTGGTGTTGTGGTTTTCTGCCACTACTCGTGCACTTCCTGAAAAGAAGTCTCGCTCATATATTTTGCAAATTTTGGGTCCTTCGCAAACTTGAGCATCATCTTTGTTGCATCGTTGATCAATTGACGACACTCCATCTCTCGTCGCTCTGCCTGAGTAGGCCGAGGTGGGCCATACTCTCTGCCGGAATCTTCGTTGTGATCCCTTGCCACATCTTCGGATGCAGAGGGAGTTGACTGATCCTTGCGTGAAGCCATAGGTGCAGTGGAAAAAAAAATTGGGATCGGATTTCCCGTAGAAGAGAAATCGGCCGTGCTTTGATACCACTGTAACAGACTTGGACACTCTAAGTCAAGAATCGATTGCTACAGCACCAAATAACCACTTCAAAACAGTTCACACCTCACAATAGATTTACACTGGCCCGACGGAGTTCCGTGCCTAGAGATATTGGCCCCAAAGACTGGCGCCCCTTTCGGTATTTCTTTTTGTATTAATCAGAGTTCAAAGTATAAGAGTGGTTGGGTCTCACTCTCAGACTCTGCGTCCAGATGCTCTGCAGAGTGGGAGCCCAAACCACTTATTTATTTGTTTACAAGGGATGCCAAAAGCAGAGCCCCAAAAGCTTAAAAGCTTGTCCAAAAATAAAGCAGAGAACATTCTCTCACAAGCTCTCTAGAGCTTCCAAAAATAAAGCAAAGAAGCTCTCTCTCTCTCTCTATTTGAAATTGCGTAAAAAAGCAAAAATGCCGTTGGTCAGCCTCCGCAATTTCCGCTGCGTTTTGCGGGCTGCCACGTCAGCAAACATACGGAAATCTGCCACGTCAGCAATCAACAGAGTTAGGGTTAGGTTAGGGCAGAATTAGGGTTTCAGATTTTTAGGATTAGGGTTTTTGTTCTCGGGCGGCCACGTTATCACTTTGTGACACCGACATTAGTGAGTTTCGGGATGGATCTAGATGCGATTACTAAATACGTTTTCAGGAATCATGGTCCTAGATCAGTACGAAATCTATGGACTTGATCGCAATATGGGATTAGTTAATCCCACATCAAAGAGGTCCGGTGCGGACCTAGATGCAATGGCTCAATACGTCGCCAAGAATCATGGTCCTAGACTCTATGTGATATGATGTGACTGTCGTCTTTGTACAAGAGCTGGATTTGTGTCGTCTAGTGCGTCGGTACTTAGAGTCCGTGTCTACTGAATTGGTTTATGGCTTATGTCTGATTTTGCATGTGTAATCGAGGGCGATTACAATTCTTTCAAGAGAGGGGTATGTCACAAACAGATGACGTGTCATGATCACCGGGCAGGCTGTATGGATAGAGGACCCGGAAATCACGTTGACTGCTGACGTTGCAGACCGTACGAATTCCCGGAATTTGCGTTGACTAATGACGTGGCAGTAGTATGGATTTCCGCATAACGCACTGACATGATTGCTGTACGGAATTCCGCAAATTGCGTTGCTTGCTTTTTATGGCAGGATTTTGACCAGATGCTCTTGGGACCACTTGCTTTTGAGTTTAGAAGCTTTTGGGGCATCCCTTGTAAGAATAAATAGACTCAAAGGGCCTTACTCTTTAGAGCATCTGGATGCAGAGTCTGAGAGTAGAGGACCCCTTGGGTGCTGTACTTTGCTCAAGCATTAATATAAAAACAAATACCGAAAGGGGCTCCAGCTTATGGTGCCGATACCTCTGGGCACGGAACTACACCGGGCCGTGTCGACTCAATTGTTAAAGTATGATAAAGTTGTGAAGTATTTTAAAGTGATTCTCTCGTGTGTCGTGTCAGAAATCCGACTTGGGGTGCCCAATTTTGTGACATCAAGTAACTTTGATGTTATTCAAGTTGAAATCCATCATTTAGCACACAGTTCATGCACTAATTGTACCACCAAGGTGTTTGATAAGCACGATCTTCTCCGTTCTCTTGGGAGGATCAATGGTCATGACGTGACTGTGCTCCTTGATAATGGAAGCTCACAGAATTTTTTAGATGCAAAATTGATACAGGAACTCTACTTGCAGACGTAGGCTAGTGACCATGAGTATCGTGTAAAGATGGCTCGAGTTGAAGATACAGATGTATGGAATCAGACGGTTCGTTACTTGGAGCTCGAGCTCGTTGATTACAAAGAGAACCTAGATTTCCATATCATGCGTCTAGACAGAGCAGATGTTATTTTAGGAATTCCATGGTTTTTTGATATACAAGATACATTTTATATAGAGTATGTACATCACTCTCTTGTCTACTGCATATGTAGAGCATATGAGGTATGAGAGACAAACATGAGGCTCTTATCACACAATATCCCACCCACAATAGATCATGGAGTCTAGAGATCAGCGCGAGTTTGGCCGTTTGCTAGTGGAGATACATAGACATAGAGAGACACTATTGGCATCTGTAGCGGCACCATAGGGTGGCAGACTATCCAGCGGACCACTACCCTACCGCCACGCGTCACACAGACACGACGAGAGGTCACCTTATTGCCGAGATGGTTAGAGCTAGGAGAAGTCCCCTGAGCTCTAGCTCCGAGTAATAATCGCATACAAATCCTGGATATCCAGACTCGCTACCAGCAGGAAGTCTAGGAGAGATCTGGTCAAATGCTGCAAACCCAGCCACGATCATATGCAGAGCCCTTACACCATACCCACCAATGTACCAGATCTTACATCCCCAGTTTGATGTAGGATGGGTGCTAGCCAGCTTGATGCACTTCATGAGTATACTTTCCTGCGTTCCCCCCCACCCCCCCCCCCCCCCCAAAAAAAAAAAAACCCCCCACCAAAAAAAAAAACTCCTCCCTTCCATACACCATGTAAATTGTATCCTAGCCTTTCATGTATCCCCCCCTACCACAGTACCACATTTTGTTACTTTTGTACTTGTGTCCTTTTCCAATAGATGGAGGACACACCCCCATATAAATTTGATTTGTCTCATAAGCTGACTTCGCCCTCCAATAGACGTAAAAAGATCTTTCTTTCTTTTCTCAGCGAATTCAATCAACTTGAATTCGAATGGTAATTTGGAAGAGTCTGAATGAAGCAGATTATTTTTATGTCTAGTTATATTTCCTTAATTTCATCATGCATGCTTGCAATGGCCATAAATTCTTTATAAGATTTACTCACCTTGTTGATGTCAATGACTGTAACTTTTATCATTGTAAGTTATAACTTGTGTCAGTCTAAGGAGCTGTCTCTGAAAGTTGCACCCTTTCAAAAGTCCTCTTCTTTTCCTTATTTTCACATAATCTGCAATTCTTGACATTTTGAAGATCGATTGTCTAGCCATAAAGAGAAGTGTTCACCCTCCCTGGAGGCTAGTCTTGAAAGAGAATTGCTTCAACATTTGTGGCTACAGATTGCAGACGTTTGGTCCTGTGGGGTCACCCTTTATGTCATGCTAGTTGGTGCTTACCCCTTTGAAGATCCTCAGGATCCAAAGAACTTCCGGAAAACTATCAGTGTATGGTGCTTTGCCCTTGATCGTTGTTGCCGTTACCTGGTTTGAAAGGTTTTCGCTTTGACTGGCATCATCTTTGATACAAGCAGAGGATTCTGAATGCTCAATATACGATTCCAGATTTTATCCATATATCGACCCCGTGTCGCTATCTTCTTTCAAGAATTTTTGTGGCAAATCCAGCGAAGGTGAATTTTATGTTTCTTTCTTTCTTTCCAATAATCTGATACAGACCAAACATTCTAGCAGATTATGATATAACACAAGCATTCATGGTGTCTGGCAGCGAATAAGCATTGCTGATATAAAGAGTGATCCTTGGTTTTTGAGAAGTTTACGACGAGAGCTTGAGGAGCCATTGCCTGCTGATCATGAGGGGGATGTGAAAGTTGCAGAACAGAGTGTGGAAGATATAATGCGCATAGTGAATGAAGCCAAAGAACCTGGAGCAGGGGCAGCTAACAGTTTTGAGGAGATGCCCATTGATTTGGAAGAAATGGAATTTGATCCTGAAGCTGGGGGCAGTGGGGACTTTGTTTATGCTACATAAGCAGTCTAGTGGAACGGTGGTGAATCATCAATAACTGGAGCGTGTCTCTGCAGAATTATCCTTTGCGGTTAGTGTACTTTGTAAATAATACTAAATATATCCATTCAATATGAGGGGTTACCCAATTCATCGTATACATGCAGCACCTGGCTAGTACTTGCTACAGGCTTTAGATGCGCAATGATAGATAATGAATGGCGTGCACGTTGCTCCTGGCTCATTTTGTAGCGACGAGTGCAACTTCCGCTTCCTCTTGCGGCAGTACCACCATGGCGAAAGAGAGATTATTCGAATCCAGAATTGAGTGAGAGACTGAGAGCTACTTAAAGTGATAAGACAAGCCAAAATGCTGCCTACATTCACCTCTGTTGCATGTGTTCAACTATAGCATCCCAACATTATTGCTTTCTTGCCTGCCTGCAAGGATGTAACAGACCACAGACTCCACATTTGATACTTGCTGGAGGAATAGGTGATTCCACCAGCCACATGCTGAACATGAATGTCGTTGATAACTGTAGGAAATGCAAGTGCCCATTTTGCATTAGCCACAACTTAATTGATGACTGTATGAGTTGGTGGTCCGAGCTCATTTCCACTGGCTTCCTTGACGTCGTGTACACATTAAATTGGCTACTTTATAACTCTCTTGTTGAGTCTCATCCTTGTCACACACCACCATCCTAGGCACATTTTCATTTTGTTCACTCGCAATGTTGGTATAACCTCTGTTAACACCTCCATACAACAAAAGCAAGCCTGTAGTACTGCATCGGTCCCTAAGCATTACTCTTCCATTATCATTGTGTTTCACCCACTTTGTGCACCAATTGATTTCTCATTCTCCATGTGATGTTCTTGACAAAACTTTGAGATGAGTGCACTCCCAAAGCCAACAACTAGACATGTAGCTTTGTATTATGCTTTCGAAAGTGACCCTCTTCGCATTGCCCGGTGAGACATTGCAATAACTGCATTCCAACAGAAGACATTCTACTGCCTAGATAGAAAGCTTCTCAAGAACTTCTTGTGCTTTCAAAAGTACTCTATGTAGTGCTCCTCCGCAAGATGATGTTTTTTCAATAGCCTTACTAACAATTCCATCTCTGCGTTAGCTTGCTTGCATCAATGTCTTATTTAATGCCACCTGATAACACTTGCAATCACCTGCAATTGCATCTAGAGAGATTCCTCCACGCTCTCAAATTTTGTTTGCCTGTGTCAATGTCTTACTTAATGCCACCTGATTGCAAGTTGCAAGCACATGCAATCGCATGTTGCACACATGCCAATCAAAGTTCTGCCAAGCAAATGAGGTCTTCCAATAGCCCTTGATTCTAAATCTCATTATCAATTTGTTTTCCATGCCAACGTCTTGCATCATACCCCATGCCTTTAAAACAAACACATAGGTGAATTGCAATTGAAGAGAATTCTTGGCTCCACATATTGTTGAAAATAGTAGAGCACTTCCTAGCCTACCCATGTTGCACCCCGAGTGATATTTGAGACATGAATCACCTCAAGGACTACTACTTTCCAATTTACACTTCTTCACATCGCTCAATATGAGGTCATCTTTTGATAGACAATTGGTTTCAGGGGGCAAACGAGCACCGATACAAATTTTGGAATGGGCCCTTCAAATTTTAGAGGTGCCTTTTCTTAGATGCCTTTTTAGTGGGTCTGTAGGGTAGCCCTCTTAACAATTCTCTAAGATGAAGGGTGGGCTGCCACACGGTAGCATGAATCTTCTCCCGCATTATAGATACATAGAAACATAGATGATAGCATGTGTAGTTGAGCCCGCCCTCGGAATTCTCACCAATAAACAAATCACCTATATCACATATGTTCAAAGGGTTAAAAAAGCCCCTATTTCTACATCCTATGAGGTAATAAAACAGCGTGTTTTTCTTGAAAAAAACTTACAAGGTTTTTCCCAAAATACAATAAAAAACTGCTTTTGTAAATGTAACTTTGAACATCACACTTTTAGCCATCATTCACCACAAGTGAAATTGCTATTACCTTCCAATGTTTTTTGATTGTCCATAAAAGTTGCACAAAGTTAGAGTAGCTTGTAGATGCTTAGAAAACAAGACAAGTGAAGGGCTTTTGTTGTGTTAAGAACGTTCGAAGGAACTTGACAATGGAGTTGGGAGTGGTTTGATTCGTGACTTGATTGGTTGAAAAAAAAATTGATGCTATAATTAATCACATGACCGATACCTCTTCAATTTCAAACAATCACTAAGAGTAAGCTATTCATTACCATCAAATCTCTCCAAGATGTATGCAACAAGGGTGAAATCAAGCATCATTGCTCTCTCGTTGCCTCTTGATAACATGCACAAATGTCGCAACAACATACCATCCGACAAGCATGCAAACTAAAAGAGGCAGAACAGTGAGGAAGAGATTTTTGAATGTGCTTGAAATAACCCCTATGACTTATGTGATCCGAAATTAAGAGGGGTCAAATATAATTTTAGCCTTAGAGTTTAAGGTCTAATGAATCTCCCCTTAAGAGCTGCATTCCATTGCATTATGAAGGAATAGGAAGAGCTTTCATGCTCTGTAAATTTTTTGCCTTGCCATTGTAAAGACTTGGGAGTGCTTAGAGGATCTCGCTTATGCTTTGTAGCAATAGCAAAGAGGCACCATTTTCTATATACTGATAGCCGTTTTTCGGCTCTTTGTAATTGCCACAGTGAGTTACCTCACCCTACCAAAATCACCCAAACACTGTGGCTATCCCTACCATTTCACTGTACATAGGCGTGCGTGAGTCACGGGACTTTTCCCATATCTTCTTAAAAAACCCTCAATTAGCTAGTCATTGGGCTAGTTGAGCCAAAAAAAAAAATAAAAAAATAAAATAAAAGTATATTATGGCCCATGCGTATGTAAATATTTTTTTGTATATAGGGCCTAAATAAAAGATTTTTTCATAATTATTTTGGTATTTATTTAAATATTTCTACCTACGTGTGTGTTATTTATGCTCTGTACATTGCCTCACCATTACCACAATTTTTTCTTACCATTTTTCATACTCTTTATTTCATATAGAAATATTTTCATGTAAGCTTCTCTTATATTTGGTGTAACTCCTCCCCAACAAAAATCCAAAAAAACTAGTTTTATTTATGTGTATATTTTTTCACTATTGTGATTTTTCCCTTCCTACATCTATTTTGTTTTTTTTCTAAAAAATTAGAACACCAAAAATATTTATTTTTTTATGGTAGCCTCATAATGAGAGAGATTTCTTTTGACCCCTTTATATTTTTTTTCCACTTATATTATTTATATTTGACATGTACATATTTTTTAGACCCTTCAATATTTGATTTTCTTAGTTGTACTATTCACTTATATCATGATCTCAACAATATCTTTAATTATAGACCTACCAAATAAGGTCAAGGGTAGGTGGCATGCATACATGCACTATGGAGGGCTCACTCTTGGAGGTATTCAAAAGAATCATCCAAAGAAGGACCCCACAAGGACCTTGCGCAGTGGAAAAAAACGGTCGGTTTTGTTGAATTTTTAAAGTTCACTTGCTCTCCGAATTTGAAAAGGTGATACAAACAAAAGTTGTAGCTCGTGGGCTGAACTTTTGCCTCAAATTTTTTCATATTTTTTTGAGCTACGAGCTGTGAGCTATGATTTTATTAGTGGACCCCAGTTTTCCCATGCTATGCAGCCACACTCTCTCTTCCACTTTATCATTTTCCTCTTTCACACACACTTCTCCACTCATCATCCCCACCTCTCTCACCACTCCTCTCTGCACCCTACTCACCTTCTCCTCAACCTTGAAGAATAAGAGAAACCATGGTGAACTCATACCTTCCACACACAATTCCATTCCAAAATTGACCACCTAGTCTCATTTTTCCTCCTCCAAATTACCCATATCTATAAAAAAAACCACAAAATTCAGCCTCTTCTCTTAAAAGACAGCATCATGGTGGTTGATTACTCAGCTTCAATTACCTTGTCTCTCAAGGAAGGTCAAGAGTGGAGAAAAAATGTACCGTCAAAGCTAGTGGACCGTCAAAAAGCGTCAAAATTGGCCCTACTCAAGACACTTGGAGCATCAACCTTTTCTTACCTCTTAAGAGTTTTTCTTCCTTATTTGTATCTTACATGGATACTCCCATTGTAAATATCCAATTCCATTTGTAAATTAATACTAACTCTACTAACACTAACCCACTATGAAAAGTACTATCACCTCCATTTCTCTCCTCTCTCTTTCCCCACCAACTTCTTGATAATTCCAAGCAAAAGAAATTAGATAAATTGCTGAAAATCTAACCCAACCATGGTTAGAGGAGTAACCCTAGCCTTCAAAATTGCTATAAAAGGAGGGTGTAGCTAGCACAAAAAAGGGGGAGCCATAAGCAAGAGCACTATGCTATAGCTTGAGAAGCCAAGCTCAACCTCTCTAGATGGAGCTCTTGAGTGGAAGCTCATTGTCTTATGCATGTGCATGTGTTGTAATAGGGGATTAGCAAGGGAACTCTATGCCATTGTAAGAGAGAGAGTGATCATTCAATTGAGAGTAGAAAATCTATCATTTCTCCTACTAGTGTAAGCCCAACATTTGCTGAATCAAGGAGGGTGGATTTGGACTAAGCTTGGATACTTTGTCTCCCTTCCAACGTGAAGTAATGGACAACAATGATGCGTAAGTGTCTTGGTGTTTTTTGTTAAGTTCTTGATAGCTTGTCTCTAGTGTTGTCATCAATTTAGCCATAAATCCCACATACTGTAAGAGGGCGACAGGGTGGAGAGGACTCCCCTGGCCTTAAGACAGTGATTGGGGTGGCTTTTCTTGTGATATGTTGTGGTGAAATTTACGCAAGCTATGTTGAACAAATACTAATCTCACTTTGATTTGTCATGACAGATTTGTAAGAAGGTATTAATGCAACAAGCACCCCCTCCCCCTTTCTCTCTCTTTCTTAAATATATAGTTGTGTTTGCTTGATCATTGCCGATACGTTTCAAAGCAGCCCGAGCACCATCTCCCTCTCTCTCTCTCTCTCTCTCTCTCTCTCTCTCTCTCCCCCTCGTGTTTTAGTGTGTGAGAGTGTTCCATTGGTGTTAGGGTTAGTGTAAATTCCTTGCTTGTTTGTGGGTTGCTCTAACGATTCTCCTCTTTTGCGTCCTAGTTCGCTCTTAAACTAGGTGGTGCCCCTTGTGTAGTTGGGATTTGGCTGGGGGTTTGTTGTTTTGGTTTGTGTTGTGTTGTGCCCCAGCCCCATTGAGCAGCACGGGAGCCTTGAAGGGTGTCTAGAGGTTGCTCTTCTTGTTGCCCGCCCCGGACCGCCTCAAATTGGTGCCCCCACTGAGGAACGGTTTGTGTATTTTTGTGTAGAATCAACCTTTAGCATAGTCAAGTAGTTTGAATGAATCATGAAAATTTGTATGATCCCTTCATTCCCATTGCAAGGCAAAAGGTACACATAATTGTTAGTACGAAGTTGCAATTTCAATGTGTCATTCGTAGAATTTTAGGTCCTCTTAGGTTGGCCGAGATAAACGCTTCAGTAAATCCTTTTATTTTGCCTCTCATTAGGTACGACCTTAGTTTGGACATCTATATTTTTGTTTTGTTTTAAGCATTAGGTCATGCATAGACCATGGATAATGGCCCAGGAATAGAGGTTTTCCCCTTCCATTTCACTCCACACATTAGAATAAACATTGCAATTAGTAGGAAAATCCATTTTCAACAACGTATGGTATTCATGTTTGGTGCCCAAAGAGTAGGAGAAATTCTCGCATCACCAAACCCTGTCATCCTACCTCTTATTGATTATCATAGGTCGTTTCATGTGAATATCTTTATTTTGATGTAGAATAGATTGCAAGCTAGAAAACATTATTGTGTAAATCTTTTTAAGAAAGAAAAACAAAAACGGGTGTCACTTTGAAATCAATTCAATGGAAAGCCAACGCCAAATGTCTGGGTATTCTCTTTTCTTTGGAGAGCCTGGAGAGGATGCAGAATTATTTTTAGCGAATTTCAAGATGTCTTGCCGTATCAAGAGGATAATAACTGATCAAGAACGTGTAGAAATGTTTGAGGTGGTCCTTAGGAAAGATGCTAGCATTTGGTTTGACTCTTTGCCTGAGGAAGTTAAGGGGAATTACACAGAAGTTTTGAATCGTTTCAAGAAATACTTCTTTGATCCCCAAAACACTCAAAAATTATGGCAAGACATTGTTTCTCATAAGCAAAAAGACTTAGATGACTACTACTTGTACAAGCAAGAGTTTCTACGTCTTTGGGCTCTATGGATACGAAATGTTGCTAACCCTGGTGATGGTGCAGAATTTCTAAAGAAGGAGAGGTTCATAGCCGGACTCTTTCCTGACCTTAAGGTAAAAGTTGAGGCGGGTGCACCTGCTACCTTTGATGCAGCTGAAACTAGGGCTGCTGAGAAATATAGGAAACTCAAGTGCTTAAGGGGAGAGGTTCCAATAGAAGGTCTTAGACCCAAAGGTAAGTCACAAGCATCAACATCGATAGAGCTTCCTGAGGTAACGACGGAAGTAATTGAGAAGTTAAACGAATCTTTAAGCAGCCTGTCAATTCACCTTGCACAAGCTGTAGGTCCAAAGGGACAAGCAAAGAAGTCTGAAGAGCGAGATCCACGACCTAGGAGAGTCTTGCAATGTTGGAATTGCGGAGAGTCTGGACATGGGATGTATAATTGTCCTTGGCCCCGTGGAGAGCCAGGGAGACCTAACATGAATTACCCAGTGATGAATGCAGGAGAAGGAGCTGGTCAACAACCAAGGCTTCTACAAAGGCCAAATGGACCAAGACCACCTCCACAAGGGGTAGAAGGAGTTCCACCTTTTCCAGATCCAAATGTGCATGTGGTAGAGGTGACAAACTCAAATGAGGTTGACATGGAAGCAAATGGCATTAAGCGTGGCCGAGGAAAAGGTAAAGAGAAAGAGGGTGTCCCATCACAGAGTGACCATGGACAAGGCAAGAAGGCAAAGGAGACCAAGGAAGCTAAGAGGACTCGATGTCGTATCAATCTCCAAGACTTCCCTCTTGGACATGGTATGGCTCCATACAACCTGTTGGAAGACATGCGAGGTAAGGGTCCTGATATCTCATGGCCTCAGTTTCTTGCATTATGCCCACAAGTTAGGAGGGATTTAGCAAAGACAGTTAGCACTAGGAGAAAGGTAAAAGAGAGTTTTCCTGTTGTAAAAATTGCACATGCTGAAATGAACGAGGATATTACACCTGTGCTAGATTGTTACATAAAAAGAAGATTGGTTAGGAAAGGTCTAGTGGATGGGGGTGCACAAATTTGCATCATGACAGAAGGGCTCATGCAAAGACTAGGCATGCACATCCATGAGACACCTGAAATCAAAGTGAAAATGGCAAACAATAGCAAGGCTAGGTGCGTAGGCATTTGTAAAAATGTTTTTGTGGAGGCCTTTGGCATTAAGAAGGCAGTGGATTTTTATGTTATGTCGACCAAGGGAAGTGGTTATCCATTTATCCTAGGAAGACCATGGCTAATGAAAATGCGAGCTTTGCAGGATTGGGAGAGTGGGAAATTAATTTGCAGGAATGACAATCATAAGAAGGTTGTCTTTGACATGAAGGAGCAACGCCAAGAGGAGCTCCATGAAGAATCATCTCAAAGTGAGACGGAAGAAGGTTGGACCGATAGCACTTCAGAAGAAGAAAGTAGCAGCAGCATTACTGAAGAGGAGTCTTCCATCGAAGTCATGGGGGTAAGGTTTAAGCCAAGCAACCAAGAGACCTCTTGTCAAGGCTTGGAGGAGGTAGGTCCTCAAGAGAACGAAGGTGTTCAAGATGAAGGGATGCTGGAAGGTATGCTATCAACAACACTTACAAAGGATGAAAGAGAGGAGTTCAAATGTGTGCTAAGGAAGTTTCCTAGGCTTTTTGCTAAAGACTACACCGATGTGCGTGGAGTAGATGCTGTTCAACACAAAATTGAGTTGAAGCCAGAGGCCACGCCTAAGGCTCAGAAGCTACGAAGGCTAGGAGTCATCAAGGAGCAGGCTTTACTCAAGGAGGTAAGAAAGCTTCTAGCAGCAGGTTTCATTTATCCAGTGGAGAATTCAAAGTGGGTCTCTCCCGTTGTTGTCACTCCTAAGAAAAACAGAAAGTGGAGGGTGTGTGTGGATTACCGTCCACTCAATGAGGCAACAAAAAGAGATCACTTTCCCCTCCCATTTCAGGATGAGATACTAAATGAGGTAGCTGGTCATGAGAAGTACACTGTGTGTGATGGCTATTCAGGCTACTTTCAAATAGGTATCGCATTGGAAGATCAATTGAAAACAACCTTTATCACTCCTTGGGGTTGTTATGCTTTTAGAGTCATGCCATTTGGTCTGACAAATGCTCCTGCAACATTCCAACGTTTCATGAACATGGTGTTTCAAGCATTCTTTGGAAAGTCAATTAGGGTGTTCATTGATGATTTCTGCATTTATAGCTCAAAATCATTGCATCTACAAAGGGTAGAAGAAGGTTTAAAGAAGCTTTATGACATGGGAGGTCAACTCAACCCCGACAAGTTCCACATAGGTGAGGATGAAGTGATCTTGCTCGGTCACAAGGTTTCCTATAAAGGCATTGAGGTGGATCCTTCAAAGGCAAAGGCTCTTATTGAGCTCCCATCACCGAAGAGTCTTAAGGAGGTCATCTCTTTCATTCAGAAGGTGAAGTATATGTCACGCTTCATTCACTTAGCCTCGGAGTTGCTTCATCCTTTGCAAAAGTTAACACAACAAGTAGAATTTGCATGGTCTGATGAGATTGAAGAGTATTTTTGTAACATTAAAGTCATTTTGTCAGAGCTACCAACACTCATGCCTCCTTGTTGGGAGTACACATTCTTTGTTAGCTCTAGTGTTGGAAGGGAAACAATTGGTGCTGTGTTGCTACAACAAGATCCCCACAGTACAAGGATGCAACCCATCTACTTTGCTAGTAGGGTCATGAATGCTTTGGAGAGAGGCTACACGGAGGCAGAACTCATGATGCTTTCTCTCATGTTTGCGATAAGGAAGTTTAGATCCTACTTGCTCCCAAAACCTTTTGTAATTCTCACCGCAGAGAATTTGTTCCCTTGGGTGTCATCTCAAATGAATCTTAGTACTAGGATCTCAAAGTGGATTATGGAGTTGCAAGAGTTTCAATACTCTTTCAAGGTAGAAGATAGTGTGCGTGCACAATTGGCAGGGATTCTCACTTATAGGGTACATGAGAAAGAAATTAAGGTGCCTCAAGTAAAGACCCTACCATTGCCACCACCAAAAAGTATTCCCAATGCTTTTACCTTATTCTTTGATGGAGCTTTTCGACGAGCCACAGGGAAAGCAGGGGGAGGGCTAGTGTTGCTCAACCCAAGTGGAGAGGTGGTCATGAAAGAGAAGTTCAATCTACCAAGTTCAGCTAGCAACAATGAAGCAGAATACGACACACTAATTCATGGTTTGAAGATGTGCATTGGCCAAGGGATACAACGCCTCATGGTAAAGGGAGATGCACTTCTCATTGTTAAACAGATTTTAGGCATTTGGGCATGCAAGAATGAAAGCTTACGGACAAAAGTTCATGCCATTCGTAGATTGTTTAATCAATTTGAAGAAGTGCAACTATATCATATTCCTAGGAAACAGAATGAAGATGCCGATTTACTTGCACAGCAAGTAGTTACATGTGTTGAGAAAGAAGTGCAGGTCATCATGGTGGCAGCAACTGTCAAGCAACCGAGATACCAGGGATTGGAGTCATTGACTCCCATTATTAGCTACATTTTGGAGGGCGAGTTTCCACAAGACTTCACGAAGGCTCAGAAGAGGAGACTCATGAAGAAGGCAAGCGCATATCTCTTCCTAGAAGGCTCCCTCTATCAAAGAGGGAGGGATCAAGTATGCAGAAGAGTACCAACTATTGAGGAAATTCCAGCCATTCTAAAAGGTTTGCATGAAGAAGCATGTGGTGGTCATTTTGCCCAAGAATTAACTGTGAAGAAGATTTTGCTTGCGGGGTATGTTTGGCCAAGTCTGCATGTGGATGTCCAACATTGGTGTAAAAGTTATCACAATTGTTACGTAAATGGGAATAGAAGATTGGTTTATGGTCCAAGGCAAATCGTGCTTGCAAATGGACCCTTTGAAAAGTGGGGCATTGATGCTATGGGTCCTCTGCCTAGGACAAAAAATGGTAAACTCTACATTCTAGTGGCTGTAGACTATATGACAAGGTGGGTGGAAGCACAAAGTGTGGCAAAGGTAAATGAGAAGACAGTGAGCAAATTCGTCTACACTCACATTTGTTGTAGATTTGGCACACCTTTGGAGATTGTTTCTGATAATGGTCCAGGGTTTAGAAAGGGATTGCTCACAGAAGTCTGTGAAGAACTTCACATTCTACATCGTCACAGTACACCCTACTATCCCCAATCAAATGGTTTGGTAGAAAAAGCTAATGGTGTCATTGCAGGCATCATTAGAAAGATGGTGAAAAACAAGACAAAGTTGTGGGATGACTTCTTGGATGGTGCCTTGTGGGCATATCGAACCACATATAGGGAAGCCACGGAGTTCACACCATTTCACTTGGTCTATGGTCAAGAGGCTTTGCAGCCTATCGAGCTCAACATTCCAACAATGCGACTTCATGGCAAAGGAGCACAAGATGATTAAGAGGTATGGATGGATCGACTGCTTACCTTAGCTGAGCTTGAGTGGAAAAGAGAAGCAGCATACGAGTGCTATAAGAGGAAAGCCACACAGACAAAGAAGAAGCTTGACAAGAAACTGAAGGACAAAGGCATCAATGAAGGAGATCTTGTGCTAAGGTATGACAATCGACTCGATAATCGTTTTGATGCCAAATTTGAAACAAGATGGCAAGGGCCATACATAGTCAAGAAGGCTCTCAATTCAAGTTACTGTCAGCTTATGGACTTGAATGGTAAAGAGCACTCCAGGAAAGTAAACGGGTATCGCTTGAAGCACTATTTGAGTCGCCTTCTACCAAAGGATCTACCAAAGATCTGTCAAAAGGCCACTGTCTCATGTAAGTATTGTTACATGAAGCATGAGTGTAACTCTAGCCAAAATTCTGAGGGGCCAAACAATAAAGATCTCGTCAAGGACTCTGAAGCACTCTCTTTGGAAAAGATGCTCTATGATGGTACATGAATATACCATCATCCAGGGGGAGGGCTAATGATAGCCGTTTTTCGGCTCTTTGTAATTGCCACAGTGAGTTACCTCACCCTATCAAAATCACTCAAACACTGTGGCTATCCCTACCATTTCACTGTATATAGGCGTGCGTGAGTCACGGGAGTTTTCCCATATCTTCTTAAAAAACCCTCAATTAGCTAGTCATTGGGCTAGTTGAGCCAAAAAAAATAAATAAAAATAAAAAATAAAAGTATATTATGGCCCATGCATATGTAAATATTTCTTTGTATATAGGGCCTAAATAAAAGATTTTTTCATAATTATTTTGGTATTTATTTAAATATTTCTACCTAGGTGTGTGTTATTTATGCTCTGTACATTGCCTCACCATTACCACAATTTTTTCTTACCATTTTTCATACTCTTTATTCCATATAGAAATATTTTCATGTAAGCTTCTCTTATATTTGGTGTAACTCCACCCCAACAAAAATCCAAAAAAACTAGTTTTATTTATGTGTATATTTTTTCACTATTGTGATTTTTCCCTTCCTACATCTATTTTGTTTTTTTTCTAAAAAATTAGAACACCAAAAATATTTATCTTTTTATGGTAGCCTCATAATGAGAGAGATTTCTTTTGACCCCTTTATATTTTTTTTCCACTTATATTATTTATATTTGACATGTACATATTTTTTAAACCCCTCAATATTTGATTTTCTTAGTTGTACTATTCACTTATATCATGATCTCAACAATATCTTCAATTATAGACCTACCAAATAAGGTCAAGGGTAGGTGGCATGCATACATGCACTATGGAGGGCTCACTCTTGGAGGTATTCAAAAGAATCATCCAAAGAAGGACCCCACAAGGACCTTGTGCAGTGGAAAAAAACGGTCGGTTTTGCTGAAATTTTTAAAGTTCACTTGCTCTCCGAATTTGAAAAGGTGATACAAACAAAAGTTGTAGCTCGTGGGCTGAACTTTTGCCTCAAATATTTTCATATTTTTTTGAGCTACGAGCTGTGAGCTATGATTTTATTAGTGGACCCCAGTTTTCCCATGCTATGCAGCCACACTCTCTCTTCCACTTTATCATTTTCCTCTTTCACACACACTTCTCCACTCATCATCCCTACCTCTCTCACCACTCCTCTCTGCACCCTACTCACCTTCTCCTCAACCTTGAAGAATAAGAGAAACCATGGTGAACTCATACCTCTCACACACAATTCCATTCCAAAATTGACCACCTAATCTCATTTTTCCTCCTCCAAATTACCCATATCTATAAAAAAAACCACAAAATTCAGCCTCTTCTCTTAAAAGACAGCATCATGGTGGTTGATTACTCAGCTTCAATTACCTTGTCTCTCAAGGAAGGTCAAGAGTGGAGAAAAAATGTACCGTCAAAGCTAGTGGACCGTCAAAAAGCGTCAAAATTGGCCCTACTCAAGACACTTGGAGCATCAACCTTGTAAGAAATCCACCTTTTCTTACCTCTTAAGAGTTTTTCTTCCTTATTTGTATCCTACATGGATACTCCCATTGTAAATATCCAATTCCATTTGTAAATTAATACTAACTCTACTAACACTAACCCACTATGAAAAGTCCTATCACCTCCATTCTCTCCTCTCTCTTTCCCCACCAACTTCTTGATAATTCCAAGCAAAAGAAATTAGATAAATTGCTGAAAATCTAACCCAACCATGGTTAGAGGAGTAACCCTAGCCTTCAAAATTGCTATAAAAGGAGGGTGTAGCTAGCACAAAAAAGGGGGAGCCATAAGCAAGAGCACTATGCTATAGCTTGAGAAGCCAAGCTCAACCTCTCTAGAAGGAGCTCTTGAGTGGAAGCTCATTGTCTTATGCATGTGCATGTGTTGTAATAGGGGATTAGCAAGGGAACTCTATGCCATTGTAAGAGAGAGAGTGATCATTCAATTGAGAGTAGGAAATCTATCATTTCTCCTACTAGTGTAAGCCCAACATTTGCTGAATCAAGGAGGGTGGATTTGGACTAAGCTTGGATACTTTGTCTCCCTTCCAACATGAAGTAATGGACAACAATGATGCGTAAGTGTCTTGGTGTTTTTTGTTAAGTTCTTGATAGCTTGTCTCTTGTGTTGTCATCAATTTAGCCATAAATCCCACATACTGTAAGAGGGCGACAGGGTGGAGAGGACTCCCCTGGCCTTAAGACAGTGATTGGGGTGGCTTTTCTTGTGATATGTTGTGGTGAAATTTACGCAAGCTATGTTGAACAAATACTAATCTCACTTTGATTTGTCATGACAGATTTGTAAGAAGGTATTAATGCAACAAGCACCCCCTCCCCCTTTCTCTCTCTTTCTTAAATATATAGTTGTGTTTGCTTGATCATTGCCGATACGTTTCAAAGCAGCCCGAGCACCATCTCTCTCTCTCTCTCTCTCTCTCTCCCTCCCTCTCTCCCTCGTGTTTTAGTGTGTGAGAGTGTTCCATTGGTGTTAGGGTTAGTGTAAATTCCTTGCTTGTTTGTGGGTTGCTCTAACGATTCTCCTCTTTTGCGTCCTAGTTCGCTCTTAAACTAGGTGGTGCCCCTTGTGTAGTTGGGATTTGGCTGGGGGTTTGTTGTTTTGGTTTGTGTTGTGTTGTGCCCCAGCCCCATTGAGCAGCACGGGAGCCTTGAAGGGTGTCTAGAGGTTGCTCTTCTTGTTGCTCGCCCCGGACCGCCTCAATACTGTTACCATATACATGTGGTAGTGATGTGTGTGAATACACTTAGGACCGCTGGGGCATTTTTTCCCTCACTAGGAGGTTTTTTTTCGCGTGCATTGTATGTACGCCCATCACTCTAGGGCTATCTTATCTTTCCATTGCACACTAAGTAATACACTCTTTGTTGTGGGCCTTAAGCTTCCTTCGTCTTCTCCAAGCTGTGTGTCTCCTTGCAATCCTAATTCCAACAATTGATATCAGAGCAGGTTGCGTTCTCTCGAGCTTAGTCGCCAGTAGCTCCAGCACATGCTTACTCACTTTCTCCGATTTCTGTGAGCTTTGGTGAGCGTCAGCATGTTGACAAATACTTTGGGAAAGCTCGTATACCTAAGTCTGCTCATTTTGATTCGGGCTCATTTTGGCCTTCGTTTCCAATGCTGGCAGTGCTGCACATGCGATTTTGTCAGTTTGTGCATAAATTTTGTCAATCTTTTATAGCCCTCTACTGGTTGTGCTATATAGCACATGTTGGTCCTGCTTTGTTTTTCCTCTTTTTGGGCAATTTTCACATCAGGTTCAGGCATTCGCCATGGCTGACAACAACACATATGTGTTCAAGATGTTTGCTGCTGAGGATAGATTGGATGGGGACAATTACCCTATGTGCGCTTACATGATGCAGCATGTCCTTGTGTTAAAGGCGTCTGGAATAATGTGCAGGAATTGATGTACGTCCTGGTTCTGAGGATGTAGGCGATGTTGAGGATGTTGTAGGTGTTGGTGACAGTGTTGCTGCTGCCAGAGCTGTTTTGCCTATGGCTGAGGAAGCTCGTTGGGATGTAAGAGATGCGTAGGCTCATGCATTGATTAGCACACTATTACTCCTCATATGAGAGAGAGAGAGAGAGAGAGAGAGAGAGAGAGAGAGAGAGAGAGAGAGAGAGAGAGAGAGAGAGAGAGAGAGAGAGAGAGAGAGAGAGAGAGAAATCAAGCATCGGCACGTACAACGACATGGAGAAGGACGAACGATGGCGCGGTGCCTTCTTCTTCTCTACGTGCACACGGAGTCCCTCGACGGTAGCACTGTAGGAGGTGAGTGACACACCGGCCTATAGACGTAGAGCTTGTTTGCATGTGTTAGGTTGTGTGCTTGTAGCCCTGCGGCTCGCTCAAGGCGTATAGAAAATCCTTAGAAGTAGAAATTTTTAGCGCCGCTATCGAGGAAATGCTCTGCGCCAAGCTCCACCTGTAGCCTGCATACTACATTGCTGAGGTTAATATTTCCTTTTTTTTACAAAGAAAGGTTGGGAAGGTTGTGTTTGTGTGGTTGTTTTTGCAGATCTGGAAGTAAATCTAGTGAAGCTGGCACTGTCTTTTTTAATTTTCTGTCAAAATTGTTTTTGCTTTAGATTTGTGTGCTTAGGTATTGTATTTCTACAAATCTAAATTTTTGTTGCATTTGTGTAAATCTGCATTTTTGTAATTCTAAAATTCCGCAATCTTTGAATCAAATAATAAAACTGAAAAAGAAAAAGGAAAAAAAGCAAAAAAACTAAAACGTACAAACAGTTTTTGGTTTGAAAAAAAAAAAAGACTATGGCTAGCCCTTGAGCGTTTGAAAAAGAAAAGACCCAGGAGTTCTTTGTAAAGCTACCAGGAGATATCAAAATTTCAATTGTTGACAAGATAGTTACATCATTTTTACCTTTTGGTGCTTGCAATTTGCCTTCATGTTACAGCCTGTATGAAAGGAAAGTGTTGGTACAATACTTATGACAAAAGGAAAGAATCAATGCATGAGTGAGTGAGGGCAAGGGTTCAATGTACCACAACATTCATATGGCATAAGGTTTAGATTAAGGAGAGAATTCTTAGCAAGGGGAAGGAAGGAATTGAACTGCAAGGACCTGAACACAGGCTACAGGAGACCCCACCTGCAAACCAGCAAGGCCAACAAACAACTCCTATCATAGCGGACCCACTTTCGGGACTATTGGTCAATGTATTACTAACCTAGACACTCTTAGGGACAAGAAGACAATTGTAGTTTGTACTATCAGGGGCACCTAACTTATCTTTCAATCCAAATATCTTTCTTGTGTAGTCTTTGTGTAGTTCCTCGTAGCCCCTTTGCAGATTCTGTGTAGTTTGTTGTAGAATGAGTCGCAGTTCAATTCATGCAATTACAGTTTGCTACTGCAGACAATTTTCATTTTCTGAAAGCATGCATTTTATGCAGTACACAATTTTATGCAGCCTTTTGAAGGTTATTTTAGTATGCAATGAAACATGTGAATGTACGTGAATGTATTTCAGATTAGTATGAAGATGAGTTTGATGATTACCTCAGTGATGATGATTCTCCATGGTGTTTTCAAAAACTTGTTACTATTTCCAACCCAAAACAACTCCAAGTTGTCAGATTTTAGTTACCAACAGTTTTTCAGGCATCTATAGTTTCAAAGCTTGAATTTGATTTTTCAGCACTGAAGTTTTTCAACCTGATTTTGATGTTCTTGAATATGAGATTAAAGCTCTAGATATACAAAGCATTGAAGAGAAGGTGTTGGTTCAAGAAGGAGATATTGTTCAAAGCAAGGGAGAAGGAATGGAAAAGATGATGGAGGAAGCCAGGAGAAGCACATGGGCCAAAGGAGCCAAGAGGACTGCCAGCTATCCCCAAACCTCACCTCAAAAACACTCATCTCTTTGCAAGAGGAGAAGGAAAATTACCAAAAAGAAGAATTGGTGATGGAGAAGAAGGGAATTTAAGTGCGGGTGAGCCAGAGAAGCCACCAATATCCCATGCAAACCCAAGTACCAACCTTGGACATCAATCTTAAAAAGGTTGAAATTGAGGCAAACATCAAATTTTGGTGTAAGGAAGTGAAAGAGGTGAAGATAGATAAAGACATAATTGGTGGTGATGATGAGGATGATGTGATGAATCAGCTTTTAATGTAACTTGATGAGAAGGAGTAGTCCACAAGTGACAGTCCAAAAGGTGTTTGTGTTGATGGAGAAGTGTTTTTTGGAGTTTTGAAGACTGAAATCCATTTTCCACTAGCGGATATGAGTTATTCAGGTTGCAAAGACAAGGATCTTGAATTTCAAGTCTCCTAATTACAAGTTTTGATACTGAAGGTTCTTGATTTATAGAGTTTCGGAATTCAGGTTCCTGATCCACAGATTACTCATCTACAAAGGAGTTATGAACATTTGATACCATTACATTTGATAGGAATGTCATGGAAATGGCCTATGAACTTTGAGGATAGCGGAATTAAGAGAATTAGAGATAGCATTTTTGTGAGACTACTTTGACAACATAGAGGGTGAACTTATTTAACGATAGAAACTTAACCATAATACTTAATTAACTTGGCATGAACAATAATTTTTCAAAAGAGAGTTTAGAGAACTTGACAATAGTTGAGGACCGAATTTATGTGGAGCCGGTCTCCCCTCCAATAGGTTTTGTATTATAGATTCTCCCATCAAGAGAGGCTTGGTACAATACAATCTTTGTGTTCCTTGTGACTTAGGTGATGCAATGAAGATGGAAATCTTCATGCTTCGCAAGCATAACATAGACTTTGTAAAAAGCATTAACCATCTCCAACATCAGTCCTAAGGCCTCAAACACCTTCAAAGGTGGAGAGAGCTAGTAGGGAATGAGGTTAGGGAAGAGGAAGAAGAAACATTCATAGGAGAAAGAAATAGTTCCTCACTTATCATCACTCTTCTTTCTTAGCATACATAATAGCATAGTAATGAAGATGGAGAAGATGGCAAGCTTAAGCATTGGAACATGGCTCTTGGTTGGATTTGCATTCCATAGCCAAGAGTGTTGCTGTAGGCTCTCAACTTCTCTACAAGCTTGGAGAAGAAGATGGAGCTCTTGCACTTTGCAACTCACACAATGAGTGTGTGTGTGTGTGTGTGTGTGTGTGTGTGTGGTGGGAGAGTATACCCCCAAGCTAGCCCCCTCCTTGCTTTGGTCGACCCCCTTTTCTAGCACTAGCTTGCACTTGATTGGACCTCCTCAAGCCTGCTAGCCAATCACATGCTTAGTGCATATCAAGCAACAAGGGTAGGCTTGGGACAAGTGTCCCCCTTTACCCTTTGAAAAAGAGAACCTGATAAATGCATAGACAACATTGGACCCCTTGGGAGGCCAACCAATAGGCTTTAGGCACATTATGAGGGAAACATGAAGTGGAACTTGACAAGTGTCCTACTTGCTTTCTTTGTACCAAGCTTGCCTTGTGTGAGTGTGTGTGTGTTCTCTCTCTAGCTCCTACAAAGAGGGCTTGCCCCCTCATGAGTAAGAATATGCTTTGACTTTTGAACACCTTAACCCCTCAAGCACCTTAGCCATTAAGCACCTCAAGCATCTTAGTCAGCAAGCACAACAAGCACCTCAAGCTTGGGCAAAGTTTCCATTTCAAGCACAACCCTAGCTTGCCTATGTCAAAGGAATTTTAACACTAACCTTTGGACATCTTTAATGACGCTAACCCTAAGGTCTTTAATCTCCATTAGCTAGCCTTGATCTTTGACATACCATCTCTTATTTGGATCCCTTTACCAGTGGCCCCGTGTTGAGATAGATCTATAAGCACATGTCTATATTCTAACCCTTGTTCCCATTTATTCTCCCACATTAAACATATGAGAGAATCATTTGGGTAGGTTAGATATTAGATTTTATGACAAACTGTGCAATGTCAATGGCTTGTAGGATGCACCACATGGTATTCACCCCAATTATCTACCAACTTCCGATAAGCATCACATGTGCCCATATAATTGAGTTATTTTGCCGTAGATTTATTTTCATTTATTCTAGAACATACATTCGCTTGATATCTTTGCCTCTTATATTGCTTACTCTGCTTGTCTAATTTTTGATTATGGCCGGTCTCTAGTGCAAAGTTGCTAGATGAATCACTATTCGTGTCTTCTACTCTCTAGGGTAGATTTTCATCTAGGGTACCACTGGGTCTTGAATGGTTTGTCCCCACATTTTGATTATGGCCGGTCTCTAGTGCAAAGTTGCTAGATGAATCACTACTCGTGTCTTCTACTCTCTAGGGTAGATTGTCATCTAGGGTACCACTGGGCCTTGAATGGTTTGTCCCCGCATTTGCACCAATATTTAACTCAGATTCTTTGTCCTCAGAGTCGATTTCAATTGATGATTTTGACTCCAAATCGTGTGGGCTATTGTCTTTTGAGACGCTACTGGCTCCACAAGCCTTCATCTTCTAGGTGATCAGAAGCTACATGCATTGCTCGTATCATATTTCAAGGTACGCGTTGTGGCACTTTGTCCCCCTCATGTGTTACCCAATTTGTGCCTCTATTTCCCCAATTATTTATGGTTGTCGCTAGGTGGACCCAGTCCACGTTGTCAGACTCAACCATTCCAGGTAGAATATCCATGTAAGGGGAATCTTCCACAACATCGGTGTGCTTTTTACACGTGTAACAATATTGTAATGGGACTGAGTGAATTGTGGTGCCAGATCGATGGTCAATTATAAATCTATTTTGTATAGGATGTGTCATAATAATCAATATCTAATTCTCCTAAATGATTTTCTCATATTAAACTGATCATTTAATATGGGGAAGTGCCAGGGGAGAAAAAGCTAGAATATTGGTTAAGCTAGCAGACCGGCCATAGTATGGATCCAAAGGAGGGAAAATAGGGATCCAAAGGGGGGGCCATCTGCAAAAGAGCCATGTGCAACACTGGGCTAAAAAGACCCTAAGGTTCAGCCCATTAATACTTCCAAAATGCTAAGGTTTCAAAATTCAAAGGTTGTGTCCAAAGGTCAACCCTAGGGAAAATTGGATGCTTTGTGTGTGCCCTAAAAGTCTTTGCACATCCCTACATGGGAGGGGGCGAGCCCCAAAGGTAGGGGATGAGAGAGAAAGCCACACACACACACAGGCTCCCTTTACACAAAGGGAATGAGGGACACATGTCAGCTCCCTAGCCCAGATGCCCACAAGGTGTGCCCAATTCCTATTGGAAGACCCTTGAAGTGGACCAATGAGAATTAAGCTAGAGTAAATGTAGTTTAATTAATTTAAAAACATTTAATAAAAGAAACCAATGAGAATTAAGTCTCCTAGAAGACTATTGGGCAGTCTCCCAAAGGGTCCAATGAGCATTCAGAAGCCCCATGGCTTGCCTGATTCCTATTGGCCAGGAGGCAAAGGGGTCCAATGAGAGTTTAGTTTAATTATTTAATTACCTAAAGCTCTCACAAAAGGGGAAAGGGGGAAACATGTCAGAAGGCTATCACTTATGCTGCTTAATACCCATTGGCTTGACTTGGGGAGGTCCAATAAGGCAAAAGCCAGACCAAATTAGCAACAAGGGCTTGCCCAAGAGAGAGAGGGGGCTGATTTTTGCTTGGCATTGACACACACACACACTCACACTAGACCATGTGTGAAGGAAGAATACTCTATCTCCTCCCAAGATTTAATGGAGAGATCATCACCTACTCCAAGCTTGTGAGATAGAAGCCTACATCAACACTCTCTTGGCATGTGGATGCAAATCCAACCAAGAGCCAAGCTTCAATGCATGCTCATCTCCTCTACCAAGTTAATTACTAAGCTAAGCTATGCTAATATGAGTGATTATGTGAGGAGATGTACATCTTTCTTGTAGGATACTCCTTCTTCCTCTCAATCTACTCTCATACCCTGCTAGCTCTCACCATCTTCGAAGGTGTGTGAGGTCTTGGGTCTGAGAACGGGGATAATTCAAGTTGTGTTTGATTAAGTGTTTTGCTTGGTGTATGAATCTTCCATCTTCATTGCACTAGCTAGTCTTGAAGGAACACAAAGAATTGTATTGTACAATGTCTCTCTTGATGGGAGAAACCATAATACAAAGCCTTTTGGAGGGGGGACCGGCTCCATGCAAATCCGGTTTTCAACTGTTGTCAATAGCTTAATTTCTCTCTCTTTTGAAAGTATTGTTGATGCTATCTAACTAGGTGTTATGCTTTTTGTTGCTCTCTCCACCCAAGCACTCTTGTAATTCTCATTAGGAATCTATTCTAATGAAATGCCCACTATGTTCATGCTAATTTCCGCTACACATAAGTTATTAGGCCATTAAATGCTACATTGGTATCAGAGCTCAAGGTTTCTCTTTTTTTTGCTCAAGAAGGGAGGTCCTCAAGCTAGCTACAAATGGTTGGTACTATTAATTGCATGTGAGTAAGTAGATAGGGATTTTTTAGCCTTGCAGTGTGCCTGCCTTTGTGCAGTTAACGGAACATCACCGTTGAGAGCTATGGTCTTAATAGTGGAGTCCTACGGGGCTTGCCTACGGCTTAACCACTATTGAGCTATTAGAAGCTTGACAGGAGCCGGTGCTCTTTTGGTGTTGAAAGACCCTCTCTTCTATTCCTTGCAATTAATGGTATTTGAGCCGCGGGTACAGTAGCTTGAGTGCTTTTTCTAAAGGGGTAAAGAGGAGTAGCAACTAGGGCTTGAAGTGCCAAAGTATACCTAAAAAGTTTACACCTGAAAGTTGTTAGAATGGCTGACAATAGTAAAGAGAGTGAAATTAATGTTGATAACTTTGATTTTGCTCATGAGCAAGCTACTAATGATGCTTCAATGCTTGTTAACTATCTTGTTTCTAGGCTTCAACAAGCCATGGGAAATCCATCTCTCCAAACTGAAGTGCAACGGCAACTCCGTGCTCACGGGATTCTTCAAGCTATTCACCATGACGAGAGAACACCTAGGAAGCCTCCTTGTGAGACTACCAAAAGAGGTCTCTCTCCGATTCGGGAAGAAGAAGAGGATCCTTATGAAGGTCTCAAGAATTTACTTCTTGATGATGCATCTCCTTCCCAAAGGAGAACTCAAGAGCCTCTACCGAAGGAACGAGAAAGAAGTGAGTCTCCCGTCACCTCAGCGGAGATGGCTCCACGAAGACGGCGGGCTAAACGCTCTCCATCACCACCAAAGTGGAGAAGACCATCATATTCTTCTCCTCACCACAATTCAAAGAGGGATCATAAAAAGCAAGAGAAGAAAAAGGCGAGAAAGAGGACACCCTCTTCTCCATCTTCTTCATCCTCTTCCTCTTATGAAAGCTATGGTGAAGACGACAAAGATCAAGACAAGAAAAAGGCGAGAAAGAGGTCACCCTCTTCTCCACCTTCTTCAAATTCTTCACCTTCTGAAGAAAGTGATGGTGCAACTTTTGAACCATGAAAAAGAAGAGGCCATAGGAAATCCTATGCCGCATGGAAGAGGTCTTCCAAGCTGAAGAAATTCAAAGAGGGAGGGAAGAGCATCTCTTTCCTTACCTATGATGGCACATTTGGTGCTACGGACAATGTCTTGGCCTTTATCCAGCAATTCGATGCGGCGTTTGGAGATGAGGGCTTCACGGAGTCCTCTAAGCTACGCCATGTAGCTATGCACTTTCAAAAGTTCGCCAGACAATGGTGGTCTAGCCTACGAGCCAACGGTGAAGATCCACGAACATGGAAGGCTTTAAGAGCTTCCATTATGAAGCAGTTTTTGGCCACCGATGCCAAAGACAAAGTACTCACCCAATGGCGAAGCTTAAAGCTCTCTCCTAATGAATCCATCCACAAATATGTAGACAAGTTTTGGGACCTACAACTCAAAGCCACTGTCTTCAAAAAGTTGGATTTTGTAGAGCAAAAGCAACAATTTTGTGCGGGCTTAACCGAAGAAATGGCGGAGTATGTCAACTCCCAAAGGCCACGTACCATATCGGCGGTAATACACCATACTATGGTGGCCTCTCGAATCAATTTCCAAACGGGGGGTAAAAGAAATAATAAGCCCCCGGAAAACAAGGGTTCCAATGAGCCTAAGGGGAAGGAAAATGTCCAAAAGTCTCCTAAGGGCAATTCCAACAAAGCTAAAGAGAAGGGAGTTTACAAAGGAAAGAATAAACTCTCTCCTGAAGAGCTTGAGCGTTATCGTAAGGATAACCGGTGTTTCAAGTGCGGCGAACAAGGGCATGCGTACCGCGCTTGTCCCCAAAAGAACAACCGCCAAGATCCTCCTAGAGCTTCTTTGGTTGAAATCCAAGAGGAGGAGACTCACCAAATTCACCACAAAGGATCTCCTCTATGCCATGCTTGGGGAAAGGTAAGAGAACATTGTTAACCCTCACGGCACACGGACACCCCATCACCTACGACGGACGTGTATTATGTATTTGGTAGAGTCAGGTACCGGGCTTGTCGGACCAATAGGGAAAGGTAGAGTGATCGCCGATGAGAGGCGCACTTTAACTTGGACATTCAAGGGATTAGTTGGTTAAGCATGGGCGCCCAAGTGTGAATGGGGTGAGCTCCTATAAAAGCCAACTAAACCTAATTTTTACTCATTCTCTCATTTGTGCAATTGAAGAGTGCTCTTGCTCCATCTCCATCTTCTTCTTCTTCACCTCCTTGTGTGTGTGTGAGAGAGAGAGAGAGAGGGAGAGTGTGTGTGCGATCGAGCATTACGAAGGCACGACGGCGGCAAAGCGGTTGAGCGCGGCACGACTGCAGCTTCTTCTTCATCGCGGCGAGGAATCCACCACGAAGGCGAGCGTAGAGCGGTGAGTGACACACCCTTTGTTTCCTTGAGCTTGCTAGTTTAGGCTTGTTGTGTGCTTGGAGCCGTTTGTGGCTCGCACACGGTGTATCGGCAAGTCCCTTGCTTCGACAGTGCGGCAAGGAGCGCACAAACATGATGCTTTTATTCTCTTTGACCCTTGTTCTACTCACAATTTCATATCTATGGAGTTAGCCACCAAGCTAGGCATACAATCCTACGAGATGGGAGATATCCTACCCGCAGACAGTGCCTTCAAGGGGCAAGAAGCTTCAGTCACTCCCTTAATCGGGAAATTGAGGCTTCATGTCCAAGGCTATGTGGACAAAGAGGACTTCTTTATCTCTCCTCTCAAGCATGAGGATGTAATCCTAGGGGCACCATGATTTGACCGCCTGGCTGCCGATGTTAAATTTCCTAAAAGGAGAATCTCCTTTAAGTTCAGGGAAAAAGACATGTATATAGATGCTAAGGAGATGGGTAACACCATCCCCATTGTACATACACCAGCTTTCAACAAGTCAATAAAGAGCTCTATTTTCGTGTACATGATTTTTGTTAAAGATTCTCAAAATGAACCTAATGCTTTAGCAAAAGAAAATAAAAGCAACCAAAAAGAATTAGAGTTATCCAATTTTCTCAAGGGGTTTAAAGATGTTTTTATTGACGACATCCCTTGTGAGCTACCTCCTAAACGAGGTAATGATGACCATGCAATTGAACTTCTCCCAGGAAGTTCACCGCCTAACAAACCTCCTTATAGAGTTTCTCAAGCTCAACAAGAGGAGATTATGCTGCAAGTGCATGAGTTAGTTGAGAAGGGCATGGTTAGGCCTAGCTCATCTCCATTTTGCTCACCTGTGCTATTAGTGCAAACGAAAGACGGCACATATCGTATGTGTGTCGACTATAGAGCACTAAATAGGATCACTATCAAGAATAGGTTTCCCGTTCCACGGGTAGAAGACCTATTTGATAAGCTACAAGGATCGACCTACTTCAGTAGGATTGACCTAAAAAGTGGCTATCATCAAATAAGGATAGTTGATCAAGACATTGTAAAGACCGCATTTCGTACTACATTTGGTCTTTATGAATACATTGTCATGCCTTTTGGCTTGACCAATGCACCAGCCACATTCAACCGCTTGATGGAGAAGCTGTTCAGGCCTCATCGAACCTTCACTGGAGTGTTCTTTGATGATATTATCATCTACTCTAATTCATTGGAGGAACACAAGCAACACCTCCAGGTAATATTTCAAGTTTTAAGAGAGAATAAACTTTATGTTAATCTAAAGAAAAGTGAATTTTTCTTGCAAGAGATTCAGTATTTAGGTCACATCATCTCTCAAGATGGCCACCAAATGGATCCATCCAAGTTAGAGGTAATAAAAGGATGGCCTAAACCAAGGAATCTTCATGAATTAAGAAGCTTTATGGGTATGTGTGCATACTATAGACGCTTCATAGAAAAGTTCTCACAAATTGCGGGACCATTACATGACCTAACAAAGAAAAGTGTTAGGTATACATGGTCTGCTAAGGAGAACAATGCTTTCGAAAAGCTTATCTCTCAACCTGTGCTTACACTACCGGATCTCTCAAAACCATTTGAGGTCCAATGTGATGCTTGTGGTGATTGCCTTGGAGCTGTTTTGCTCCAAGAAGGGCACGCCATAGGCTATGAGAGTCGAAGGCTCGACCCTGTTGAGCAAGCTCTAGGCATATACAAAAAGGAAGTCCTTGCAGTTCTACATGCCTTAGACTCATGGAAGCACTATTTATTGGGGACTCCTTTCATTCTGCGAACGGATCACCAAAGTCTTAAGTACTTCATGACGCAGACCAAGCTCTGCGACAAACAAATGAGGTGGGCAAATTTCCTTTCACAATTTCATTTTCATATTTCTCACATTGCTGGCAAGCATAATCAAGTAGCCGATGCACTCTCAAGACGACCGAGAGTGAATGCGGTTTCCATAGCAACTCACAATGATCTATCTTCAATGATAGATGAGTATGCTATTGATCCCAATTTTAGAGATGTGATTTCAGCCCTTGCATTAGGGAAGAAAGAAGAACCATTTACTTTACAAGATGGTTATCTTCTCTATGGCAATAGACTATGCGTTACTAACTCACTACGTGAGAAAGTAATGTATGAATCTCATGCTCCACCTTATGCGGGGCATAGAGGGATTCAGTCTACCTTAAAGGGAATTGAAACATATTTCTATTGGCCTACCATGAAAGTGAACATACAAGAATATGTTTGCAAATGTGTGGTATGCCAAAAGACAAAATTTGATAGAGGGAAGCAACTTGGGTTGCTTCAACCCTTGCCAATCCCTAATTCACCATGGGAGAGCATATCCATGGATTTTATCTTTGGATTGCCTAAGTCTATCCATGGGAATACGGGAATATGGACGATAGTAGACAGGTTCAGTAAACAAGCTCATTTTATACCTGTCAAAAAGACTATCAAAGCCCATCAAATGGCAACTCTCTTCATTTCACAAATTTTCAAGTACCATGGCTTGCCAATGTCCATAGTGTCGGATAGAGATCCTAGAATGACCAGTAATTTCTGGAAGGGTCTCTTTGAGAATTTAGGGACAAGGCTAAATTTCTCTTCGGCCTATCATCCACAAATGGATGGCCAAAGTGAAATAGCTAACCTAACAATTCTCGATCTACTAAAAGCCTATGTAACGGAAGTAGATCAAAGATCCCAATGGGAGAAGTACTTACCCTTAGTGGAGTATGCTTACAATAACACCGTACATGCTTCCACGGGAAAAGCACCTTTCGATGTAATTGAGGGAAGATCAAAAAGTCCCTTGCTACTTAAGGTACATGGGAAGATCTTCGCTGCAGATGAGTATAGCCGAGACCTACAAGAATATTTTCAAAATATTAAGGATGCTATCTCTATCTCACAGCAAAGGCAAAAGGCTGCTGCTGACAAGCACAGAAGAGCCCAAGCCTTTAAAGAAAACGATTGGGTCTTGTTAAAGTTTCCCAAGGCTCGATTAAGGCACATGACGGGCAAGAATCCTACGGGCCACCAAAAGTACTATGCTAAACTAGCAAAAAGGTACTATGGTCCCTTCCAGATTCTTAGGCCAATCAATGAGATGGCCTATCAACTTAAGTTGCCCAATCATTGGCTCATACACAATGATTTTCATGTGAGCCTATTAAAGCCTTACAAAGGAGAGCCACCTCAAGAACCAACTATTGAAGACCCACCGGAGATCGAGGACCAAGAGGAGGTGCTGCAGCCCGAGTCCATTCTCCGACATGAAGACAAGGTATTAAGAGGCGGTAAGACTATCCGACGATATCTTATTAAGTTTAAGAATTATCATTTTGAAGATGCTAGATGGATGCAAGGCATACAATTAAAGGATAACCTAAACCTTGTCAATGCTTACAATGCTTCCCAAGAGTAAGCAAATGTACAAAATGTTAAAAATGAACAAAGTTTTTGTCTTATAAGACTCTCTCTTTTTCTTTATTTGTGCACAAAAATGAAGTAGTATGCATGCTCAGATCAAGTTTGCAGAGACGACGTCTCCCAAACACCAAGTAGAGCTTGTCACTCTACTATGGAAGACTGATAGGACTAATGTGCAGACATGCTTGCGGCAGCCTCAGGCTCTCAAGCGCCAAATGGACTAGTCATCCATTATGGAACAATGTCATAGGGTAACATAGGGATCCTCTACCCGCTAAGAAAAGGACTCATGAATATGCTTTATCTTCTCTACACCATAGTCGAGGACGACTATGATTTCAAGAGAGAGGTAATGTCATAATAATCAATATCTAATTCTCCTAAATGATTTTCTCATATTAAACTGATCATTTAATGTGGGAAAGTGCGAGGGGAGAAAAAGCTAGAATATTGGTTAAGCTAGAACACCGGCCACAGTAGGGATCCAAAGGAGGGAAAATAGGGATCCAAAGGGGGGGCCATCTGCAAAAGAGCCATGTGCAACAATGGGCTAAAAAGACCCTAAGGTTCAGCCCATTAAGACTTCCAAAATGCTAAGGTTCCAAAATTCAAAGGTTGTGTCCAAAGGTCAACCCTAGGGAAAATTGGATGCTTTGTGTGTGCCCTAAAAGTCTTTGCACATCCCTACATGGGAGGGGGCGAGCCCCAAAGGTAGGGGATGAGAGAGAAAGCCACACACACACAAACAGGCTCCCTTTACACAAAGGGAATGAGGGACACATGTCAGCTCCCTAGCCCAGATGCCCACAAGGTGTGCCCAATAAAAGAAACCAATGAGAATTAAGTCTCCTAAAAGACTATTGGGCAGTCTCCCAAAGGGTCCAATGAGCATTCAGAAGCCCCATGGCTTGCCTGATTCCTATTGGCCAGGAGGCAAAGGGGTCCAATGAGAGTTTAGTTTAATTATTTAATTACCTAAAGCTCTCACAAAAGGGGAAAGTGTTGGGGTATAAAGCCCAATGTGGTCGCCCAGGTAAGTGGGCGGGCCGCCAGGTATGTACACATATTCTTTTGTAAAAACCTAATAAGAACTCACTATGCTCTACACATTACAGTAGAGCGAGTTCACCATATCGTCGTGCTCTTCTTCTCGCACTCTCTCTCGCGTCGCACTTTCGCTCGTACTCCTTCAACTGGTATCAGAGCTCAGATCGAGGCATACGAGTTCACCATATCGTCGTGCTCTTCTTCTCACACTCTCTCTCACATCGCACGTCCGCTCGTACTCCTTCAACTGGTATCAAAGCTCAGATTGAGGCTCGGGGCTGCACTGCAGGAGGCTAGAGTCACCAGCTCAGATTAGAGTGAAATTCGACAAGCGAATACACGGCCCCAAATCCTGTGGGAGATCTCAAAGGGCTTGGTGTTCTCAGAATTTCATTCTGAGGTCATCTCGACCACCGTTCGGCTTCGACAAAGGTCTGCGCAGGCCATTTTCAACTGGTGGTCTCGGCGGGTGCAGATCCGACTCTGCAAATTTGGGGATTTTTTGGCCTACGACTGCAGGTGCTGAGGATATCGACACTCCCAGAGTGTTGATTTGTGGTTGTCTACACATCGAAGGACGGCTCGTAGTTCTTGGAGGCATGTCACATACGACACGGGCGCATCTACACACAGACTGTAGGTGACATCCACTAGTTCATCATGTAGCTTGTGTTTGCTGCTTGATATTCCAGATTTCATCCTGACATTGCAGGTACTTCCACATGGGATGTATTGTCAGAGATGATGTATGTTTGTTGAGGGTTTGCTGGCTGTGAGTCACGCAACAAACAACCGCCGCAGCGGTTACAGCATATAGTGGGAAATTTGTGGATGTATGACTTTGTGGGAAGTCTATGTACTGTCATATTTACTGCAGCCTTTGTTGAGGGTCGAGTGAGGATTTATTGAGCTGGGGGATTCTCGAATGTTGAGATCCTTTCGGTGATACAGGTCTTGGAGCGATCCCTCGAGCACCCTTAGATAGGCAGCTAGGATGTATTGACTGTGAGTTAGACAGTTGGGATTGCATCTTTTCTTTACTGCCGTTGAGGCATTGTCGCAGTCTATGCTTACAGGACAATGACAGGACAGTGAGAGACAGTACAGGTGCAGGACAGGTTTACCCGCAGCTTACAGTGTCAGAGAGACAGTGTTTTTTGAGTTGTTTTTGGTCGTTTTTTTGAGTACACCAGATCCATTTTACAAAGAAGACTCTGCCAAAATTTATGCAGAATCTGAAGCTTTCTTGGTTCATTTGACAGGTTGATATTGGTTCAGAGGTCAGTTTACAGGGGAAACTCTGCCGAATTTTTCCCAGGAAAGTAAACTACTGTGAAGCGTAGCTATGGCTGGATCACAGGACACTGCTCTTTACAATATCAAGAAGCTGGATGGAACCAATTTCCCATTGTGGAAGAAGCAGATTTGGCACGTGTTGGTACAAAATAAGTAGATAAAACCTACAAAGCTCAAGGGGATAAAACCATAAGATATGGACGAAGATGAATGGAGCGAAATGGATGAATTGGCACTTTCTACCATTATGCTGACTTTGGAAGAAAGCGTTTACTTCAATGTAGCAGACGAGATGTCGGCTTATCAAGCATGGTTAAAACTGAGTGATCTTTATGAGAAGCAGAGTGCAACTTCATAGGTATACTGGCTTAAGAAGCTTGTTGACTTGAAGATGAAAGAAGGGACACCTATGTCCAATCATCTGAATGAATTCAACACAATCTACAGTCAGTTGTCAGCTCAAGGTGTCAAGTTTGATGAACCTGTTAGAGCTATGTTCCTGTTGATCACATTGCCGGAAAGTTGGGACACTTTTCGCACAGCTTTGAGTAATTCTGCACCTCCAGATGGTTTGAACATAGCAGGTGTAGAAGGAAGTCTGCTTACTGAAGAAACCAATAGAAAGACAATGGACAAAGGCAAAGGAACAACCTTAGTTGTCAGGGGAAGGACCAAAGAAAAGTACAAAGGTGGAAAGAGGAATCAGTCTCGTAGCAAGTCCCGCAATGCTAAAGGCAAGAGTGACATAGAATGCTACCATTGTGGCAAGAAGGGTCACATGAAAAGAGACTGCAGAGAATGGAAAGCAGAAAAAGGCAAAGAGAAAGCTGAAGACCATGGTGAGAAGAACAAGTCCTCAGTGAAGATTCAAGAAATAAATGTGACAAACACTGTTGCAGAGGATGACAGTCTAGTGTCAGGAGACATCTACTTCTTGAAGAATACAATTGACTTAGCTCTTCTTACAGCATCTGATGGAAATGCACTGAGTGACTGGATTATAGACTCAGGAGCATCACTTCATGTGTCTCCAAACAAGGAGTGGTTTAATTCTTATGTGACCACTAAAGATCATGTTCGGCTAGGCAATGGGTAGACATGTGAGATCTTAGGTGTTGGAGATGCTCAATTGAAGTTTCAGAATGGCTTTTCTTTCACGCTGAAGAATGTGAGACATGTTCCCGCAATTACAAAGAGCTTGATCAGCACAGGTTTACTTGATGATGCTGGCTACGTCACCACTTTTGGACAGAACATGTGGAAGATATCCAAGGGTTCTATGATAGTAGCACATGGAGTAAAGTCTGGAGGACTTTACATGATTTATGTATCAAATGTCTCTAAAAATGTAATCAATGTAACCGAGCAGCTGAACGTTTCTTTGTGGCATAGCCGGTTAGGACATATGTCCAAGAAGGGAATGGAAATCTTGTCTCGTTCTGGTTATTTGCCTGGCTTTTCATTTAATGATTTTGAATTCTGTGAACATTGTCTGTATGGTAAGCAAACATAGCAGCCACATAAGCATAGAAGCAATAGAAGAGATACACAGTTGGCACTTGTTCATAGTGATTTGTGTGGACCTATGCCTAACCTATCTCTAGGGGGAGCTTCTTACTTTATGACATTTATAGATGATTACTCGAGGAAAGTATGGGTTTACTTTCTCAAGCACAAGGATGAAGCGTTTAGTGTTTTCAAAACGTTTGTGACACTTGTGGAGAATCAGAGTGGCAAGAAGCTTAAATGCTTACGCACTGACAATGGTGGAGAGTATGTTTCAAAGGCCTTTTAGGACTTTTGTGAGTCAAAAGGTATAAAACGTGAACTTACTGCTCCTTACAATCCTCCTCAAAATGGTGTTGCTGAGAGGATGAATAGGACCATACAAGAGAAGGTCAAAAGTATGTTGTCTAATGCACAGCTGCCAAATGGGTTTTGGGCTGAAGCTGTATAAACAGCTGTTCATCTTGTAAATAGATCTCCTAGCAAGGTTTTGCAGAAGGATTCAGTGCCAGAGATGGTATGGTCAGGCAAAATGCCCTCATACAAGCATCTCAGAGTCTTTGGTTGTGAGGCATATACTCACGTTCCAAAGGAATTTAGGAACAAACTTGAGCCAAAGAGTAGAAAGTGCATCTTTCTAGGCTATAGTAATTCTGGTGAGATGGGGTACAGACTTTTGGGATCCCGAATCCAGAAAGGTTGTCCGCAGCAATGATGTTCACTTTAATGAATCCAAATATCATTCTAAACCAGAGAGGGTTGAGGAGATTAGAAGAGTTGTCTTCCAAGAAGATGGACCTGCACGTGCAAGACAAAATGTCAGGGCTCAAGAGGAGCAAGGACAGGATAGAGTGGAACCACAGGTTGTGGCTGAGCCTGAGCCACCTATTGTGCATAGATCTGGACGTGTTACGCGACCTCCTGATAGGTTTGTTCCATCTATGAATTATGTCATGTTGAGTGATTGCAATGAGCCTTCATGTTACAAGGAAGCAGTGCAAATGAAGGACTCCGGGAATTGGAAATTGGCCATGCAGTCAGAGACGACAGCTCTGCATAAAAACCAGACATGGAAGCTAGTTAAATTACCACGGGGCAAAAAGGCTCTACCCTGTAAATGGGTTTACAGGTATAAGATCACCGCTCATGATAGTCATCCAAAGTACAAAGCAAGGCTTGTTGCCAAGGGCTTTAAGCAAGAACAAGGCATTGACTTTGATGAAGTCTTCTCCCCGGTGGTCAAGATGACTACATTGAGATACTTTCTTGCATTGGTTGCCATATTAGATTTGGTGTTGCACCAAATGGATGTCAAGATAGCGTTCTTGCATGGTGATTTAGATGTGGAAATTTACATGCAGCAGCCAGAAGGGTTTGTTGAGAAAGGCAAGGAAGATTGGGTATGCCAGTTGTTAAAGAGTCTTTATGGCTTAAAACAATCACCGAGGGCATGGTACCATAAATTCCACAAGTTTATGCTTTCTCAAGGCTACAAACGAAGTGAGTTCGATCACTGTCTATATACAAAGAAGGCTAAGGATGGTAGTTGGCTGATCCTTATTTTGTATGTGGATGACATGTTGATTGCTGGCAAGCACTTGGAAGAAATTTCAGCTTTGAAGTCAAAGATGGCAAAATCGTTTGACATGAAAGACATGGGTGAGGCAAGTCATATACTTGGTATGCGCATTGAGAGAGACAGATCAAAGAAGTTGATTTGGTTATCTCAAACAGAGTATATTGACAAGGTTTTGCAATGTTTCAATATGGAGAAGGGAAAGGCACTGAGTGTTCCATTGCCACCATATGTGAAAATTAGCAAACAAGATTGTCCTGTGTCTGAGGAAGAACAGGTTGAAATGGATAAGATTCCATATGCGTCTGCAGTGGGTAGTTTGATGTATGCAATGATTGCTACTCGCCCAGACATTGCATTTGCAGTGGGAGTAGTAAGTCGATACATGTCAAACCCAGGCAAGAAACATTGGGAGGCAGTGAAAGGAATATTGAGATACCTAAAAGCTACAAAGAGTATGCGTATATGCTATGGGAGTCAGGAGCTAAGTGTAAAGGGTTTTACAAACTCAGATTATGCAGGTGACTTAGACAACCAAAGGTCTATGTCAGGGTATGTTTTTACATTGGCTGGTGGAGCAGTATCATGGCGTTCTAGATTACAAGATTGTGTTACTCAGTCTACTACAGAGGCTGAATATGTTGTAGCATTAGAGGCATGCAAAGAATCAATTTGGCTTAATCGACTAGTAACAGATTTGGGAATCAAAGAAGAGATGCCTGTGTTATATTGTGATAGTCAAAGTGCTATACAATTGGCTCGCAATCCAGTTTATCACTCAAAGACAAAGCATGTGTATGTGAAGTATCATTTCATCAGGGAAATGCTCGAGGATAAGCAACTTCAGCTTGTCAAAGTTCACACCACAGAAAATCCTGCTGATCTATTTACAAAAGGACTTCCCTTAGAGAGCTTTGCGTATTTTCGCAAGCAGTTAGGTGTAGGGCAGTACATCATTTCTCTACATCTCTTGTATATTAGCTTGTATAGTAGCTTCTCTCACACTTAAAGTACCACATTGGACTTTAAGTGGGAGGTTGTTGGGGTATAAAGCCCAATGTGGTCGCCCAGGTAAGTGGGCGGGCCGCCAGGTATGTACACATATTCTTTTGTAAAAACCTAATAAGAACTCACTATGCTCTACACATTACAGTAGAGCGAGTTCACCATATCGTCGTGCTCTTCTTCTCACACTCTCTCTCGCGTCACACTTCCGCTCGTACTCCTTCAGAAAGGGGGACACATGTCAGAAGGCTATCACTTATGCTGCTTAATACCCATTGGCTTGACTTGGGGAGGTCCAATGAGGCAAAAGCCAGACCACATTAGCAACAAGGGCTCGCCCAAGAGAGAGAGGGGGCTGATTTTTGCTTGGCATTGACACACACACACTCACACTGGATCATTTGTGAAGGAAGAATACTCTCTCTCCTCCCAAGATTTAATGGAGAGATCATCACCTACTCCAAGCTTGTGAGATAGAAGCCTACATCAACACTCTATTGGCATGTGGATGCAAATCCAACCTAGAGCCAAGCTTCAATGCATGCTCATCTCCTCTACCAAGTTAATTACTAAGCTAAGCTATGCTAATATGAGTGATTATGTGAGGAGATGTACATCTTTCTTGTAGGATACTCCTTCTTCCTCTCAATCTACTCTCATACCCTGCTAGCTCTCACCGTCTTCAAAGGTGTGTGAGGTCTTGGGTTTGAGAACGGGGATAGTTCAAGTTGTGTTTGATTAAGTGTTTTGCTTGGTGTATGAAGCTTCCATCTTCATTGCACTAGCTAGTCTTGAAGGAACACAAAGAATTGTATTGTACAATGTATCTCTTGATGGGAGAAACCATAATAAAAAGCCTTTTGGAGGGGGGACCGGCTCCATGCAAATCCGGTCCTCAACTGTTGTCAATAGATTAATTTCTCTCTCTTGTGAAAGTATTGTTGATGCTATCTAACTAGGTGTTATGCTTTTTGTTGCTCTCTCCACCCAAACACTCTTGTAATTCTCATTAGGAATCTATTCTAATGAAATGCCCACTATGTTCATGCTAATTTCCACTACACATAAGTTATTAGGCCATTAAATGTTACAGGATGTGCTTGACCAGTCACAAGATCAACTTGAATGATAGAGTCTTTGAACTATAAGTAGACATGGTTTTTAGACCAGTCATGCAGCATTTTTGGTTCCCTCATGAAAGGACGTCCTAAGATTAGTTCAGATGACATCGTGTGCTTGGAAAAATCCATAACAATGAAGGTGTGCCTTATCGTGTGTCCAAGGACCTTGATCTTGAGATCTTCTAGCATCCCAATAGGTTTAATGATGGTCCCATTGTCCATCTTTACCACTATTCTTCTAGCCCCAAGGTGAGGTCTCCCCATAGATTCCCAACAATTTTTAGCTACAATGCTAACCCCAACGCCACCATCAAGGATTTCCTTCACCGTTAATCCTTTGATAGTGATTGGTAGGTCACATTGGATTCATCGCCTTCAAAGTACTGTCCCAACTTGTTAACAGGTATTTTAACAATAGAGTTCTCATCCAGGTTGGGTTGTGGATCTAAGGTTTCCTCCTCTATTGGCACTTCATTAGACCTATCTATCAGTGAAAATTGTGGTAACCTGACCTTCAGTTCTCGATTGAGGAAAGCTGAAATATCTAGGAATAGCTAGGGGTCTCCATATAGTTTAGACATGATGGTGGTTCTTACTTTTGAAGCCATGAAATCCAACAATTTGGCAATATTTAATGGAACTTTTTGGGCTTCAGTCCCTTGACATGGGGAAGATAGGATTTCCATTTTTCCAATAGGGTCAGGCAATCCCTCTGTAAACTTTCTCTCCAACAAGAAGGGAGTACTCCCACTTCTCAGTGACTTAATGCCACTTTCTTCTTGGATGACACTAGGTATGGGTAGTGGGCTATGGTCTTTGTGAAGTTGATTTTAAGTAGGAACCATTGTGTTTGTAATCTAGATCTTCCTAGGTGTTGGTTCTAGCTCCCTTTGGGTCTCATCTCCCTTTGGGTAGTGGGCTATGGTCTTTGTGAAGTTGATTTTAAGTAGGAACCATTGTGTTTGTAATCTAGATCTTCCTAGGTGTTGGTTCTAGCTCCCTTAATTGCTTGACTCGCTCTATCTCCTCTATAGGGTTTGGGTAAGTTCCGATCTTCTTCCTATGTTCCTCCTCCATGGGTTGTGTCCATTGTGTATCATCGTGATCCTCCTTGTTTTATTCTTTTCTAATGGTCATTTTAGTCTCCATGCTCTCACCTGAATCAGAATCATTTTCAACATCAGAATGTTCAACATGGGCTCCAGGAACCACATGTTGTGATAGTTGTTCAAGAGGTAACAGGTGGGGCAGGCATCAATGCATGAACTTGAGGTGAATCTGTCTAGGACAAGGGTGGTCTATTTGCTATTACATGTTTGAACATTATACAATCCTTATCTTGGTGACCGTACCTACTGATGGGGGCTTTTCACAAGCCAAGCTCCCATACCCCTCTTCTCTCGTCCCCACCCCATGAAAACCCCCTCTTAGGGAGGGAGTGATAAAAAGCATTGGAAAAAGTAAGAAAAAAATAAAGTATGATTATGTAAATATATAAGAAAGGTAAAATAGGCCACCTCATGCATGCGGGGCAGCCCATCCCCACCTTGCCTCCTTTTTCTTCACTGTTGCCCCGCCGTGTGTCCCTTTTCCTCTCCTCCACTCAAAAGGTCAACCCCCTCTCTCTTCCCTTTGTCCTTTCTCCTTTCTCTCTCCCCTCAAGCTACCCCACCTCTCACCAATAATGCACCCTAACTCACATGCAACTTACCCTATCTTCCAAAATAGTATACCCCATCCCCTCTTTCTCTCTCCTATCATATCCCATGACCCAAATACCCCCCCTCTCTCTAAAGGGTGCCATGTCTCTTGTCTTGTAGCTAAATAACCTCCCCCACACTCACACACACTCAGTTTCACTGAAAAAGGTGCCCACAGACCCATCCCCACCCGGTGGTTACCTGATTTTTCTTGTGTTCACACACATCTGCACACAGATTCACCTCTGAACACACTCCTCTCTCTCCCCTCTTGTAATTACTTTATTCTCCATGTCACCTCTTACTTTTTTTCATCAACCCATCTCTCTCTCTTAGTCTCTCTCTCATGAGACTGCTGTTCTGGCACATATACACACAGCCAGACAAGTGGGGCCCACAGTCACATGGCCTATGTAGATAATGATTTCTTCATTTCTAAATTCTAGAATTCCTCCCCCCTCCTCCCCTATATAAAGAGGGGTCACCATCACACAAAAACACACAACATCACCAAAGAACACACTATGCACTGTGTGTGCCTAGTGCACACACACACACACACACACACACACACACACACACACACACACACACACACACACACACACACACACACACACACCCACACCATCACCATCACCATCACCACAATCACCATGCTTGTCTTGAGCATGACCTCTACACCCTTGGCTATGGAAGATGAAGGGCAACTAAATGAAGGATGATGGCCATAATCCTCGTGCGAGTCTTCGCCATCAACTCCCACCTATCCGCCATGTGCTCTACCACTCTCTCCCTTCTCATTCCCCTACCCTATGCTCCCCATTTCATCGCCTAATTCTCTAAATAAAGCTTGAGGTTTTGTGAGTATGTTTTCTTGCAATGTTTTGCCCATGTGAGGTGTGCGGAATCGCCACCTAGTCTTGTGTTTTGGAGTGAGCTTGTGTATGTGTGAAGGGTGTGCGGATTCGCCATCCTTTTGTGATGCCTAAGTACTAAGCCGCTATACCCCCTCCCTCACTCTCTCTCTCTCTCTCTCTCTCTCTCTCTCTCTCTCTCTCTCTCTCTCTCTCACTTGATCTCATTCCCTTTCCTTTTCATCATTACTCCCAAGCATCCATCTCTCTTGGATGAAAACTTTGTTATGGTGGTGTGTTGTTTGCGTCCTAGCCGCTGAAGCTAGGTGGTGCCCCCTGTTTGCTTTACCATGACAGGCTCGAGGCGCGCCATTCAGTCCCCGGTGTTTTAGAGGCCATCGGGGTTCGGGGTTCGCTTTGCTCCCGTCATTTGGTGCCCCCACTGAGGATCTTTTCATGAAACCCTTCAGTTTACAAGACTAAAACCCTGAAACTATTGTGAATAGATGAATGGCTAGCAGGATTTGCTAATTGGACGACAGAAGAAGAAGAGCTCCAAGCACAGCTAGACAAACTCCGCATCTCCATCGAAGCTCGAGTGCCAGGCGTAACGGTAATCGATTTGCAGTGGGAGAGTCAACCAACACGCCAAACCCAGTGGATATACATAGGCCAAGTGCCAAGAAGAAGAAGGAGAAGGTCGAAACCATGTCCGCAACCTACAACCAACCCACAACAACAAAATGGAAGGAGCTCTACACAATAGAGAATCAACACTATTCTACTTTGAGAATCGGGTAGCTCAAGTCACCGAGGTAATTATCACAGTCAATTTTCAAGTCGCACCTGATGCTGCAGCACAGATAACGGAAGCATTGGCTCACACTCTCACTAGAGAAACTAGGGATCTACTGAGTTTGTTTCAGGAAAGAACACCACCCTCTCCCACAAGCTTGGACAGTGACTAAGCACCTCTAAGCTTCACATGAATCAGTACAACCTACCTCAAGACAGATCACACATACCAACACGTGTATGCTCAATCAAGGTAATACTGGATTTGAAGGCTCACTACCAGCACGTCATTGACACCATGCCGGGTGGGGAGCGATTTTTGGAGGTTCTGGCATCAGATCAACCATTTGTCTTACCTTTGGTACAAGGCAATGTACCGTTTGAAGTTTTAATCTATGTCCTAGTATAAGAGGGTATACACGCCTCCTTGTAAAGAAGAAAAAAACTTTTGCAAGTTAAGCAGTGTGTCTTTCTAGCTCTCTGTCAGTAATCATGGCAAGTGTAGCATTTCCAACATTTAAAGGAAAGAAGGGGGAGGATTTGGTAACAGACTTCCTAGATGACTTTGAAGTAGCATGTGTAGTGAGCAACAAAGATACGGATGAATCCCGGGTTAGAATCTTTAAGCATCTCATGAAGCTAGAAGCTAGATCATGATACAATGCACTTCCACAAGCAACCAAGGATGACTGGGAACCCTTAAAAACCGCTTTTAAGAGGCGCTTTGGGGGAGGTACCACTTCAAAAAAGTTGTGGGACAAGTTGAGAGACTTGAAGCAGGAGGGTCTTTTAGAATATGCCACCTATGAGTCCAAATTTGTGGATTTGTGGGAACGGTGGGTTGAGTCAATAGCTAGGGGGGAAGCTGCACCCGATTTCCTAAAAAAAGATCGGTTCACGCATGGCTTATGGCCGCTTCTCAAGGAGAAGGTGAAAGGTAGATTCCCGGCTACATACGAGTTAGCCATTGAGATTGCTCGCCTTAAAGACAAGAAGCTGCGAATGAAAGCCAAAGAAACCGAGTCAACAGAATCAGGAACATCGCATCGACCAGCAACTACGACAACCACCATTCCACCACCACCACCGGCTCTTGGGGTAAGAGATGACCAACAAGATATGTTGGCCCATATTACTGACCAACTGCAGAATTTGTCTGTCCACTTAATACAACAAGGGAGGAGTCAATAAAGAGATCAAGACCCTGGAAGAGCACGACAAAAAAACAAGGAGTATCATTGCTACAACTGCAGAGAAGACGGTCACGGTATGTACTACTGTCCCAAACCACGACAAAACTATAATAGAGGAGGTAGGAGGAACCAATTGTCACCCCCTACAGAAAGAACACCCCCACCCCAAGCACCACCCCCACCAACACAAATTCTACGTCCACCCCAGACACCACTACAAGCATCCATCCCACCTCTTCCACCAGCCCCACCACCTGATCGCCCTGTAAACATCATAAGGCTAGAAGAGAAAGGAAAATCCTTAGTAGTGGATCCACCCCGAGCAAAGGAGAGGGACAAGGGTAAGGAGAAGGTAACCTATTTAGAACCACTTGAAGCCATGACTGTGAAAAGAGCTAGGAGGGAGAAAGCTACACAATCAGATGATGAGAGAAGCATGAGAGGAGAAACTAGCAAGAGGCCATCCAGGCCACGACAGAAATTGGGCATCACCGACTTCCAGCTAGGGGAAAGTTCTAAGCCCTATGATCTAACATTGGATGTGGCAGAGCAAGGACCGAAGATTACATGGCCACAGCTGCTACATCTTGCACCAAAAGTAAGGCGACAATGGTCTAAAATGGTAAGTACAAGACGCTCCAAAACAAAGGTAGCCGGAGCAATTTCGGGATGCAACATGGATGACATCCTTCCAATTGTCGACGTAAACATAAAAGGAAAGAGGGTTGGAAACACCTACATTGATGGAGGTGCACAAATCTGTGTAATGAGCGAAGCTATGATGCTTCGATTAGGGCTCGAGGTTGACAGGCCTTCTCCATGCAAGGCAAAGATGGCAAACAACGCAAAAGTAAAGTGTGTGGGTGTGGTAAGTGCCGTGAAAATCAAAGCTTTCAACACTGGGGTAGAGGTAGATGTTTTTGTAATGCCTACTAAGGGGGAGGGCTATCCACTAATTTTGGGAAGGCCATGGTTGATGGACATGAAGGCAAAACAGGACTGGGGTACTGGCCTTCTACGCATGACCGGTAAGAAAGGGGAGACAATCTACTACGACATGAGGATTGGCAAGCAGAAGCAAATGAATCTGGAAACATCGACATATGAAACCACTAGCGAATCTTCCAGTTCTGAGGAGGAGACCACATCCACCGACGAAAGTGACAGTTCCATTGATGTGATGGGTATCATTATGAAGGATCCACAAAGGGTAAGAACAACTGGTGATCCATCACCAAAAGGGAAACCCAATGAAGAGGAGAGAAAATCACCTCGCCTAGGAGGAAGTAGGTTGAAGGGTATGTTGTCTACGGAATTAACACTTGAGGAGAAAGATAGTTTTTTGCAAATGTTGATGGGATTTCCTAACCTGTTCATTGACAACTATGAAAGAATCACAGGCATTACAGTGGTGGAACATCATATTAAGTTGAAGGAAGGGGTAAAACCAGTTGTGCAAAAGCTACGACGATTGGGGGTCATACAAGAAAAGGCACTCTTGGCCGAGGTAAGGAAACTGCTGGAGGCGGGATTCATCTATCCTGTAGAAAACTCAGAATGGGTGTCACCCGTAGTGGTGACGCCTAAAAAGAATGGTAAGTGGAGGGTCTGTGCTGACTACAAACCACTAAATGCAGCTACAAAGAGAGACCACTTTCCTCTCCCTTTCTTGGATGAAATTTTGAATGAAGTAGCGGGTTTTGAATGCTATACCGTCTGTGATGGTTATTCTGGATACTTTCAAATACGCATAGCCTTGGAAGATCAGCTAAAAACCACTTTTATCACGCCATGGGGTTGTTTTGCATACAGGGTTATGCCATTTGGTCTCACAAATGCACCTGCCACATTCCAGAGATATGTCACATATGTTTTTCAACCGTTCTTTGGAACATCCATAAGAGTGTTCATTGATGATTTTTGTATATATAGCTCCCGTATTTCACATTTAGAAAAGGTAACTGAAGGTTTGGCCAGGTTGCAGAGCCTAGGTATGCAATTAAATGTGGATAAATGCCACATTGGGGAGAGTAAAGTCATTCTACTAGGCCATGAAATTTCAGCAAAAGGTATCAACGTCGACCCAAGTAAGATGTCCGCACTCATAGCCCTACCTTCACCAACGATCGCACGTCAACTGGTCTCTTTTCTACAAAAGGTGAGGTACTTAAGTAGATTCATACATCTACTATCACAACTTGTTCTACCACTACAACAACTCACTCAAAGATCAACTTTCACTTGGGACGAGGAAAGCGAACATCACTACAACAAGGTAAAGGAGGTCTTAGCCACTCTGCCAACTATCTCACCACCTAAGTGGGATGAAAAATTCTATGTCACCTCAAGTGTTGGTGATGACTCATTGGGGGCTGTGCTACTCCAAAAGGATACGACGACATCTTTCATGAGGCCAATCTACTTCTCTAGTCGAATGATGACAGCAGGAGAGAAAGGTTTCACCCATGTGGAACACTTAGTCCTAGCTCTTAGATTTGCAACTACAAAGTTTAGGTCATATTTGCTGCCTAAGCAATTTGTGATTCTATCCACAGATGAAATATTTCCCTATGTTGTACAACACATGGATGTGTCTGCTAGAATTACTAAATGGCTAGTTCGTCTGCAAGAGTTTGACTACACGGTACAGGTAGAAAGCACGACAAGGGCAAGTTTGGGGGGACTCATGACCTACCAAGTCTTTGAAAGGAAGGAGAAGCAATCTAAAGAAGGAGAAGTCCGATTACCTCCAGTTCCACCGATGGTAGAAGGAGCATACTCTCTCTACTTTGATGGAGCCTACAAGCGAGCGTCCAACAAAGCAGCTGCAGGCATAGTGGTCTTTGATGACAAAGGGACAAAGGTATTTTCGTTGGGCCAATTGTTAGATTCACATTCTAACAATGAAGTTGAGTATGCAGCACTAACCAAGGGTCTACAATGGTGCGTCTCGCAAGGTGTACAACGCCTTAATGTATTTGGGGATGCTCTACTTCTGGTAAGGCAAGTAAATGGAGCATGGACATGCAAGAATCCTAGTTTAAGGACTCACTTAAGTGGTGTAAAAACCTTGTTGGGTAAGTTTGAAGAAGTTCAAATACACCATATCCCAAGGGCTCAAAACCAAGAAGCAGATGCCCTAGCAAGTGAAAGACTACAGGAAGTGGTGGTTGGAGCAATAAAACTAAAGCTCCCTCTATTTCAAGGAAGTGATGCCTTGCCTGACATCATGCATTTTTTGGAAACAGGGGAATGCCCATCAGATTTAACAAAGGGACAGAAGCAATGGCTGACGCGGAAGGCCACAAGGTATCGACTCATCAATGACGGTTTGTACTGTAAGGGTAAGGACCAAATACTCAGGAAGGTCCCTCTGTCTCAGGAAATCACGGGAGTAATTGCTAGCTGTCACGACGGGGTTTGTGGTGGTCACTTTGCCCTAGACATAACAAGTAGGAAAATCTTGCAGGCAGGCTTCATATGGCCTAGCCTCAACCGTGATGTACACCACTGGTGCAAAACATGTAAGTTGTGTCAAAAGGCCGGCACTAGGTCACTTATACCTGAACCACAGACACCTATTCTCTCATATGGCCCATTTGAAAAATGGGGTATCGATGCCATTGGGCCATTACCTAGGGCCAACTCAGGAAAATTCTACATTATCATGGGGGTCGACTACATGACTAGATGGGCAGAGGCTACATCCACCACTAGAATCACAGCGGTAGAGGTAGCTAAATTTATCTACGAGCACATATGCTGTAGGTTTGACACACCTTTAGAGATCATCTCTGATAGAGGGCCAGGTTTCAGAGCAGACTTGGTAGGAGAATTAATGCAGAAACTGGGCATTACAAGGAGGCACTCTTCACCATATTACCCTCAATGTAATGGACTAGTTGAAAAGGTAAATGGAATGATTTCTAAAATTATTACCAATCAGGTAAACAATCATCCTGGAGACTGGGATAAGTATCTACTACCAGCTTTATGGGCCTACAGAACGTCATTTCGTACATCCTTGGGATTCACACCGTATCATCTAGTATTTGGTAAGGAAGCAATCTTGCCCATTGAAGTGCAACTACAAAGTCTCAGAGTAATGGCAAGCCAGCTTAAACAGCCCAACATGCATTTGAGAGATCACATCATCAACTTGGAAAGATTGCAGCTAGACAGAGAAGAAGCAATAAATTATTATGCAGCACAAGCAGAGCATAGACGGCTTAGCTTTAACGAGCATCTCCGGAAAAAAGAATTGAAGAAAGGAATGTTGGTGCTCCGCTATGACAATCGCTTCGACACGCGCAAGGATAAGAAACTCCTACTCCGATGGGAAGGTCCTTTCATCGTCAGGAAAAAGTATGCCAATGGAAGCTACCAGCTTATGGAGGCAGATGGAAAACTTCATAAAACCAGGGTAAATGGTTGGCGACTTAAACCTTATTTTCTTCGATTTGACCAGGCTCCACCTATTGACATTCCAGATGAGGACACACCATCAGCCGCCACCTCCGACGATAAGGATCAAACAGAGGAGCTAGAGACATGAATGCCTCTAGCCAAAAGGGGAGGGCTAATGATGGGGGCTTTTCACAAGCCAAGCTCCCATACCCCTCTTCTCTCGTCCCCACCCCATGAAAACCCCCTCTTAGGGAGGGAGTAATAAAAAGCATTGGAAAAAGTAAGAAAAAAATAAAGTATGATTATGTAAATATATAAGAAAGGTAAAATAGGCCATCTCATGCATGCGGGGCAGCCCATCCCCACCTTGCCTCCTTTTTCTTCATTGTTGCCCCGCCGTGTGTCCCTTTTCCTCTCCTCCACTCAAAAGGTCAACCCCCTCTCTCTTCCCTTTGTCCTTTCTCCTTTCTCTCTCCCCTCAAGCTACCCCACCTCTCACCAATAATGCATTATAACTCACCAATAATGCACCCTAACTCACATGCAACTTACCCTATCTTCCAAAATAGTATACCCCACCCCCTCTTTCTCTCTCCTATCATATCCCATGACCCAAATACCCCCCTCTCTCTCTAAAGGGCGCCATGTCTCTTGTCTTGTAGCTAAATAAACTCCCACACACTCACACACACTCAATTTCACTGAAAAAGGTGCCCACAGACCCATCCCCACCTGGTGGTTACCTGATTTTTCTTGTGTTCACACACATTTGCACACAGATTCACCTCTGAACACACTCCTCTCTCTCCCCTCTTGTAATTACTTTATTCTCCATGTCACCTCTTACTTTTTTTCATCAACCCATCTCTCTCTCTTAGTCTCTCTCTCATGAGACTGCTGTTCTGGCAAATATACACATAGCCAGACAAGTGGGGCCCACAGTCACATGGCCTATGTAGATAATGATTTCTTCATTTCTAAATTCTAGAATTCCTCCCCCCTCCTCCCCTATATAAAGAGGGGTCACCATCACACAAAAACACACAACATCACCAAAGAGCACACTATGCACTGTGTGTGCCTAGTGCGCACACACACACACACACACACACCCACACCATCACCATCACCATCACCGCAATCACCATGCTTGTCTTGAGCATGACCTCTACACCCTTGGCTATGGAAGATGAAGGGCAACTAAATGAAGGATGATGGCCATAATCCTCGTGCGAGTCTTCGCCATCAACTCCCACCTATCCGCCATGTGCTCTACCACTCTCTCCCTTCTCATTCCCCTACCCTATGCTCCCCATTTCATCGCCTAATTCTCTAAATAAAGCTTGAGGTTTTGTGAGTATGTTTTCTTGCAATGTTTTGCCCATGTGAGGTGTGCGGAATCGCCACCTAGTCTTGTGTTTTGGAGTGAGCTTGTGTATGTGTGAAGGGTGTGCGGATTCGCCATCCTTTTGTGATGCCTAAGTACTAAGCCGCTATACCCCCTCCCTCACTCTCTCTCTCTCTCTCTCTCTCTCTCTCTCTCTCTCACTTGATTCATTCCCTTTCCTTTTTATCATTACTCCCAAGCATCCATCTCTCTTGGATGAAAACTTTGTTATGGTGGTGTGTTGTTTGCGTCCTAGCCGCTGAAGTTAGGTGGTGCCCCCTGTTTGCTTTACCATGACAGGCTCGAGGCGCGCCATTTGGTCCCCGGTGTTTTAGAGGCCATCGGGGTTCGGGGTTCGCTTTGCTCCCGTCACTACCATATCCATTGCAATTTCCATTGAATTTTACTCTAAATGTAGGGCATTCACTAGTGCTATGTGGACCAAAGCAAATTGAGCACCATTGTTGTTCCCTTCTTGGATACATATGATTGTTTTGTGAGGCAGGATTGTCTCTAGGACTTTCTTGAATGGCCTTGGTGAGATCTGATAAATTCATCTCGGATATCTTTGGCTCTTTAACAATAGGCTTTATGGTCATTGGCTCATGCCCCAATGCTTGCGAGCTAGTAGATTTAGGCTCAACAACAGACACTCTTTCTCCTTGAAACATTAAATTGTCCTCCAATTGGATTTCATTGGTGGTGACTGCTTCCCAAGTGGCGATACCTCTAATGACTAGGCCACTATAGATATCGTCATAGTCCCCTAATGAATCTTGCCTTAGGGAGCGCTCTAGCTTACAAAATTAGCATATAAGGAGCATTAGTACTGAGTTTTTGGTACTATCCATTGTATAGAATAGAGTGAAAATCTACGTATGCATATACAAAGGTGGTGAAAGCTCTTCATTATCACCTCCACTCTCTCTCATTCGTGGGAAGAAGAAAAAGAAGGACCATTCTTTGTACTATTTTACTATATTCTCTATTCTTCTCACTGATAGTCACTACTTGTTTACGATAAGAAGATCTAAACTCCATAGCCATAATCTCTTTCTCCCTCTACTTAAAGAAGGACACTCTCAATAGTTTCTTTTTTGTGTAAATAGGCAATTATGGGCTTGCTAGAAGTGTATAAAGACAATCCATTCTTGTCTCATCATGTTTAGCATGCTAATGTATGCATAGGATGTGTTTATGATGATCATGTAGATACAAAAAAAAGCACTCCTTGCTTTCACGTCATGTAGGGGGTAGGGACACTGTTTTGTCCGTATCTCCTAAACTATTACGAATCAGGCTAAACCCTTTGAATTGGAGAGTAACCATATCATTTAGAGCATCACTTCTCTTTTATGTGTCTTGCAAATATTCTGTTGGAGTGCAGAGGTATGGTCAAAATACATCTTGCTACCCACTGCCTCACCAATGCACTTGGTCAATATATTGGATCCCTAGCTCCTAGGAGCGCCACTATATAAACTTATCAGATGGGAAAATCCACTTGGATAAATTAAAATCTTGATTAGATATGCTGATAAGTGTCTTTGAATCATCATCATCACTTCATGAGTGCAAGTTATTAGTCATTTTTTGTACGAGATTACCTATACATTGGTGTATCTAAAGATGGCCGATCCTGAACTGTTCTAGAGCACAAATGAAGATGGACCAGATCCAAAATAGCAAGAGTATATAATTTACTTTTGAAGGGAGGATTTCTAGAGGATTGGTCTCAAGAAAAGAAAAGGCCATGATTATAAAGAGTCTGTAGTTTATTATCATTGGAGGAGCTTTTTACAGATTGGCTTCTATGAGAAGGGTGGAGAAGAGGAAAGGAAGGAGGGCTTATGTGAGAAGGGAGATGGAAGAGGCAATAGGTGGGGTCACATCATTATCAGTACTAGTACTCTTAGTGGAATTTTGAAAAATGAGGACCGTATGCTAGGCCTTAATGACACGCATGCATTTACGTAGATACAACTAGATTTTGCATGATTTTCAAATAATATCCCTGCATGCAGCTTGAAAAGTTTGCTCTCTCTCCATTTCCCCGTTTGAAAAGCAGTAAAGTTACCTCCTTTTAGGGGCTATTGGTGGTACCACCAAAAGGTGCAGTACCACCTATACATGCTTTGACCCATACAAAAAATACTCAGAAACCTTAGGCATCTCAACCATCTTAAACAATGGCAAGCATACCACAAGCTATGAGTTTGCATAGTTGTATGACTCTGCACATTTGCATGTCAAATACGCTTTTGCTAGTGTTTATATTTTTAACAACTCCTTACCCTTTTGCAAACATGGAAGCTCTTATGTTACATACATTTACATAAAGTGTGAGCATTTTGCATACATTTTTACCTTGTGCAATGAGCCTTCCATTCTTCTTGTATCCCTCTATATAGAAGGCCTACGATTCGATGCACCCAAATCCACATATCATACAATATTACCAAAATTGATATATTTACAAAAAAATCATATGTTATATAACAAATAGTCTTTTTGGCTCATCTACATAATTACTATCCTGTGTGTAAGATTCTTGAGCTTTGGGTCTCTTTTAAAAATAATAAAAATCAATATCTCGCATACGTTACTTCATTTTTTGGTTTAGAATGCTTGTTGTGCAATGTTGAGAAGTTTTAAAGTGCAAAGCAAGGTCGTTTTCATATTTTAGGTCAAATGAACATTTGAGTCAGTTTTGGAAGATTTTATTTTGTCTTGCTTTTTGGTGCTTTTTTGTGAAAAGCATGATTGGATCCTCAATCTACAAGGTACGGAGAAGCTAAGGTTCAAATTTGAAGAAATCTTCTTTTGAGTGCTTTTGGTGCTTTTCGATGAAAAGCAGGTTTGTTTTCTAGTTCAGGTGGGCTAGGTGAATCAGCGATTCAATTTTGGTTTTTTTTAAATAGCTTATCATGGTTTTTGGTCTCCCTAAAAAGCAAAGTGATTTTTAATATTGTCTAACCACAAAAATATTAATTTAATCATCGTATAGATACAAAATAGACATATGGTGGAGAAATGGAATTAAACAAGAACCATTCCTTAAAAACGCAGCACCGTAAATACGTCAAGGTGGTATGATGAGTGTTATAATTATGCCAAGATACCACAGTACGGTCAAGTTCACTTGCGACCTCATTAGTTGCTTAAATACCATTTTACTAAGTACGTTATTACAAAAAAATTCAATAATATAGACAAAGTTGACTTTCAAAAGGAAAAACCGTTTTTAGCAAAGACTGAATGTTTTTCCAAAAAGCAGGGGTTATTCCTAGTAAGAGAGGGGGTGCCAAATCTTGCCTTAGGGAGCACTCTAGCTCATAAAATTAGCACATAAGGAGCACTAGTACTCAGTTTTTGGTCCTATCCATTGCATAGAATAGAGTGAAATATCTACGTATGTATTAAACAAAGGTGGTGCAAGCTCTCCATTATTCCCTCCATAAGAATCTCTCTCTCGTTGGTGGGAAGAAGAAAAATAAGAAGCATTCTCTGTACTATTTTACTATATTCTCTCCTCTTTTCATGATGTACGCACTTTATTTCAACTTTGTGGAAGAATCCTCTATGTAGCTCTCATCACCACTCTCTTTCGGAACTAAAAAAGCACAAAAAGCAAGAAAAAATAAAATCCTCCAAAATTGAATCGAATGTTCATCTGACCTAAACTTTTGCCAATGGTAATTATGTTGAGATCAAGGATGATACATCCTATCTTATTGCACATACAAGGAATGTATTGTTGTCCTCAATAGATGGCAAGGTGAAGTATTTCGATGATGTATTGCATGTACCCAACATTACAAAGAACTTGGTGTCTATTGACAAAATGGCTAAGGAAGATTTATAGATTAAGTTCAATTGTGATGCTTTTTATATAGAGGGATACAAGAAAAATGGAAGGCTTATTGTACAAGGTAAAAATGTATGCAAGATGTTTACACTTGATGTAGATGTATCTAACATAAAATCTACCATGTTTGAACAAGGGTAAGGAATATAAATAACTAGAAAAATTGAATTCGACATGGAAATGTGGAAAGGCTTCCAACTATGCAAAGTCAAAGCTTTTGATAGGTTTCCATTGTTTAAGATGGTTGAGATGAGCATTTTTTGTATGGTTCAAAGCATGTATAGGTGGTACCACTTTTTGCACCTTTTGGTGGTACCACCAATAGCCTCTAGAAGGAGGGAATTTTATTGCTTTTCAAATACGGGAAAGGGAGAGAGGGGCAACTTTTGTTTAAGATAATTGAGATGCATAAGGTTTGTGAGTATTTTTTGTATGGGTCAAAGCATGTATAGGTGGTACCACTTTTTGCACCTTTTGGTGGTACCACCAATAGCCTCTAGAAGGAGGGAACTTTATTGCTTTTCAAATAGGGGAAAGGGAGAGAGAGGCAACTTTTCAAGCTGCATGCAAGGATATTATTTGAAAAGCATGCAAAATCTAGTTGTATCTACCTAAATGCATGCGTGTCATTAAGGCTTAGCGTGGGGTCCTTGTTTTTCAAAATGCCATAAAGAGTACTAGTATTGATAATGATGCGACCCCCGCCTATCGCCTCTTCCATCTCCCTTCTCACAGAAGTCCTCACTGCATCCTCTTCTCCACCCTTGCCACAAAACTACCCTGTTTTCCTCTTCTCCACCCTTCTCACAGAAGCCAATCTGTAAAGAGCTACTCCAATGATGGTAAACTTCAGACTCTTTATAATTAGTGCCTTTTTCTTTGCTTGAGACCAGTCCTCTAGAAATCCTCTCTTTTAAATGAAATAATATAATTCTTGCCATTTTGGATCTAGTCCATCTTCAACTGCAGTCTAGAACAATTCAACCTCGACCAACTTTTGCTACTCCAACATATAGGTAATCTCGTACAAGAAATGGTTAATAAGTTGCACTCATGAAGTGATAATGGGGATGTAAATATACTTATCAACATATCTAATCAAGGTTTATATTTTTTAAAGTGGATTTTCCCATCAGATAATTTTATATAGTGGCGATCCAAGGAGCCAAGAATCCAGAATATTGACCAATTGTAGTAGGGAGCAAGCTGTATTTTGACCATAATTTTGCTCTCCATTAGAATATTTGCAAGGCACATAAAAGAGAAATGATGCTCTAAATGATATAGTCAATATCTAATTCAAAGGGTTTGGTTTGATATAACAGTTTAGGAGATACAGACAAAACAATGTCCATACCCCCAACATGACGTGAAAGTAAACACATCATATGAGTACATCAACATGCTAAACATGATGAGACTAGAATGTATCATCTTTATATACACTTCTAGCAAGCTCATATTGAGTATGTACACAAAAAGAAACTACCAAGAGTGTAGTTTTCCTACACATAACAAAAACGAAAGTAGAGGGAGAAAGAGATTATGGCTATGGAGTTTAGAGCTTCTTATCATAAACAAGTAGCGATGATTGTTTGCTGATCAAAAGGCTTCTTGGTTTTTTGCAAGAGAGTGGTGATGAGAGCTATGTAGAGGATTTTGCCATGAAGTTGATGTAGAACGCGTACATCATGAAAAGAGAAGAGAATATAGGACCACCTTTGTATAATACATACGTAGAGTTTCACTGTATTCTATGCAATGGACAATACCAAAACTTGAGTACTAATGCTCCTTATATGCTAATTCTGTAAGATAGAGCGCTCCCTAAGGCAAGATTTGGCACCCCCTCTCTTGTTAGAAATAACCGTTGCTTTTTGGAAAAAGGTATAGACTTTGCTAAAATCATGGTTTTTTCTTTTGAAAGTCAATTGTGGCTAAATTATTCATTTTTTTTTGGTAATAACGTACTTAGTAAAATGGTATTTAAGCAACTATTGAGACTACAAGTGAACTAGACCGTATCGTAATATCTTGGCATAATCATAACACTCACCATACTACCTTGGCATATTTGCGGTGTTGCGTTGTTAAGAAACGGTTCTCTTTTAATTCCATTTCTTGACCATATGTTCGTTTTGTATCTATACGGTGATTAAAACAATATTTTTGTGGTTAGACAATAATAAAAAGAACTTTTCTTTTTTGGGGACGCCAAAAACCATGAAAAGATATAAAAAAAACAAACCCAAAATTGAATCGCTACTTCACCTAGCCCACTTGAACTAGAGAACAAACCTGCTTTCACCAAAAAGCACTCAAAAGCAAATTTCTTCAAAGTTGAACCTTAGCTTCTCTGGACCCAAATGTGCTTTTCACAAGAAAGCGCCAAAAAGTACTCAGAAGCAAATTTCTTCAAAGTTGAACCTTAGCGTCTCTGGACCCAAATGTGCTTTTCACAAGAAAGTGCCAAAAAGCAAGAAGAAAAAAAGTTCCCAAAATTGACCTAAATGTTCATTTGACCTATCAAATTATGAAAACGACCTTGCTTTGCAATTTAAAACTTCTTGACATTGCACACCAATACTTCTAAACCAAAAAAATAAAGTAACGTATACTAACTATTTATTTTTCTTATTTTTAAAAGAGACCCAAAACTATAGACGGGATAATAATTATGTAGGTACTCTGTACTAACATGGCTGAAGGAGATATTGTATGGTATGTGGATTTGGGTGCATTGAATCATAGGCCTTGCCATGGTGAATGTTAGAGACTTGTAAACTTTTGCCAATGCTGGTTATCTTGAGATCGAGGATGATACATCCTATCTTATTGCACATACAAGGAATGTATTGTTGTCCTTGATAGATGGCAAGGTGAAGTATTTGGATGATGTATTGCATGTACCCAACAATACAAAGAACTTGGTGTCTATTGACAAAATGGCTAATCAAGATTTATAGGTTAAGTTCAATTCTGATGTTTTGTATAGAGAGGGATACAAGAATAATGGAAGGCTCATTGCAAAAGGTAAATTTGTATGCAACATGTTTACATTTGATATAGATGTATCTAACATAAAAGCTACCATGTTCGCACAAGGATAAGGAGTTGTTGAAAATATAAACAACTAGCAAAAGCGTATTCGACATGCAAATGTGCAAAGGCTTACAACTATGCAAAGTCAGAACTTGTGATAGGTTTGCCATTGTTTAAGATGGTTGAGATGCATAAGGTTTGTGAGTATTTTTTGTATGGGTCAAAGCATGTATAGGTGGTACCACTTTTTGCACCTTTTGCTATTACCACCAATAGCCCCTAGAAGGAGGGAACTTTATTGCTTTTCAAATGAGGGAACTTGTGATAGGTTTGCCATTGTTTAAGATGGTTGAGATGCATAAGGTTTGTGAGTATTTTTTGTATGGGTCAAAGCATGTATACCTAGGTGGTACCACTTTTTGCACCTTTTGCTGTTACCACCAATAGCCCCTAGAAGGAGGGAACTTTATTGCTTTTCAAATGAGGGAAGGGAGAGAGAGGGAAATTTTCAAGTTGCATTCAAGGATATTATTTGAAAAGCATGCAAAATCTACTTGTATCTACCTAAATGCACGTGTGTCATTGAGGCCTAGCATGGGGTCCTCGTTTTTCAAATTAACATTAAGAGTACTAGTATTGATAATGATGTGACCCCTACTTATCACCTCTTCTATCTCCCTTCTCAGAGAAGTCCTCCTTGCTTTCTTCTTCTCCACCCTTCTCACAGATACTACCCTGTTTTCCTCTTTTCCACCCTTCTCACAAAAGACAATCTGTAAAGAGCTCCTCCAATGATGGTAAACTTTAGACTCTTTATAATCAATGTCTTTTTCTTTGCCTGAGACCAATCCTATATAAATCCTCCCTTCTTAATGAAACATATACTTCTTACCATTTTGGATCTTGTTCATCTTTAGTTGTGCTCTAGAACAATTCAACATTGACCAACTTTAGCTACACCAATGTATAGGTAATCTTGTACATAAAATGACTAATAACTCACACTCATGAATTAAAAACGGTGATGTAAATACACTTATCATCATATCTAATTGGATTTCCCCATCTGATAAGTTTATATAGTGGCGCTCCAAGGAGCATGGGATCCAAAATATTGACCAAGTGCAGTGGGAATCTAGTTGTATTTTGACCATAACTCTTCACTCCATTAGAATTTTTGCATGACACATAAAAGAGAAATGATGCTCTAAATGATATGGGTAATATATGATTCAACGAGTTTGGTCTGATTCATAACAGTTTAGGAGATACAGACAAAACAGTGTCCATAGCCTCTACATGACATGAAAGCAAGGAGGGCTTTTTATGTATCTACATTATCATAAACACATCATATGCATACATCTACATGCTAAACATGATGTTACTAGAATTGATCATCTTTATACACTTCTAGAAAGCTCATTATTGCATATGTATACAAAAAAGCAACTACGAAGAGTGTAGTTTTCCTACACATAACAAAAACGAAAGTAGAGGGAGAAAGAGATTATTGCTATGGAGTTCAAATCATTGATTCCCAGTTTTTGTCTCAAATGTTCTCCAAGTATATTGACATTAGCTCCCCCTCTAGTATCACACCTGATAGTGGTTCCCACTCCTTTCTCAATTCATAGTCAACCTAAATTGCTGGAACCTTATCATCTCTAATGGTTGCCAGGTCTATCGCTCTTGCTTCAACCTCTATTTTCACTTCTATCTAATAAACTTTGTAGCCTCTGGTAATGTGCATCTAATGTCATCCAACTCCACCATCAACTTCTAGATGCACTCATAAACCTTCACATAAATTTCATCTTGCTCATTCCCAGAGTTGTAGTTTTTCTTGGAAAATTTCTCTTCTTGGCTATCTTTACAGTTCTGTTCAACTATTTTCCCTTATCTAGTTGCTGGGTAAACTTGAGATGGATGCCCTGATTGGTCATTCATCAGTTTAGTGGCTCCAAACTCGGCCAAGTCTGATATTACTTGTCGTACTTCATTTTTTAGACTCTGTACTGCAATGATTATGGACTCGTCCAATCAAGATGTTGCCTTCTCATTCTGATTCTCCTGCACCTTTAAAGACTGGGGCAATAGTTTTTGAATCTTCTTCGCTCAGAACATTCTAATTGGTCTTGCAATTTCTTAGCTAGATTTTTAGTGATCTTTGCTGCAAGCTCATGCTGTTCTAGCCATCCATCCACTGTCTTCTCCTTGCCCTTCGTCTTCCATATTGCTCTCTATTGCTCCCACTTCTTAATTTTAGCAGTTTTCTTTCTCTCAATTTCATTCAAAATCTCTTTAAATGATAACACCCTTATTTCTGGTCACAACCCTGATTGACATTGGTTATGGTGCTTTTTGGTCAGGTACTTATAGTTTGGCAACGTCTGGGCAATGGGTTGCAAAGTGACCATACTTCCAACACGAGTAGTAGTTCAAGCTTCATTTTGGCAAAGTCTCCTTGGCCTCTGCCTTGGCCAGTACTTGCCCCTTCCAATACCTCCCTAGTACCTGTCTCTGCTAGTACTAGAGCATGTGCTGGTCTCATTGTCCTTGGACCCACTGGCTCCATCTGCTTTTGCTACCTTAGGATTGGTTAGCGCAATCATTGATAGATCCTTTCCCTTTTTGAAGTGATTAATTTTAATACCACAATTGTTCTAGACCTCATTATAGGATTTACAATAGGTACACTATGAACACTCATCAGACCTATGATCTCTTGACCTGCACTTTGAGCACCAAATCTCCATCTTTTTAACTGAAGGTCTTGTCTTTGCTATTTTAACAATCTGTTTTGACATTTCCTTTAGTGACAATTCACTATCATTGGACTGTCTCTTCTTGTGACCTTTTCCTTTATTGTCTAGTTTCTTTAGATTTAGTGTCCTTTTCACCAAATCATTGAACTTCTTGGTAGGTGCCTGTACCTCCTATTCCCGTAATTTTTTGCTTCTAAAACCATTAAAAAACTAGGCTCTCATTTGTTTCTCTGATGGAGGTTCTTACAATTGTCTGGTTAATTCTTTTATTATTTTCCACATAGCTCCTTATTTTAACAACTTTCCTTGTTTGATTTTGTCTAGCTCGCACAAGATATCCTCATCTCCCCATGTTGTCTAAATATTCTAATAAAAAAGGTTTAATGAACTTGTTGTATGACCTGAGTTGGTAGGCTGGGTAATGTTAGTACCATTTCTTGGCCGCCTCTTTCAACGTCTTGGGAAAAATATCCCCCCATTGATCTTTTTCAATATCCTTGAGTTTTGCATATTTCTCAAATGCTTGAATGTGGACATTGGGGTCATCTTCTTGCCTCCTTTGAAAATTGGAAAGAAATTTTTTAGATTAATGGAATGTTTAGTGTGATTGGTTGTAGTTTTGTGAATTGGTTTCTTGTCTTTATATCTTCTTTTATTGTAATGGTCTATGTCAACTTTCCAGTCCTTGCAGGGTTCAACTATGCTTGTAAAGAGAAAATCTTCAAGGAGAAAAACAAAGCTCTATTAAGTAATGGCTAGTTGAAGAAGGGAATATAAAAACAACTGATAAGGAATGGAAAATTCAGCAAGAGAGATATCAACAACAATAATAAGGAGCTCACACACTGCCCCAAAGCTGGTGAAATATTGCAGAGGACTCGCATTACAGTGGAACCCGAGGGAAAGATCCATCATAAAGTTACCTACCCAAAGAGGCTCAGTTCCCAAAAAGTCACGCAACATTAATAGCCATCTTCACTACCAAAAGTGGAAACAAAACAAATAATTCACAACAAAATGAAAAATTGCCTCAATAAGAGAAGCACAACTTACATATCAACTAGAACACAAAAAATAAAAAACACTTAAGGAAGGTGGATTACCATCAACAACAAAGAAATTTCAAAGCTATAGACCAGCCTTGAAGACAAACATGAAGACAACCCTAACAACCAAATTGCACATGGTCGTGTCAAGGGATGCCACGAGCTCCTTGGATGTACTTCCTTGAGGGCAATCAAGGACTCTACTATGATCTGTCAGATCAACCACCTAACAAAGTCATCTGCATCTTTTATGCCAAATTGATGTTCTTGCCTTCTTATTACATGCGAGCCTTTCAAAAAGCATTTTATATGGGTTCTTCACTTTCAAAACCAAGTTTTTTTGGTCCTATGATAGAGAACCTCTAGGAAATATTTGTTGGATACTCCGCCACAGATCTCAAAAACAAAATTGATATTCGGTTCCTCACCAAAGGAGGAAAGAAGATGTGAATCAAATACCAAGAAGCCCTGGAGGCTCTACACAAGTACCACAAAGCATGCAAGCCACAACACTACCTTGCCGCAAAATCAAATACCAAGAAGCTACAAATCAAATATCAAGAAGCCTTGGTGGCTCTACACAAGTAGCACAAAGCATGCAAGCCATAACACTACCTTGTCATCAAGTAGTTGTGTCACGCATGACCTGGATTAGGAGGGGGTAATGTTAGCACTAGGCTAACAAAGCTACTTACTTTTGAGCCCAAATGTTGTAGTTTCATCTCATTTTTTAATGTAAAACCCCTCATGTCCAAATCCTTTACCTTTGAATATTCCTACAGAGATGAGGTTAGGTCAAATTAGCTGTGTAGATAATAAGCATTTTTTTGTTTGCAAGTGCCTGAAATGTGTATTTGAGAACCTAGGCACTTGTGTTTAAACTCTAGCTATTTGACCTATGACTTTGGTAGCTCATTTGCTTGGTGAACCATCAAGATTTTCTTGCCGATGTGGTGATTTTCTTTTGTTGTTTGACATACAATTGAGTGTTGCATTGAGTAGATAGGGATTAAGTGCGTTTCCCAAGAGTTTGACAACCTCTTGTAGGCTCCATGCACTAGTTGTGTCAGCTACGTCCAACAGATTGGCATATATGTACGTGGTTCTCCCTTTGTCTACAATAATATAAAGTGAGGCTTGGTAGCCCCATACACCAAGGCATCACGGTATGGTTTAGTTCACTTATGGTCACATTAGTTTTCGTTTTACTGAGTGGGTTATACCTAAAATTTTGAATTTTGGGGCAAAATTTGACTTCTAAAAGCAAAACCTTGTTTTTAGCAAAGAGAGAATCCTTTTTATAAATTTAACACAACTTTTAGCCAAAATTTGGGCGTCCAATTTTTTCTTGAGAGTCACTCCAGCTTGTTGAATTTGTATATAAGGAGCAGTAGAGCTCATATTCAAGGGTTGGCAGTTACATAGAACTTAGTGAAACTCTATGTACTTTCTATATGGAGGTGGTGCAAGCTCTCCATCACCATATCCATAAAAAGATCTATCTTGTTTGTAAGAAGAAGAAGACGAAGGACCATCTCTCTACTCTTTCTACTATATTCTCTTCTCTTTTCATCCGATGATGAATGTGTTCTCCGTCAACTTCGTGGTAGAAAACTCTACATAGCTCTCGTCACCACTCCCTTGTGGCAAATAAAAAAGCCTTCTAACCACCGAGAATCACTCCTTGGTCATGGAATGAAGTTCAAAACTCATTACCCATCATCTCTTCTCTCTCTATTTTTGTTTTCATTATGTACAAGAAAACTACGCTCTCGGTTGGTTCTTTTCTATGTACATAGGCATGTATGGGCTTACAAGAAGTGTAATATTGAGTAGTGCTTGTCTTATTATGTTTAGCATGTTGATATATGCATATGTTGTGTTTATGGAAACATAGATACATAAAAAGAATAATCTGTTTTCATGTCATGTGTGCGTTGGAGACATTGTTTTGACCATACCTCCCAAACCCTTGAAATTAGAGATTATCTACATCACTTAGATTGTTCTCATTGTTTTCTCTTTTATGTGTCATGTAAAAATACTATTTGAATGAAGAGTTATAGTCCAAAAACATCTTGTTGCCCACTAGAGAGTCAAAATTTTAGACACGAGGGTCCTTAGAGAGCCACTATATACATTCATCAAATGGAGAAACCCACTTAACCAAGTCAAGATCTTGATTACACATGCTGATAAATATATTTAGATCACTGTTACCACTCCATGAGTGCAAGTTATTACTTGCTTTTGGTATGAGATTACCAATACGTGTAAGGGGGGCATCAAGGAGGGTACCATATGGAGTTGTGGGCTTGATATGAAGTTCATATATAATTTATGGTTTATTTTCATGAGCTAAATCCACTTGTTTGATATGCATAAATGCATGTGTTGATGTATGGTTATCCAAACCAAATTGTATGGGTAGTTTTTTATAAACGACTTTCTTTTTACATCACAATAATCGGCATGAGTCTCATTGTTGGAGTAAAGGCGATGCACCTTTGCCCAAGACCAAATATCCAATGTATGGTTGCCCACTGACCATATTTACCTTTATTCGTGTACATATATATGAAAAATGAGCACTCTCACTTTTTGTTCTGAGAGGCTTGCTCCATCCACACAATGTATGCTTCTCCTCACCCCTTCCTTGCATACACACGCACACATCCGTGCACTCACAATTGATACCACCTCCCACTCAAAGGAGAATGTGCCAATAAGTGGGTTGTACAAGCTAAACTACTAGTATGTATAAGAAAATAGGTGAGAGACTCTCTCAACCTATGCCCACTACTTGCTTACTCGATCTACATACATTGTATCAGCTCTAGTGATAGGCGAGTATGAGTATCCATGCCAGAGCCCGCATACAAATCCCACGGACAACTTTGTATGGTCTGCATAACTCCACAATGCATCATGCTATCATCATACGACTAACAATCCTTGCAAATGCTCCCACTACAATTGCTAGGTTGGGCCTTGACACTAGTAGGTCATACATGAGATGCTCGAATGATGATGACAAAATCTACACAAAATTGGTTGTAATGTTCGACGAGGGGGCTAGGCAATGATGGTGTTCAACGAGGGGGCTAGGCAATGATGGTGCAGCCAAAGTTGGTCGAAGCTAGGAGGTGGTCTATGCCAGGCAGAGGCAGAAGACAAGTGCAGTGTAGAAGTCTAGGATAGGTACCAAAGCCCTGGGCAGCCAAAGGATAGCGGAAAAGTATGTCTGAAGCGTTTTTTTAGGCCAAAAGTGCTAGGGGATGGTCTGTAAGGAAATAAGATGTAGCTAAATAGATAATTGAGAAGATTACTTAATGGAGAGAGACAAGTTTACATACACGAGATTATAGAGTAGAGAGAGAGAGAGAGAGAGAGAGAGAGAGAGTACACACGATATACGTGGTTCACCCAATGTGGGCTACGTCCACGGGAAAGCAGCCACTCAATGGCTTTAGTACTTCTAAACAAGAAGTAGTTTACAAAGGGATTATACCCTTAATGGAGCTCTCGTCCTGCTTCACTCTCACCACCTCACACTCACCTTGTTGCATCAACTTCACACTATAAAATGTGTGTAGAAATGGCCTCCTTTTATAGGCCAAAAGGGCTGCCCTCTCTCATGAGAGGCAGCCATGTGTAGCAGCCCTTGTGTAGATAAGTCCAAATCGGACCCTTCAATCCACCCATGTGTGGCCGCCCTTGAGAATACAAGTCCGCTTTTGAATTCGGCCATCGACCACCGGCCATTGACTTCCGACCACCAGCCACTGACCATTGACTACCGGCCACCGGCCAACCGACGGTTGTTTTCCGACCACTTTCTGGCCGCCGTCCGGCCATAATATTCCGGAGAAAAGGAATATTTCGGCAAGGAAAAAAAAGTATTGCGGGCTTTCGCCCCCGAGGGCCCTAAAGTTGCCCCTGATTTTTGGCCGTGAAAATTTTGGTTTCCGGTGAGTGATTTTCCTTCATGCACGATGGCTTCTCCTCATAATGGGGGCCTTACAAATGTGCACTTTTACCATAGAAAATTACAAGGGTAAATCAGGCTCCATACTTAACAATCTCCCACTTGGAGACTGATCTCCAAACCAAACCTGTGACTGCTTTCCATTCTGGCTTCTTATCCTTAAATGCCGATTGAAGATGAGCAAAAGCTCAACTTCTCCTTGTTGACCACCTTTGTAAACATGTCTGCAGGATTTTCATTTGTATGCACCTTTCCTAGCTTTAGCTGTCCCTCTTCCAAAAGAGTGCGTATGAAGTGATATCTCACCTCAATGTGCTTTGTCCTTGAATGAAAGGCTGAGTTCTTCGCAAGATGGATAGCTCTTTGGCTATCACTGTACAAGACACAATTGTCTTGTTTGAATCCAAGCTCTTCTAAGAATCTGTGAAGCCACATAATTTCTTTGCTTGCCTCCATCATTGCTACATACTCTGCTTCCGTGGTAGAAAACGAAACCACTTTCTGCAGCTTTGAAGCCCAGCTTACTGCTGTGCCTCCAACCGTGAACACATAGCCAGTAGTGCTCCTTTGAGTATCTTTGTCACCTGCCATATCTACATCAGCATAACCTTCTAGAAAAATATCAGTTCCTCCAAAATACAAAGCATTTGTTGTTGTCCCTTTTACATACCTAAGTATCCACTTCACAGCTTGCCAATTCTCTTTACCTAGGTTGTCCATGAACCTACTCACAACTCCCACTGCATGTGCAATGTCTGGCCTTGTCCAGACCATAGCATACATTAGAGAACCTACCACTGCAGCATATGGAACTTTAGACATATAGGCTATCTCCTCTTGTGTCTTTGGACACATATCCGTCGTTAGTTTAAAGTGACCAGCCAAAGGTGTAGAAACTGGTTTTGCATTTTGCATTGCAAACCTTTCTAGTTCCTTCTTGATGTAATCTTCTTGAGATAGCTTTATTGTCTTCTTCGTCCTATCCCTTGATATTTTCATACCAAGTATCCTCTTTGCAGCACCTAAATCTTTCATTGAAAAAGATTTAGACAGCTCCTCTTTTAGGTCTTTGATGTCCTGCATGTTAGCACTTGCAATCAACATGTCATCAACATATATCATTAGGATGATGAATTTCCCATCTCCCAAATTCTTCGTGTAGACGCAGTGATCTGAGTTGCATCTTGTGAATCCATGATCAAACATCCATCAATCAAACTTGAAGTACCATTGTCCTGATGCTTGCTTTAAACCATACAAGCTCTTCTTTAATCTGCAAACCATTTTCTCCTTACCTTTTACTTCATATCCCTTTGGTTGAAGCATGTAGATTTCCTCCTCTAAGTCACCATGAGGGAATGCCGTATTTACATCCATTTGCTCGAGATTTAGATCATGAGCAGCCACAAGGCTTAAGACAAGCCTAATTGAGTTCATTTTTACAACATGAGAAAATATTTCATTGAAGTCAATACCTTTTTTTTAAGAAAACCCTTTTACCACAAGCCTAGACTTGTACCTTTTCTTCCCACCTTCTTCTTCCTTCACCTTGTACACCCATTTGTTTGAAAGTGCTCGCTTATCTTTAGGCAACTCAACCAACTCCCATGTTTGGTTGGATGTATTGAGTCCATCTCCACTTGCATGCTCTTCGTCCATTCTTCTTTGGATTCATGTTGCATAGCTTCTTCGTATGATTCCGGCTCTCCAGAATCTGAGATCAAGAGATGGTTGAAGGAAGGAACAAACCTTTTTGGAGGTCTACTTGCTCTTGTAGATCTTCGGGGAATAGGTTGAGGCTCCTCAATTGGTTAACGTTGTTGCACATTGTCCCCGTTTGCAGTCATTGAGTCTTCACCGTCCTCAAGCTCCATGTACTCATCACCTGTTTCTTTTGTTTGTTTTCTTTCCAAGTAATCTTTGTACATATTTTTGTTCGTTAAAAATTACATCCCTACTCCTTAAGATTTTACCATCTTCAGGATTCCATAGGCGATACCCAAAGTCACCTTCTCCATAGCCAATGAAGAAACACTTTTTGGACTTTGCATGTAGCTTTGATCTTAGGCTTCTATCTATGTGCGTGAAAGCCTCACACCCAAACACTTTGAGAACTGCATAATTCACTGGTTTACCTGTCCATGACTCTTCTGGAACTCCCCCATCCAATGCCATTGAGGGTGACCGATTGATTAAGTACACAGACGTACTTACAGTTTCCGCCCAAAGCTCAAGCGGTAGGCCTGCATGTAGCCGCATGCTTCGTGCTCGCTCCATGATTGTCCTGTTCATCATTTCCGAAATCCCATTTTGTTGAGGTGTCCTTGGGGTTTTCTTTTGCCTCCAAATGCCATTGCTAGCACAAAAGCTTTCAAAAGCTTGGCTGCAATATTCGCCTCAATTGTCGGATCTGAGGCATTTAACCTTGGTACCTGTTTCATTCTCCACAAAGGCTTTCCACCTTTCAAATATGGAAAATACATCAGATTTATTCTTCATGACATAAACCCATGTTTTTCTAGTCGCATCGTCTATGAATGTTACATAGTACAATGAGCCACCAAGTGATGCAGTACTTGCAAGACCCCAAACATCAGAATGAACCAACTCAAGTTTTTTATTTTTTCTTTCATTTCCTGATTTTTGAAATTTTACCCTCTTTTGTTTACCATAAACACAATCTTCACAACCTGGTAGAAGCTTCTTTGTTTGAAGGCTTTGCATTCCTTTGGCACTCATATGTCCAAGTCGGTAGTGCCACACCGCACTGTCAACTTCTGTAGTTGTTGCACAAGCTGAAGGTTGCATGCTAACAGTACACAAGTAAAGTGTACCGACTTTTTCTCCCTTGGCAACCACCAAAGATCCCTTTGAGATCTTCCACCGTTTGTTTCCGAATACCTTCATCGTCCAATTGTCCTGTAGAGATCAATTTTTTGCGAAGAGAAGGAACATGCCTAACATATTTAAGCTTCCATTCATTTCCGTTAGTATTTTTGACAGAAACTGTACCTTTGCCGACAATCTCACAAGCTTCATCATCTCCCAAGTATACATACCCAAAATTACCTTTGGTGTAGTCTTGGAAATGTTGCTTGTGTGGTGTCGCATGGAATGAAGCCCCGGAATCTACTATCCAGGAATTACACACATTGTCTAATGAGAGAATTAGATCATCTTGCTCTACTTTACTTGCCACATTGGCCTCCGATGTTGGCTTGTTGTCTTGAGACTCTGTCTCCTTCTTCTTCTTGGACCAGCAATCCTTCTTGACGTGGCCCTTCTTGCCGCAGTTCCAACATTCAAGAACTGACTTTGTGCGTGACTTGCTTCGTCTTGTGCGATCACGACCCTTTTGGTTTTTGAACCTCTCCTTAGGCCTTTCTCTTGTTTCCACTGACAATGCAGCACTTGATAATTCTCATGTGCTTCTCCTTCGTATTTCCTCACTCAGGAGAACACCCACAACATCATCAAACTTAAGAGTATTTGTGCCAGAAATAGAATTACTTACAGCCATCACAAGGCTGTCCCAACTATATTCCGGTAGAGATGATAGTATAAGGAGAGCTCGCACTTCATCAACGAAATTGATTTTCATCGATCGAAGTTGACTTATGTTTGTGTTAAAGTCATTTAGGTGTTCTGCAACTGAACCATTCTCTGCCATCTTTAGATTGAACAAGCGCTTCATAAGAAATACCTTATTGGATGCCGATGGTTTCTCGTAGAAGTCGTCAAGTGACTTCATCAAGTCCTCCGTGGTCTTCATCTCCGAAACATTGAAGGCCACCGTTGATGCCAAGCTTAATCGGAGTTCCTAGTGCCTTTCGATCAAGGACAATCCATGCTTCATCTGCCATCGTTGCGGGCTTCTTTGCAAGACCCCAGAGTGGCAAATAGAGGTCCTTCTGGTAGAGATAGTCTTCAATCTGCATCTTCCAATGTTGGTAGTTTTTTCCGTTGAACTTCTCAATCTTGAGCTTCCCTTCCTCCGCCAGAACTCCCACTCAATTCAAGGAGTCGTTTCCTTGAGATAATTTAGCTACGAGAAAACCTTGCTCTGATACTAGTTGTTAGGAAATAAGACGTAGCTAAATAGATAATTGAGTAGATTACTTAATGGAGAGAGACAAATTTACATACACGAGATTATAGAGTAGAGAGAGAGAGAGAGAGTACACACGATATATGTGGTTCACCCAATGTGGGCTACGTCCACGGGAAAGCAGCCACTCAATGGCTTTAGTACTTCTAAACAAGAAGTATTTTACAAAGGGATTATACCCTTAATGGAGCTCCCGCCTTGCTTCACTCTCACCACCTCACACTCACCTTGTTGCATCAACTTCACACTATGAAATGTGTGTAGAAATGGCCTCCTTTTATAGGCCAAAAGGGTTGCCCTCTCTCATGAGAGGCAGCCATGTGTAGTCGCCCTTGTGTAGATAAGTCCAAATCGGACCCTTCAATCCGCTCATGTTTGGCCGCCCTTGAGAAGACAAGTCCACTTATGAATTCGGCCACCGGCCATTGACTTCTGACCACCGGCCAACCGACGGTTGTTTTTCGACCACTTTCCGGCCGCCGTCCGGCCATAATATTCCGATGAAAAGGAATATTCCGACGAGGAAAAAAAAGTCTTGGGGGCTTTCGCCCCCGAGGCTCCTAAAGTTGCCCCTAATTTTTGGCCGTGAAAATTTTGGTTTCCGGCGAGTGATTTTCCTTCACGCACGATGGATTCTCCTCATGATGGGGGCCTTACAAATGTGCGCTTTTACCACAAAAAATTACAAGGGTAAATCAGGCTCCATAGTTAACATGGTTCAGATGGGATGGCAGATGAAGGTGTCTGAAATGCCAAGTCAAGGCTCTAGAATGTAGTGTTTAGTGTGCTCTAGAAGTTGGTCCAAACGGCTCGTCAAACGGAGCCCCGGTGTGCAGATACTGAAGTTTAAAGTTGGAGTGTGTAGCAGATCCCCGACGGACAGGGCAGGTGGGGACACGTGGCCGAGGCAGGTGTCAGTGGATGGATGTGTAAAGCTCGAGTTGTGGAGCATGCTTGTCTTCTCGGATTGCAAATCAAAGCTCTAGTTAGTAAGTTATAGCCATCAGAAGATTTCTCGGGGGCCCGGTCTGAGCCCACTTGACCACATTGGAGAATGTGCCCTCTGGCATTTTTTACGCCTCGACGAGGTTCAAGGAGGTAGAGCATGCCAAGCGGAGTCAACGAGAAGTCACGGCACATAATTTCAAGCCTCGAGCATCGAGATACATTAGGATGAAGTTGGGAGCCTTGGGCAGTGAAAGGTTTGTAGGTAATTTTTTCCGTTTTTTGTGGCCTTGGATAACGAGCTCAAAGGGGCCAGAAGGCGGTAAGGTTTGCACGTCTTGAGGTCGGTACGATGGAGGTCCGATGCAGTCTTACGGCTCGGCCATCGGCATGGGAGCAATAAAAGGAGGCCCAGGAAAGGAGGGTCCAAGAATGCCATATATGAAGTTTTTTTGGGAAAATGTTTTTTTGCAAAGCCTTCAAAGGCTTGGGGGATCCTATGGCTACCACTTGGCGGGCTCATGGTACCACATGCGCAGTTAACTCTGCAGGAAGCACACTTTATATACAGGGCCGTGGGCCGCCCTTAAGGACACAAAGGGGGAGAGAGAGGGAAGCTCCCTCACCCCGTTGTCTATGGCGGGCCGTTACGGGCGCTGTGAGTTGGTGTTGCAGGGCGGCGCGTGGCATTGGAGGGTGGAGACGGGTGTTGTTTTGGCTGTGAGGGGTGGTGTCAAGCGCGCGCTCGCGTGAAGAAAGTGGGCCAGGGACCATTGAGGATGATGTGGCAGGCCCATTTAGGGGTTGATCCCGCGGCCCACTCGGTCCCAAGTTTTTTGAGATAGAGAGGGAGGGCAATAGCGATATCGCTATTGCCTCACCCTTGAATGAAAGGGGCATGTCCTGCAGAGGGGCCAGAAAGGGCCGGGATGGCCGAGGGGTCAGGTGCAAAAGTGGGGTGTCCCACGGCAGTAAAGTGCAAAGGAGAGAGAGAGAGAGAGAGAGAGAGAGAGAGAGAGAGAGAGAGAGAGAGAGAGAGAGAGAGAGAGAGAGAGAGAGAGGGAGAGAGAGAGAGAGAGAGAGAAGCGCGAGGGCAGCCCGACATACAAGGCAAAGCAAAGAGGCCTTTCTAAGGGCAGACAAACCAAGGTAGAGGGCAAGGTGGAAGCCAGACCAAGGAGGAGAGAAAAAAAGAAGAGAGAGGTGGCAGGAGGAGTCGGATAAAGAGAGGGAGAGAGTCAAAGTTAGACCATTAGAGCAGTGCAAAGCTAAGCCCACAAAGGGATAAAAATGAAAGAGGGAAAAAACAAAAAATAAAGAGAAGCCAAGGGACAATAGCGACGTTGCTATTGCACCACCCCCCCCCCCCCAAGTGCAAAAGAGAGAGGAAGAGAGAAAATAGAGCAAGGCGGTGCCCCCTTTCCAAAAGATACCAAAAATGGGTGCCATATGGACCAATTGAAGGTAATTTCCCGAATTGAGGACCCCCCCCCCCCCCCCCCCCCCCCATAAAAGTCAAAAATTAATCAAGTTAGGGGCTTTTTTCCTGGCTTTTTTGGTGCCGTTTCGAAGCCTACAAAGCGGAGTTCTCTAGCAAGCTAGCTCCGTTGTAATTTTTTCTTGAAAATGGCCATGGTGATGGCAGTGCAAGCCAGTGTACATGCTTTTTGAAGTGCAATCAAGCCACCGTTTCCTCCTCTTGCTGTTGTTTCCCCTTCCCCCCTTTTCTTTCTCCTGCTTTCATGTTTCTCCTCGGTGCCGGCTGTGTGGATGTGTGTGCCCCCCCGGACCGACCGTGTTTTGTGTGAGAGAGTGACATTCAGTGGCTGGGAGCGTGTGTAAGGGTGGAGACAGGTCGTGGTAGTAGGTGTGCGTTGTGTGGTGGATTTGTGGAGTGTGTGAGATGTACGAATTGGGCAGGTAGTAGTCTGCTAATGTAAAGTGTTTCTTTGAAGGTGTTTTCTGAGAGGATAGGGGTGTTGTGGATACCCTGAGCTATAGAGAGGCCCTTGTGTTTGTGCCGGGTGTGTTCCCCCATCCTCCCTCTCCGACGTGTTTCCACATCAATGGCTAGGGTCAACTCTACATTTTAGCAATGTTCCACGATCCATAGAGACACTGCCATCCACATTGCACCCATTGCATCCCCATGACCTCATGGTGCCGTCTAATCCACCCTTGGGTTCACGTCCACCTATAGTCCTTGCATCAGCCATATCACGATCCATTGCTCCACAAGCCACTCTTTCCCTTGCTATCCATGGGGCCTCCACTAGCACCTTGCCAAATACCATAGCCGCCACTTGAACCATGATACAAAATTTGTATTATGTTTTTCTTATGAACTCATTTTATATGTCATGTAGAATAAAAATTTCTAATATTGTTGTCACCCTATTTAAATTTTGCAGAAAGTTCCTGTCTATTTTAAGATAAGTGAGTTTTGTACATGTGTGTGGTCTTATTGTTTACAATTTATATTTAACTTAACCAATAGTGTTTAATTTTGAAAATGACATCTTCTTTAATGTGATATTTTATTCAAAAAGCACTCAAAAGCGATGTTGTGAATGGCCTCAAAAAGTAAAGTGACTTTGGTTTTTATGAAAGACAAATCTCGTATATATTTCACTCATCGTTCTTCTTGCTTCTACACATTCACCATGCTGAGTGTAGCAAAGATAATGTTACATGCTCTCTATTGTGGGTACTCCTCATTGTAATGTGCGTAAGATCTCACTCCACAGAAAGAAAACACAAAAGGCAATGAATAACATAGCAACAACAACAAGACTCAGTAGTGAAACCTGAAGAGCATGAACATCACCTAACTCAAAGAAACCAATACAGACTCTGGCATGGCAGCACACTCAGCTCTAGCCTAGAACTCATGGGTACAATGAGGTTGTTGAGACTCAACTGTATAGGGATGGTGAAGACGTGATGTGCATGAAATCAAGATAGTAGACTCCAAAACCCACAACCATAGAAAGAAGATGATGATCCTCCTCGAGTAAGTAGAAGCAACCACACATATGTATCTCCTAAAGAGCCACCAACGGCTAGCAAATATCCATGTCCAGCTAAGCCTATCTCAAAGGTGTTGGAACATCTTTTGCAAATTGATTGTAGGTAAAATTTTATAAATTGATAACCAAGCACCTTTGATTAATAAAACTTTGAAGAACATTTTTCAATGTCTAACGCAAAGCAACTATCCTTGTTTTTGAGCTCCCATTGTGCGATCTTTAAGTAATTTTTTTTTCTTTGCATAGGTTCTTCTTTTTCCAAAATAAAGTTGGAAATGATAATTCCTCACAATCGGCATCATCAAATAGGCTCAATGGGGAAAATCCTTCGCACGGAGCGACGCTATGGACATGTGCACTGTGATCGATGATTAGTTGTGAAGAATAGATACCATGTACAAGGTGTCGGAATGTTCATTCACTAACTCATCAACCTCATCTTCTTCATACAACACTACATCTGGACTCATGTGAAAAGTAGAAACCCAAGATTCATTAATAGAGGCTTTGTGCTCTATGTATAAAGGGGTGCTAATCAAATCTTTCAATGCTTGGAGCACATAAAAGGGACATACACCCCTTCTAAGGTATGCAAGGGCATACTCAAGTTTACGCTTAATCTCCACAAGGATTGTAGCGTGCTCATCACTAAAACGCGGCAAGATTGCTTGAATTCTTGTCAAGTCTGCCATGACATTAACAACACTACCTCGCAGCCCGAACTGACCCTCATAATTGAGCTCTCGTATTTGGGTGAAAGGAATGCGAAGTGATACAAGGTGCTTCTCGATTGCATTTAACAATGCAATGCTCCCAATACTTTCATTGAGGAGAGAATGTGGAATGTATGCAAAAGAGTGGCTTCCTTTGAGATTTCAAGCTTTGCTTACAAGAGAAACAAACTCTTTTGTCTAGAGCAGAGTTAAATATTTGCAATCCCATCAAGGTTTGAAGAAAAGATGCTTCGAGCACACTCAAACAATGCAAACTCTTTTTGAACAAAAGACTACCACAACTTAAACATCCATATGCAGGAGTGTCTTGAATTTCCACTAGATATTTTTGTTTCCTAGATCTTTTATTAGATTGAGGCACAACATTGTCTTTATGCAACATTTTCGATATTGAGTAAACTTTCTTTTGAATTGTTTCAATGTGTAAGAAGAACAAACTTGTGCTCGAAATCGAGAAGCTATATGCAATGCTGTCTCATTTGGAAAACTCTTCACAACATCCACCAATCTAGCGGCAAGATCTTTAGGCCAGGAGCAACGCTTACGTTTCTTGATGGAAGGCGATTGTGGAAAAACAAACAATCCATCTTGACAAATAAAGACGAACAAGCCATGAGAAGAGGAAGAAGATGCAACACAAGGATTAGCGTTGAAAGAATGTTGATGATTTTGTTTTTGAAACACATGAACAACACATTGAAACTCCAAGACATGGCAAGCTAGATTGATCAAATTGATTGAAAGCAAAGGAGAATTTGCTCTTGTGCCCATACGTTGGCAAACTAGAGATTCAAGAGTTTTATCGTCAACATTACAAGCAACACGCTCATCATTCCACAATTTCAGCCACACACTTGTGATCTCCAAGTTGTGAGAACAATTTGCAACAATATGCTTGGAAAAAATATTCTCTAATGAATTGATAGAGATATCTACACCACATACAAACAACAATGTCCTTAAAATATCTTGATTACAAGGATGTCGTCCAAAAAGTTGAGTCGATTGAACATTGGAAACCATTTATACAAAAAACAGTTTTATCGTCAAGAGATAATCCCGCCATAATGCCTAGATACAAAAGGATATTCAGCAGAATATAGGCTTACTAGACGAGTGCAAGGCACATTAGATAGACAACATCTCCCTATTCAGACTTAAAGCTTGTTACATAGCCATGTGCATCAATTGAGAAATGCCCAGCTCTTTTCATTCCCACCAAGGAAGCTTTCAAACTCACTAGATCAATTTCATACAAATGCAAAAAAGAAGAGGGTAGGCGAAGGACTTGGTCAACGATCTTTCCGTGCAAGGTGATAGAAATGCCTTTGCCGTCATGAGAAACCGGCTTTGCTTGAAGAGCAGGAACTTTCCAAATTTCAACAACTTTGTTGCAAGCAAAACAATGAGGATTAGAGCTTTGGTGGTTGACTTGGGCAGATTTGCAAACTCCACATAAATACTCCAATCCAACGCTGTTGACGTTAACAACCTCAAGAGAACCAAACACCTGAAATTAACATAATGGGATCACACAATTCACAATGAATACAACGAACCTACCAAGCGAAACTCACCGTTTTTCCGAATCCCATATTAGCAATCTGCTTATCACGGATATCTTTGAAAGACAACTTCAATTGAGAGGGCAATGGCAGCAGGATAGTGTAGTCCACGACAGACAATGTGTTAGAGAATTGTTTGAAGACATTTATGTTGTGGGCCACACAATCATAAAATCCATTCGCTTTGACTTCATTGGATATGTTATAAAAGTCAGCCTTTCGAGAAGGTACAAACAAAAGCTGCAGCAATAAAAAACAATCAAAACACTATCAAGAACACTTAGAGCTGTGTATAGAAGCTTACCATTGCTCTATCAACATCAGCAAGGCCATCAACAACAATAAGCCTAGTGCCACTACTCCCATCACTTTTCGCCATGTTCTCCACCTTGATAACAGTAAATGCTACAGTAGGCACACCATCTTCAATTGAAGAAGTCCATGATGAGACAAGATTTTTAATCTTGTGCTCGGGAAAGAAAGTTGGCACAAAGTCGAATGAAGGAGCCTTCACAATAGATGGAGTTGCATCAGCATAGAGAGCAAGTTGGCAAGTGCCTCCATCACTAGGATTCTTTTTCCTCACAACAGGGCCCAATACGTATAAAATCACCCACCACAAATGAGTTTACAAACTGTTCAATATAATGTTTTGCCACAACAAAAGTGATAGTATGATGTGCAACCTTGTCCACAAGATCAGCCTTCAAAAATCTGATGTAGTTTGCTTTTTGGATTTTGTATGTGCCATATTTTGCAAGAACCTTGCCAATGAAGACAAAACGGTAGTTAATAGCATCAGCAAGCTCAGAAATAAGAAGCTCGGGCGTAGATGGCTCAATGCCAATTGAGATTCAAAAGAGTCAATAATAGGCTTTGGCTCTTCTTTAATAGATGCTAAGCCCACCGAACGACTCACACCAACAGAGGGAGTGGCAATCCCAGAAATGTTAAGCGGTGTTCGCCCTACATCACATGGCACATGATACTATTATTATCGATTACACATTGGTAAGCCATAGAAATTGGAAACAAAGCTAACCTCTCACAGAGGCCATTCCCCTTGCAATACTAAGAGCTTTTTGAACAGATTTTGGAGATTTCTTTAACTTGGCCTTGGGACTAAGCTTTTTAAATGCTGAGTTTGGAGAACCTACTAAGCTACTTGACGATCCAAGGCCCCCACTTTCAGACACAACTTCATGCAAGTTTTCAGTTCTAGGAGCTGCGCTTAAAGTCTCAAAGTAGTCATTGCTTGAGTTTGTAGTGAAAGCATCTATAATCAAGAGCAAATTCAAAACAGTTTCCAAGATAAGCAAGACAACAAGACTCTTAAGCACCAAAAGAGGAAACGAAATGCAGAGGTATATTACCATCCATATTCGAATCCATGTCGCCTTGGTATAGAGAGTGATGCTATGCTTTGATAATAGATGTGGCTATAAGATTTAAAAGACTGTACTATAGAGGAGGTAAAACTCTCAACAACAAGAGTAATCTCACAATACGAGTCTTGTAAAATGTGATAGTTCTTCAAAATACCTTTGGATTTTATATACTTACAACTAAAAGAGTGAAACGTGATGGATAATCTTGAGTACTTCAAGAAAGATAGTTTAAAAGTTCCACTCAAAGGTTGGAAATAAATACAAATTTTTACAATTGTTGCCATTTATCATTATATAATATTGGGTCACGACCTATACACTTTATTAAGAGAGAAAAGAGAGAGAGAGAGAGAGAGAGAGAGAGAGAGAGAGAGAGAGAGAGAGAGAGAGAGAGAGAGAGAGAAGAGGCTGCTCTTTTAATTAACTCTACTTCGATTTTTTGAATAACAGTAAAAGCTACAAATAACTCAACTATTACTAGAGAGAAGAGAGAAGGGAAGACAGGTGCATCCTAAATATTAGAGAGAGGAGAGAGGAGAAGAAAAGTGCAAGGCTGCAAATGAGATGAGAACTACAACTAAGTAAATTAAGAAATCTAAAAAATAGAAACAAATATGATCCTAAATCATCACAGCAAAACAGATTTATTTTCTCACTTTACAATATTAACAATGAACCTTGAGACAATCATATTTAATAATGAAAGTTGAATCATTTTTTTACATTAAAAAAATAACCCCATAGCCATAAATTTTCAACGCCAAATCCCCAAACCCTAACCACCTACTCAGCTAGTCCAAATAATCCATCAATAGGATTAAATCATGGACCAAAATTGCATCATAGAATGTGGAGCCAATCAAAGCAAAGCATAGAGTCCATCAACAACAATCGGACAAAGTTCAAGATATAATTAACTTCAAAACATTACACAACATCAAACTTAATTGACACCGAAAAAGTTGGCAACTATTATAGTATTCAAGTTATTTAGCCCGTAACAAAGTGTGCTTGACCTCGACATACATTAAGCCACCCAAACTATCCAATCCCGTCAATGGTTCCGCACCACCCTGCAGAAAACAACAAACTGTTAAACAAACAACCAACCGGTAGAAAGCAACAAATCAAACAAAAAAAAAACTCTTATAACATACCGAAAATTAACACAAACTGCCGATGACGAGGCACATGTGACACCAAACCGCCATAGATCGGCAGGCGGGACGACATAGCAGAGCAACACAACACACCGCAGCAAGCCTGCACAGCAGAACGCCCCGATGCACCACAGACCGACGGAGAAGACGACAATGCAGCATGACAACATCGGAAACAACAACAGCAGAACAGATCGGCGTCCAAGATCCATCACAGGCCGACGGAGGAGACGTCCTAACAGAGCAGAAAAACCCCGATGCATAGAGCAGCACGACACAGAACAGAACGGCCCAATCCACCATAGACCGACGAAGTGGACGGCAATGCAGCACGACATAACCAGAAACAACAGCAACACCACAGATCGACATCCAAGATCCGCCATAGATCGGCGAAGGCGACGTCCAAACAGAGCATCACTGCTCAAATCCATAGAGCAGCACGACACCACATGTTCAAGTGCCACTTCAGATCGGCGAAGGAGACGAGAAAAAAGAGCAACACAACCCCGAGACACAGAGCAACACAACACCAAGGCACGACCCCAATCCACCATAGACCAGTGAACCAAGAACACGAGCACCCATAGAGAAGCACAACAGAGCACAAGCGCGGCCCAAATCCTCCATAGATTGGCGAGCAGGACGACAAACCACAGCAACGCATGATTGCGGAGAGGCATGGCACTGAAACACACCCAACAGCACCATAGACCAGCGAAAAGAACCATGCCACACAAGCCAGCATGTTCTCAACAACCCCATGCAAGAAGCAGGACAACACTACAGGAGCAGAGCAGGACAGCAGAGCAGGAGCGCGGCCCAGAACCGCCACAGGCCGGCGAGTAGGGCGATGTGCCCCCATGGCGTCATGCGCGAACGACAGCACTACGGGAGCGAGCAGAACAGCAGAGCAAGAGCACGGCCCAAAAGCGCCATAGGCCGGCGAACAAGACAACAGAGAGCACCAAGACAACACGCAGAGGCACCCCATGCGCAGCGCAAACCTACGACCAAGAACCGCCATAGACCCGCCTTGAGCCTTGCCTTCCCTACTAAGGGGCTCATGAGCCCTAACCCTAAGGAGACCTCCACAAGGCTCCACTCCAAAAGAGGGAAGAATGATAACCCATGCACTCATTATAAGGCCCTCCCACCAACCCCACTTTAAGCCTGACAGCTTTTAGCTTGCACCCAACGTCCACCACTCGGAATCCAATGCACCTATCCTCTCAAGAGCCACTCAAAACAACATACTTTAATTTTATTTTCCACACTTATTTATAAAACCCATGTCATATTTTTCCCTAAGAAAAAATGCAAACCACCACTATGGCCTTAGCCCTTTGGGCAGGCCAAAAAGAAAACAATGAAAATTCATAGATGATCTTAGAGCTTTAATTGTGGAAATTGGTTGCCATACACGCCAATTTTAGGCCTAAAAAAAACCTTGCGGCAGTTGGAAACCCAATTTTGAGCTTGTTCTTAATATCTACTAAAAATGGGGATTGCTCCTTTAAGCCAAGCTATTTCTTGAGCCTACCAACAAGTTCCCCTAGTCTCAAAGCCATCAATTATGGGTTTGCTTGGGACACTCAGGGTGGAATCTTGACCGAGAGGCCAAGTCCTCGCAACTTGAGCACGAATCTGGGAGGCTCGCGTTCTGCTAAATTGAGTCCCATTTGTTGCGGCTTCTGGAGGGGCACTTCTCGCTCGATGCGCGAGAGAGCCTTCGTCACACTGTGCGGTGAAAGCTGAGTTTTCCTCATATACATGTTTTTGTTTAGCCATGTGAATTTTTTCTATTAATGCATGTGTGTGTGTGTGTGTGTGTGAGCAATAAAACTCTTCATGGGTTGGGTCTCCTGAAGTATGCATCATTAGTTTAAGTGGTTGAGGGTTGTGAGGTGAAGGTTAGTTAGTGCATGGGACTTAAAGGCTTTATAAAGACATTGTAATACTTCTTTTTAATAGAGAGAATTACAAATTCAAGTTCTCTGTTGGGCCTCTCTATCTCTGCTTGTGATCACCTCCATCTCCACCCTCTCTTCACGATCTCCATCTTCCTCTTTGTTTCCAACATGGTATTAGAGTGAGGTGTTGATTAGGATAATTTTTTGTAAAGACTAGTTTTAGGAAAATAGCACAAGGAAGAGGAAGGAAACACTATTTTCTGCCTTTGTGCATCTCATGCAAAGAGTCCAATTCTACACCATTTGAGAGGTACTGATGATTTTTGTTAGAGTCCAATTCTACACCGTTTGAAAGAGATTATAGATTTTTGTTTCTTCTTCTCCGAGTGTTGAAGGTACTTGGTGGATCGGCATAATGCCTTCAAGCTTCTATGCAATTGCATGGTATTTCAATAGAATCGAAGATGGAGTTGTCATGTACATCAAGCTATTGCTTTGTGATGTTGGAGAATTCTTTTATGACATGGATTACTTATCTTTTTCTACAAAGATAAAGACAAGAACGAGGAAACTTTTTACAATTGTGAATCTTTTTGATGACTTCATAATTTATGTGAAGAGCACGACAATGCAAAATTTGTGTAATGTGGGTGTGCGTGCTATGAGTGTAGAGTGATAGACTGTGTGTGGGTGGACTGCTCAATACTAAAATGATTGAGACCCTTTATTCTTTTATGTAGAAAGAATAGGTCAATGGTGAGTGAAGTCAATGGACGGATGCTAGACGTTCAGTCCTAGGGCAAAGCACATGCTGCCTTTACCTCAACATACTTCCACTTAAAGGCGAATGTGCTAATAAGTGGGCCCTACTAGTTTATTACTAGTATATACAAGTAATATAGGCAAGAGACTCTCTTAGCCAATGCCCACTGGCTCCCTCACTCGAACTACATGCTATCGTATTGTTTATAGTGATACGTGAGTGTTTATAGAGTCTATAGGCATGTCGTGCACAGTTAAAAGCTCTATCTCTCGAGAAACTGGAGCTCACTCACTAGAGCAATGCCGATCTACCTTTGCCTTTATAGAGTTCACTAACATGTCGTGCATAGTTAAAATCTCTATCTTCGGAGCATCTGGAGCTCACTCATGAATGAGACACGTCTCGTCTCTTGTATACCACATGTCAATGAAGCAATCAAGAACAAACCATCTTGAACCTTAGATATGTTCAATGAGAAGCCATATCTAGCTCCTCTCACAATCACAAGTGATCCGCAAGGCATCTGGAAAGACTACTCTTGAAGGAGTACATGACAACCACAATCTACTAGCTAGCTTACTAAGATCAAACTTTGCGCGATCTTAAGAACATAACGTAGATGCTATAGAGTAAAAGATGCACCACTAGGCAATGATATATATATATATCTCCTTCTCCTACAATGTCAAATGTTGAACCAACGTCCAAGTGCATTCGGCCAAGACTCCCACTAGAGAAAGTGTTAAACCAGTGACGACATAGTGTGATGTGGAAGACGACATCCTCATCTAGTAATCAACAAGAAGAAATGTCATATGTGCCAGACATGTAAGCAAGAGGAACACTGTAATGTGACATCACTGTGTTGGCATACTGAGCCACCTCTCTAGTTTGTATCTAAACCTCACATGCATCCCACATACATCTTCAATGTTGCCTCATGCGTATGAAACAATGATGTTGGATGTGCCTTGTGTGATTACAATGCCAACAATGCATGCATTGACAACTACAAGACCACACTCTCTCATGAGTTGTCATTGTCGACTTAGAACTTTCACACATAATGATGTCAAATCAACAAAATTCTCATATACATAAAAGTGGGAAATCTCTCAAAACCACTACTCTAATCAAACATGGTTACTGCATCAATCTAATGCTCGCATATGTAGCTGTAGCTTGATGAAGCTGTACCAAGAGATGTACAATAGTAGTGTCTGACCTCTACTCTAAACCAAGCAAAATTTGCACATAAATAAGCGTCAACTAATAATGCAGGCACAAGCTGGGATAAAAAATTCTCAATTGATAATAAAACGCATGATCCACATGCATAAGTAGATAGAAAATGTAATGCTAACTACACATCCTACAAACAATGCTGTAAAATCCAAAAACTGCATAAATCTATACTTGTAAACATGTAGAACATGTAACTCGTAAGTAGTAGACTTACAATTGGAATGTTCATCGACAAAATAGTGCAGTGAAATCAATGGACGGCCAGACGCTAGACATTCGGCTCGAGGACAGGGCACATGCCACCTTTATCCCAACACTATGGTGATATTCTTTTCCTTGTGACATAAAGTATATTTTCAAATTATGTGGGATGTGTCCTAAATCTTCTTCTCAGTAGTCGTAGATTAAGAGTTTTATTTGTGGTCATTTTGAGCTATGGGTCGATAGTTACATTATTTATTGTAAATAAAGTTGTAAGGGTTCTTAACACTACACTAACATGCTCAATCATTGTTAAGACCATCCAACTTGCCTTGGTTAGTTGTCATGTCTTGTGGATTGGGTCTGTGTTTTCCATCCAACCTGATTCTTCTTGGACAAAAATACACACACCCTCTCTTATGGTCGACAGGGGGAGGTTCTACTTCATGTGGTCATATGGATCATATTTACACTAGTTTCTGATTTTGATCATCAATCCTTATATAGTAGCTAGGCTTGAAGGGGGAATGCTAGCAATAAAGCTCTTCATGGGTTGGGTCTCCTAAAACATGTAGAGCATGCACAACTAGTTACAATGGTTGATTGTTATGAGGTAAAGGTCATTTAGTGCATGAGCTTTGAAGGATTAAAAAAAAAATTGTGATAGTTCTTTTTGATAGAGATATTTTCACATTCAAGTTATCTGTTGAGTCTCTCTCTCTCCCCACAGATGGTCACCTGCATCTCCACCAACTCTTCACAATCTTCTTCTTCCTCTTTGTTTTTCAACAATGTGTCTGTGCATGCATATTTGTGTTATACACACAACACATTACAACCTACTTTCTTTCCTTGTACTCCTAAAAATAAGGCCATAAAAAAAACTATTAGTCAATGTGAAGCATTTTCATTAGAGGACAACATTCACCATCCATAGACATTCCACTATGCTATTTTTCATTCTAAGCATGCCATGCTTTTCCAACCCTTTTATTTTGTTGAAAAATTATGAAATATTTTCCACAAAATTCCTACGTATGGACATTTACATGAGCTCTTCCAATTACAATCTCATTTTGTAAATTCTTCTCTTAGAGCCTCATCATGAGAATCATTGTAAGTGGAGTGTAGTGAATTTAGAGGGATAAACTCAAGAAATATAAATGCAAAACGTGTTAGTGTAGTCAACTTGACTATGCCGTGAATATCTAAAAGTCCATGTAGTGAGAGTTACAACATGACGAAGAATTTCATTCTTAGATTCATGTGATGGATCGTGAGTGTGATACACATTCCTGATAGTGAAAATGTATCTGAGATCAGATTATGTGTTACAATAGCAACTCTGTACAATTTATTGCTACAACTCATAATGTAGCTCATTTCTTCAATTATTGATAGAGATAAAGAATAATATAGTTTGGTTAATGAGTAAGGCAGCCAATAGGGCACATTGGCCCTTTATACATAACAACCTTCCAGTAAAAGTCCAATGTACATTTAAGCAAGATATAGGCATACTTTCAAGGTATGTTGAACCTTGATCTCTATCAAATTCCCATAAGTACTCAACAATTTGAAAACTTTCTGGAGGGTGGAAATTATCAACAAGGTTACCATCTGTGTGAGCTTACCTGAAGGCGGACCTTATCAATAGGATTATCTATATGAATCTTGATATCCTCAATTGTGATTGTTTTGAAGGGCCTCAGAGACAAAGTGATATTGCACATCGATGTGGTTGGTATTTACATGACACACTAGATTATGTGCTATTTGGATAGCACCCCAATGAGAGAGAGAGAGAGAGAGAGAGAGAGAGAGAGAGAGAGAGAGAGAGAGAGGAGAGAGAGAGAGAGAGAGAGAGAGAGAGAGAGAGAGAGAGAGACCGTTGTAGATTTTTTATGGAGGTAACTGCACCTATTTTATGGTTTTTTTGGTGGCACTTCTCTCATACTCAAATCTATTTTCAAGAGGCAAATGCGCTTTGTCAATTCATCTCCTTTATCTTTTTTTATTTTTTTTTGCGAGAAGGGGGAGCATAGGACTGGCATACTATAATAGAAACATTTTCTTTCGTTTGACACTTGGAGACCATCTTTGACCCTCAAGCAATGGAACCAAATTTTGAAATTCTCCTAGAGGAGATAGAGCAATATGTAGGTTGCGTGGACCTCATTGACTTGTTTTCTCTCTATACCAACCTTAATACCACCATCCAACTTCACAACGAGACCCTTTATGCTCTAAGTGACTACATCAACATGTACATATTTGGATACACATTGCCACTCATTGGTAGTAGGCTACTAGACACCATGAAATCTTCTCTACTACATTCGTAAGGATGATTGCCCTTTTGCCCAAGGGCTTGCCCAATTTTAGTAGGTTTCCACAAGTGCTAGCCATTGTGTGATACCCAATGCCACGACGGTAGCTAAGATACAAAAGGGCAAGTTGGATTGCTACGTCTATCATACCGTCTTATCATACACGTGCAACAATTGCACATAGATAAGCTCTCAAAGATCTACCGCGGATTGTGAGAACTTCATGTTCGCACTTTAAATAGATATGAAAATCTCAAGGTTTTCAATTAATGCTCATGTTACAATGAGAATCAATTGCAAGATTTGATTAATATTATCGATTATTATAATGTGTGAAAGCCATAAGCTTGCACTTTAGATAAATCAATAGAGTGCAACGTGATGATGATGCGATTTATTTATATTGTTTTAAATAAGTGATTAAGATTATTGATTATCGTAATGTGTGAAAGCCAAAAGTTTGCACTTTAGATGAATTGATATAGTGCAATGTGAGCATTGTGATTGAAATGTTTTGTTTGAAGTAATGAATTTATTTAGCGCTTGACGGTCTGTCCAAAGGACTCCCTTCTTCATTGTATCTTGCACGAAGACTTGCTGGATGAAGTACATGGCAACTTGAGTATTGTTAGGTAGACTGCGCTCCTTTTGGATGAAGCATAGGAGCAACACACACACGAGACCTTTGTGTTGCAATTCTGAGATTTTCAATGGTGTCGTTGCCTTGGCATGACCTGACCTCCTGAACAGTACATCTTTCACAAAAAAAGAGGGACAACACTTGCGTACGTCTTCCAATTTCATTGGTTTGCTCTCCAAACCTTCGAGCTCCGCGGCCTCAACAAACAATGAGGAGAGGTCTTGAGCCCCGTAATACATGCTCTTCTCTCTGAGGATGCATTGAGACTCTTCAGATCGAGCTCACCGTCGACATTGGGAGGAGCGTATGGGGCTGCCATGTCTTGTCAAATCACACGACAATAAATAATTAGATCGAAAAAATAGATACACATTGATTAAAAAACTTAACCAATGGTACAATCAATGTTAACATTCACACAATTTTAAAATTCACATCTGTCTCATCAATTTGACAACAGCAATGTAATAAAATAGCATGAAATTTCAAATCAATGGACATGAGACAAGACAAAACTGTATCATTGCAAATTATACACATTTTCAAATTACAAGGTATGATTTCAAATTTCAATCATTGAATGGACTCAAGCCTACACTATCTGGGAGTGTGCGACCAACAGGCTTAATGCCTTGTAACATGCTGAGGAGATCATGTGAGGACTTGCATTGGGTGGGATTGGTAGATACACAAGTGCGCAGGACTTCCTGAAAGCGTCTGAGGAAAGCGATATAACTAGTGTCATCATCCTTAGGTAAATATTTAAGGAGTTCTTGAATGTATTTACAAAGGGAGTAGATATCTTGGTTGCACGTGAAGACTGGAGGATTTATCGATATACATTTGGGAGCCACCCACCAATATCGCTTGCTCCAGGCTTCCCTTGTCGATGGGAGAAGATCTGGCAACTTTGGAAATGTGTTCTCTATGGGGAACAAGGTTGCACTACCCCAATCACATACGCCTACATATACTCAGCCCATCCAAAATGCAGCAATATATTACTCCCATGAACATTATTGTGAGTGATGTTATTTGCGTGCAAAAAGATGAAGGTTCAGAGCAATCCATTAATGATAGGCCATATATTCTTTTTGACGCCTTCAACGGTCCCCTCGGTGTCTCTGAAACCCTTGCTCATGGCCACATTCTATCTCTCCTTTTGGAGTCTCTCTAGCCAGTGGTCGAGGTTTCCACCATTCCACATCTTGAAGATGAGGGTGGGCGCTTGCGTGGCATGTCTCGCCAATCCCAGAGCAGCAATGATTCCACTATGAGTGATATTCATAATTGTGGCTTCATGCAGTGCTATGTCATTGGCACTCTTGTAGTCATCACCCTTGATTAGCTTGCCAACGTAAAATTCATATGTGAAGGTTTCATGGTTGACTTTCACCTTTGTGACCATGCCGTATCTACCTTCTCCAATGCTTGCCATTTGTGGGAATTCAATGCAAGCCATGCGCATGATGACGAGGTTGCATGGGTCAACACTTCCCATGTTGGGTGGCATTGGATCATTGCTAGAGATTGGTACTTCCGAACTGGCAGGCACTTTGGGTACATCCTTGGGCTCTTCTTCGATCCTTGGTCTCTTTCCCTATTTCTTCATGATTCTGTAGAGGACCTCTACTTCCTTCATGCGGTCCATGAAGCCAGACTTCCCTTTAATTTGCTTGTCAAGGGTTTCTGCAACTCTGCAAACTTGACCTATGATTCGACTGACGTCGTGGCCCAAATGACCACCTGTAAGGACTTCAATCCCACGTGAAACACCACAAATTTTGCAACTAGTGCTACATATGTATCACTACATAACTCATCCAAAAATGATTTTTATGAGGACTCTTGCAAGACTTCCTGGAGGCGATCACTTCGTAATCCATAAAGATGAGTGCATACGAATTCTTCGACATATTTGCGCTCAACTTTTTTTATCTTGCCTGTAGTACCCATGATGTGCGTAGAAGATAAAACAAAAAAACAAAAAATCAAAACTTCTCAGTAGTATAAGTGACATGTAATACAACACATTCTAGTCATTCTTTACAACACAACCATTGGGCAATCACCCTAAACCCCACGTTTACATGAATGTAATTTATGATTAATATACACAAGAACATGCACACAATTATGCATGATGTTGATTATGATATTTCATATCATAAAGAAATATGTTATGATTTTTTGAATCAAAAACCTCGCATGTATGAGACATTATTAATAGGAATGTGATGAAGTCATATAAATACACATTATTTTACAAATTACAAAGATTAATGTAAAATATGATGTCACGTGTGTATCCTTCTCATTGTAAGGATCTAAGCAAGTCCTAAGCATCAGACGCAGGGGTTTTATTCCCGTTGTAAGAGCAAAGGATAAACATTCGATCCAGACGCCGAGTTTCACTATAAAAATCAGTAGCTCATCAGGTAATGGTTTTTTTTCACAAATTGTGTCTGAGAGAAACTCCTCCCGTTGTAAGAACCGAAGATCATGATGCGGAGAGTAGTTTAAAGATTACACTTTTCTCATTATACAGGATCATGTGGTCCATGATTACGTATATTGAAAAGTGTATAGCTCAAAGACTCACTAGAAAATTTATTCGCACAGATCGTGTCTAGGAGTATCTTCTTCCGTTGTAAGAACCAAGGCTCAGATGGAGGAAGAAGTATGTTTTTTGTAAGCTCACATTTCATTGGAACTTATTTTACCTAAAGCATCGTACAAAGTAAGAGTGTCGTGAGACATATCAAACAAATGCACATGCTATCTAATGGTCTCCTAAAACACCGTACAAAGTATGAGTGCCGACAAGCATATCAAAACAATGTACGATGTTATCTAAATTCCTAAAACATTGACTCAAGTAAGAGTGCTGCAAAGCATATCAGAACAAGAGTCAATGTTTTTTTTTTTTTAATTACTATGGAAGTAAGATATAACATCAGACAAGCCATAATAATTTCTATATCCTAAATTTTAAATTGTTATGTAACTAAGAGACCCGCAGGCGTATTAGAGACACATACAGTAATATAATCACATGAAAGTAAAATTTAAATTATTCGTGTATAAAAACACGAATTTGAAGAGAAAAGATGCTTACCAGTACGTGAAGCTGACCTGCTCGAGAGTATGAAGTAGAGAGTGTGAGCTGTAGACAACTACAAAGCTCCAAAATCGGTATCAATCGAAAACGTATCGAACAACGACGCGCGTTTTTTTTATAAATCTAGTGTATCGATCAATACTCTATCGATCGATAGTTTATCGATCAATATTGTATCGATAGATATGCTATCGATCGATAGATTATAAATTATTCAAAAATACCTCATATTTTATAATAATATGTGAATAATGACAAGTTATTCGATATAAATTACATTATTCGATTGAATAAATGCAACACAATTCGTATCTTCTAGTGTTGCTAGTTTTTGCCATTGAACTTCTCGATCATTAGCTTCCCTCTCTCCTCCATTACTCCCACTCAATTCAAGGAATCCTTTTCTTGAGATACTTTAGCTACGAGCACACCTTGCTCTTGTAATGGGAATGGCCTATGAACTTTGAGAATAGCGGAATTAAGAGAATTAGAGTGAGCATTTTTGTGAGATTACTTTGAGAACATAGAGGGTGAACTTAATTGCTGGTAGCAACATGAACATAGTACTTAATTAACTTGGCATGAACAATCCTTTTGCAAGAGAGAGAGTATTAGAGAACATGACAATAATTGATGACCGGATTTACTTGGAGCCGGTCCCCCCTCCAAAAGATGTTTGTATTATATATTCTCCCATCAAGAGAGACTTGTTACAATACAATCTTTGTGTTCCTTGTGACCTTGGTGATGCTATGAAGATGGAAAGCTTCATGCATCACGAGCATAACATAAACTTTGCAAAAAGCATTAACTATCCCAAGGCCTTAAACACCTTCGAAAGTGGATGGAGCTAGCAGGGAATGAGAGTAGCGAAGAGGAAGAAGAATCATTCATAGGAGAAAGAAATCGTTCCTCACTTATCGTCACTCTTCTTGCTTAGCATAGCATAATAGCATAGTAATGAAGATAAAGAAGATGACAAGCTTAAGCATTGAAGCATATCTCTTGATTGGATTTGCATTCCATAGCCAAGGGTGTTGGTGTAGGCTCTCCACTTCTCAACAAACTTGGAGAAGGAGATGGAGCTCTTGCACTTTGAGCTCCACACAATGAGAGAATGTGTGTGTGTGGGAGAGTATAACCCCCTCTCATACTTGGTCCACCTCTCTCTCTCTCTCTCTTGTATTATTTTATTATTTCATTTGGACATGTGCCTTCTTTTTCTTCTTTGAGAGAAAGAACTTAATTATTTATTTTTATGTATCTAAATTCTCATTGGATCCCTTTAAAACCTATCCACCAATAACATTCGAGCACATAATGAGGGCCACATCTGGAGGGTCATTTGAACATGTGTCTTTTATGCTTATTAAGTTATTTGGTTGAATTGACTACTTCAAGGACTTAGTAAATCAAGCAAGCATGTGTATTTTATGCTTCTTAAGTCATTTGTTTTGAATTAAATACTTCAAGCCTTAGTCATCAAGCATGGAAACGTTCACGCCTCTTGAGAATTTATCTTTGAATCTAACATTTCATGAAAAAACCTTAGTCATTTAAGCATAAAAATCACATCAAGCTTTGGCCAAGGTTCCCACAACCACTTTAAGAATCTTAGCACCTCATGCTTGGGTAGGATTCCCACCTCGAGGTTAGCCCTAGTTTCCGTAAGGTCAATGACTTTTTAACACTAACTTTTGGAGGTCTTTAATGAAGCTAACCTTAAGGTATTTTAAGCTCCATTAGATGCACATTGCTCTATGATAGGCTACCTCCGTTTGGACCCCCTTTTGAGATGTAACCATCTCTCCTCTTGGTCCCTTGCTAAGGTAAATCTAGAAGCACTTATTGTACATTTCTTTTTGGTAGACCGCCTCCTAAATTGGACTCCTATTGAGATGCAGAGCATTTTATAATGAGCACTTTTTTGAAAAGAATTTACAATACCCCTTTTTTTAAACCAACATCTTGTATAGTCACGACCTACAAGACATATTATAGAAAAGAGAAAGTAATAATCTGCCTCATAAAAGCAAAGAATGGTAGAAAAAAAGACATCGGTATCTACACACCTTTCCATCTATATCAAAATCAAAACCTGCAGGCAAATCTATATGTACATTGTGTAGATATTGTTTCATTTGGTGCAATGTGCACATGGATCTTATCTTCGAGGTAGCCAAGTGTTCACTATTCATCCACATAACAATGTCGTGGAACATATAATTGATAATAATAATACCCCGTTCTTTGCCAAAGACCCATGAGTTCTCCCTTTGTAAAGTTCCTCCCCAATGGAGCCATGCTAGACATCCAAAATGTCAATGTGGCACACTCCACTTACTGCCATTCCTCTATGCTTTAGGGATAGAGATGTGTAAGAAGCATAGTAGCACAAAACAAGAAAAAAAAAATATAACACTCATAAGAGAAGAGTACAATAAACAAACCAAACCAAAGTGAAAATAATAGTAAACATATGAACCACTTATAGTTTGCTCTATGTAGAGGAAGATTGGAGCTCCCAAGATGGAAGTGAAGCTCCATGTGCATGTAAACATGTTGCAGTAAAACTTCCTTCATTTCCTCTTGGCTCTAGAAAGCCTAAAGTATTTCACTCTTTCCAACATGACAAGAATTGATTTTTTGAGGAGTCTTTTCTTCTCTTGCTCTGCTGCATTATAATCTAGCTACCCTTGGCTATGGATATTGGGATCCACCAATTGTGCTCGTATAATGAGGCATAGGTGGTAATGGTTTCAATGGATGTGCTAAGGTGTTTAGAACAAGTGGATTTCATGGCTTAAGGAAGATGAAACAAAAGATAAAGGCGACGAGAGGACAACAAGAAGAGGACAGAGAAGAAAGTGGTGGAATGAGAAGAGAAGTGGGAATAGGAGGAAAAAGACAACCGTGAGAAGATTCAAAAGAGAGGTGGGAATAGGAGGGAAAAGAAGACCATGAGAAGATTCAAAAACTTATTGATTGGTGAAAGAGACTTCTTTGAGGTAAAAGGACCACGTAAAGGAAAGTTACCTTAGATTTTCTTTCCAAAAAAATCATTTTAAAATTCAAAAGCAATTTTTAAAATGAAGGTTTTGTAACGGAAGCCCTCCTCTTATTGGCATAGAGCTCTCGCTCTCTCTCTCTCTCTCTCTCTCTCTCTCTCTCTCTCTCGCATCCCAAAATGGATAACTAGTCCATTTGGCGCTTGAGAGCGTTAGCTGCCGCAAGCATGTGTGCACATTAGTCCATATCAATCTTCCATAGTATAGTGACAAGGTCTACTTGGTGTTTGGGAGACGCCGTCTCCACAAACATGATCCTAAGCATGCATACTCATTAACATGTGCGCACAATAAAGAAAAAGAGAGTCTTATAAGACAAAAACTTTGTTGATTTATACATATTTACATTTGCTTACTCTAGGGAATCATTGTAAGCTTTGAAAAGGTTTAGGTTATCATTTAGTTGTATGCCTTGCATCCATATAGCATCTTCAAAAGGATAATTTTTAAACTTGATATCGTTATTAAGACCATAGCCCTGTTAACTGCATAAAGCAGGCGTGCTTCAAGAATGAAAAATCCCTATTCTACTTACTATTTTTCAATTAATAACACCAAACATTTGTAGCAAGCTTGAGGACCAAGAAAAGAGAAACCAATAGCTCTGATACCAATGTAACATTTAATGCACTAGTAACTTGTGTATAGCGGAAATTGATAACATAGTGAGCATTTCATTAAGAACAAGTTCATAATGAGCATAGAGAGAGTATTTAATTGATAAAGCAACATAGCAATTTACACCTAGCTAATTTGGCATTGACAGTACTTGAAAAGAGAGAGAAATAGAATAATTGACAATATTTGAGGACCGGATTTACATGGAGTCGGTCCCCCCTCCATAAAGGCTTTGTATTATAGCTTCTCCCATTAAAGGAGACTTTCGTACAATACAATCTTTGTGTTCCTTGATAAAACTAGTTGGTGTAATGAAGATGGAAGTTTCATACACCAAATTATGCTTGAAAAACACACCTAGTGTCCCTAGCCTCAATCCAAAGACCTCACACACCTTCAAAAATGGTGAGAGCTAGCAGGGAATGAGGATAGATCGAGAGGAAGAAGACGTATCTTACGAGAAAGAAGTATTGTCCTCACATAATCACTCTAAAAGTATAGCTTAGCTTAGCTTAGTAATTAGCATGGTAGAGGAGATGAGCATGCCATTGAAGCTTGGTTGGATTTGTATTCCATAACCAAGAGTTGTTGGTGTAGGCCTCTACTTCTCAATGCTTGGAGAAGGAGATGGAGTTCTTCTTGCACACATGTGCGTGCGCGCGCGTGTGTGTGTGTGTGTGTGTGTGTGTGTGTGTGTGTAGCAATGAGCTAGAGTAAAATGCAACCTTCTCTCTCATCTTGGTCGACCCCTCTTGCTAAAATCTCATGTTGGCATCCCATTGGCCCCTGTAAAGCTTAGCCAATCACAAATTAGAAGCATAATTGCTAGCCGTGTGACATGTGTCCCCCTTTCCCCTTTTGTGAGAGCTTTGGGTATTTAAATAATTCAATTAAACTCTCATTGGACTTCTTAGTCTTCTAGCCCCCAATAGGAATTAGGCAAGTCATTGGGCTGCTGTGAATGCTCATTGGACCCCTTGGTAGACTGTCCAATAGTCTTCTAGGGAACTTAATTTCTATTGGTTCTTTTATCAAGCATTTTTAATTTGATTAGACTAAATTTACTCTAGCCTAATTCTCATTGGTCCACCTCTATGGCCATCCATTGAGGGGAGGTTGGGGACAACTAGCCTAGGAGCTTGACATGTGTCCAGTAATCCCTTTGTGTAAAGGGGAGCCTTGGAGTGTGTGTGTGTGTGTGTGTGTGTGTGTGTGTGTGTGTTTCTCTCTCATCCCCTACAATATGGGCTCGCCCCCTCCTTCCTAGGGATGTGGGAAGACTTTTTAGTCTTGCCATGACCATCCAATTTTCCTCTACATTGGCCTTTGGACAATTGAATAAAAAATTAGAAACCTTAGCCTATGGAAGTCTTAATGGAGCTGAACCTTAGGTCTTTTAAGTCCCATTGAAGCACATTGCTCTTTTGCAGATGTCCCCCTTTGGATCCCTATTTTCCCTCCTTTGGATCCCTGACAGAGACCGGTCTGACAACCTTATTAAATAATCAGTTTAACATGAGAAAATCATTTGGGAGTATTAGATATTAGTTTTTATGACACTCTCTTTCTACCAAAGCTCTACTAAAATCTTCATCTGGCCAAGGATAGAAACTTAGGTCACATACCACTTATGAGGTCCATGTAGAGAGCATCGACACACTCCTCACACGGCTACATCACAATTCTTGATATCCCTCCCAGTCGAGATCGACACCAAGAAAAGACTCCTCCTACTCTATGATGCCAGCTCAAGGAGGTGATAACATTCCATTCTTCTTGCATGGGCCCCTTAATCCCGTGAAACCTTTCCGAATAGGATCAACCTTTCAAATCAAAGTCATCATACTAGATTGAACTCGACCTTCCATAGTTATCTTGCGGGAGTTCTCTAATTCACCCTTGGTTCAAGATCACACGTATCCCATGTTCCCAAGTTTGATCCCAACTCCACAAATTGAGGATCTCTTTCCCCATTCTTAGCTTAGCTTAATATTACATTGGGATCAACTTTTCGGCCAACAATATAATCCTTCGAAATCCACTGTCCCACCGAACCATTCAATAAATGCATGTTTTCAAGATAGTACAACGATACTAGGAAGACAAGATTGCAATTGAGTTGAACTAGAAAATACATTTCAAACATTTGAAAGCAATAACCAGATTGTTGTGTACCCTTGCAAGTGTACATTTATCAAGTGTCCTATTGAGTTTTGTTTTACAATGCCAAAGCTAAGCTTTGCCTTGTTTTATTGTCATACTAAAGCATGTCTTAGAGGATAAGAAAGAAAGCTATACGAAATTTCGAAGCCAATCCGTCCCTTCCTTTAAGAGCTCACTCACTATGGTTCAACCCCTACAACATGCAGGTGTGGATGTGGATGCAATCCCATAAAACTAGCTGATGCAAAGCATCAATTTGTACAGTAAAGAAAAGACCCAACCTCCCCCTCCTCCTCCGAGACACTATTTGACACCTTTTTTGAAGGGAGTCTAGAGTCCCCGATTATTGTTGATCGTGTGTCGTTCGATCCATTTGGGGGGGAAATTATGGGGTTTGACTTCACAACCTCTCTGCCACAAAGCAAATGTCTTACCACTACGCTTATGCACATGTTTTGCTTTTTGTTTACACTGAGTTCACATCCAATTCACACCGCTATAATGCAATTCACATAGCTTCCATAGTTCACATGTAGATTATATGCAAGTTCACAACGAGTTCACGTTCACTCGAGTTTACATCAAGTTCGAGTTTACATCAAGTTCACAACGGTGGTGATCTTTGCCGACATGAGATGCCAATTTGCAACCATATATTCCCTCTAAAATTGTGGTGTCAATTAGTAAAGCGGGACCATCCCCCCCTCGCTTTTTGAGGTGTGCTCCATTATGTCCAAAAAAGAGACTGAAAGGATCAACTTTTAACTTTTGATGCTCGCTCTCTCTCTCTCTCTCTCTCTCTCTCTCTCTCATCTCCTTGTCACTATCATTGACGAGAATTGAAAGTATCCTCTTTCTACAAAAATTTCTGTTTCTTTCGGTAAAGCCTGAGGGTCGTTTGCAACTTTTTGAACGATGGCAAGATTTTTTATGCCAAAAGTACCCTGGACAAAAGTAGAAGAGGTATCAAACAGGCTATGGAGCGAGTCTGCAGCTGGCAGACACAACTACCTCTGTTGAAAAAGCATGCATGGTTGGGTGGGAAGGACCATAGCAATGAAGGATTAACTGGTTTTAACACCAAAACTTGCAAAACTATGCGGGTTTTCTTGAAGGCAAGCTCAGAATTTAGCCAGGGTTTTCACAATTTTAGTCATTTCAAAATACATTGAAGGCCGGTTTTCTTGCAAACACTGCAGGGTAGAACCATATTGAAGTTTGAGACCGATACCAATGTGTCCAATATCCGGTGGGGTAAGAAAATGCTACATAATCACTTGTAATTAGTACACTCAACACAATGCCAATATAGTAGCATTATAAACCACCCTTCACCAATGGGAAGGACCATGTAGGAGATTACTTTTGCACTTCAATCCCTTTCATAGACAACTCAGAATCACTGAAAAAAAAGAGAGAATCTCTACCGGGCACGCCATCAACTCAACACCATACATGTGAACTATCTTCATAGAAAAACCCGGGCAATTCAAAGCCCCTTTAACCTATAGAAGCTTCATGGAACACTTTTGCCCTTTAGAAATGCACAAAATATCCTCAATGGTAAATGATAAACCATTTGGGCAGGACTGGCAAATCTCAAAAAAATCAAGAACTTGGAAATCAGCTCAGAAAGCTTACTATGCCTCAAAAACCGTCGGTCTGCTTTATAAAAAAAATCAATGAAATGCCTTTCTGTATGCACGCAATGAAGGGGAAAGCTGTTAAAGGGATGTAATTAATGCTCCCATTAATGATTCTCAGTTTGGCTCTTCTTCAAACCTTGAAGAAACTCTATCACTTGCTTCATGGATGGCCTTTGGTCCGGAGAAGGTGCAACACACGACATTGCAATATGAAGCATCTGCATCATCTCATCTTCTTGCGTCCCACTAATGTATTTCATCAGCTCGTCATCGAAAACGTGGGCACTCCATTCTTCCTTTACCACTGATTGCACCCATCTAGGCAAATCCAACCCCTCACCGCTCTTTGCCGCATTTGCAGGCTCTCTTCCTGTCAAGAGTTCGAGCAATAACACTCCATAGCTGTACACATCTCCCTTCGCATTTGTCCTCTTCAAGTCTACTGCTTCTGGGGCTCGATAGCCCATTACCCGATTTGCAGCCGGGGATGCACTCACTAGCTCTGACATCCCGTAGTCCGAAACACAGCTTGTGTACTTCTTCCTAAGTAGAATGTTAGATGATTTGATGTTTCCATGGACGCACATATGTTCATGAAGGTAATCGATCCCAATTGCTGCCCCCAACGCTATGCGGACTCGGGCATCCCAGTCCAAAGGTGTGTGGTTGACTCCCTTGTTGCCTGATACCATTAGGATGAGATCAAAACAGAGAACTTCTGGTTGATTTTTTCCCCAAGCATTTACTGGTACACATGCCCAATATGCATAAAGACACATAGCTGTATACATGCATGTGCATACATCATTTACTGGTACACATGCCAACATGCATAAAGACACACATAGCTGTATACATACATGCATGTGCATACATCAAGACTTATGCGACATGCATAATATCGGTGATAATATGCTTATGTTTGCTTGCAAATCTTCATGTATGTGATACATTCACATACCACAGAGCTAAACTTTGCGACATAAAGCATGCACAACATGAAGACATACCCACTTTCACATTATCAAACAGAATGCAGCGACATAAATACCATGTGACTTGAACAAGAGGCTCACCATGCAGAAGAGCCGACAAGCTTCCATTGGGCACATACTCAGTTACAAGAAGCTTCTCATCTTTGGAGTAATAGTAGGCTATGAGAGGCACCAAGTTGTCATGTTGAAGCCTCCCGATGCCTACCATGTGACCTTCAAATTCGTGTCTTTCTGTGGTGACATCTTTAAGACGTTTCACAGCAACGACCAAGCCGCTCTCCAGGACAGCTTTGTATGAAGTGCCAATGCTTCCCTTGCCTAGAACTTCGGCTGATGCCCTTAGCAGGTCCTCCAGATCAAATCTATGTTCCACACCCTCCAAGAAGACCAGCTTTTTGTAATCTACATTTGATGCCGTCGAGGAGACATACGCTGCTGCTCTAGGATCGCTACTACTTGCATTAAGAGATCCATTAGTAACAGGCTTGCTTGTCTTCTTGGAGTCCTTTGCACTCCCTTTCTTGACAGCTGTAAAGCAAAGTAGCACCACACAAAGCAAGCCGAAACAGAGGCCGACCACGAGACCAGCGATAGCACCCACAGACAGACCTCTATGATGCTTTCTCGGTGCAGCTCCATTACCTTCAAAAGGCCCTGGAGCTTCAACACCACATGGTTGCAGAGGAAACCCACATAGATTGTTACCCGAAAAAGAAGCCTCTGCCAAGTGAGAGTATGTTGTTGTATTTGGGATGGCCCCCTCAAGCTGATTATTTGCCACGCTGAAGTTAACCAATGAGGGAATATTGAGCGAGGGAATGGGGCCTGAAAGGAAGTTGTTCTGCAAATAGATGGACTTCAACTGGGTGAGGTTTCCCAAAGATGGGGGTATGGAGGCGCTGAAATTGTTGAAGGAGAGGTCCAGATGGAGAAGGTTAGGCCATGATGAGAAGTCGGGAGGCAATGAGCCAGAAAAGCTGTTGTGTTGAAGGTAGATACTTCGTATGAAGGTGCAATTGGAGAGGTCCGTGGGGAGGCCATCAGAGAGGCTATTGTCATGCAAGCTGAGGACGCGTAGCTCTGCGAGGCGACCGAGGGAAGCATTGGGGATGCGCCCGGAAAGCGCTCTTCCTGGTAACCTTACGGTGGTCACCCGCAATGATGATGATGACAGTCCTGTGCAGTTTACCCCTTCCCATTCACATACATTTCTGCCAATGTCCCATTCAAGCACACCATACACATCCACGGACTTCTTGAAAAGTAGGAGCCCATCTGCATCCCCTGCTAAATCTGCATACCCTTTACATGTATAGAGACAGAGAAGTAGTGGTAGAATATACCCAAAGTGCAGAATGCGAGCTCCCATGCAGGTAACAGAGGAGTCATTTCCCTTCATATCCAGCAAAGATTGTGCAGGATGGGACTAGCTTCTTTGAAGAGAGGGTCTGATGAGAGAGAGCATACAGCTGCTTCTTTGCTTTGGCCCGTAGTGTTGACGAATGTTGAGGCTCTTTGCAATTCTGGGCTATGGAAAAAATCAAGCCCTTGAATTGAAAAAGCGACAAAGGGTAAGAGTGAGTGCGTATGTGTGTGTGTTCAAGAGCAGGGGAGGCAGAAGAGAATGAAAGAGAGGCAATGCACTACAGGTACGCCAAACAGCGCACATGAGTGCATAATTCGAAGAGAGAGAATGGTACTGCGTGATAGCGTGAGCGTGTGTGTGTGTGTGTGTGTGTGTGTGTGTGTGTGAGAGAGAGAGAGAGAGAGAGAGAGAGAGAGAGAGATACTTGCCTTAAGTGGAGAGCATGTTAGCTACTTCAACAGCAAGCGCCAAAGCGAGCTTTTGATTTGGCTCCATATTTTTGGCGTTTAAATGGGCCAGCTTACAGCCTCAAGAGCCCACTTGAGAAAGGGTCTGAGGGGGACGCCCACATTTTGAATTTTTAAGAAAGATGACTAAAATTTAATATATTATAGAGAGAGAATGTTGGAAAGGTGAAGAAAAATTCGCCTGTATCAATTTTATTCTCTCTCTCTCTCTCTCTCTCTCTCTCTCTCTGTGCTCGTGATGTGATGATGATGAGAGTTTTTACTTTTTTAAAATTCGGTAGGTAGAAACTACTTTTAACTATCGCCATTATAAATTCACGAGGAAACGAAACCAATGTTTTTATAGCGAGCCCTTGAGTTGAGAGGCCATCCGCCCAAATTAAAGGAAGAGATGGTGGACATTGGTTGCTGTCTCCTCTGCAACGGCAATAAAATTAGGGGCTGTTCTTAGCAACCTCCTTTATACTTACCAACCAAGATCCCTTTTAACCATTGTTTGTCTTTTGATTGGATTTAAATTTGAGCTTACATAACCCAAAAGCCATTGCGACTCTAAGAGTTGTAATCTTGGCGTTTTTTTTTCTCGATCAGACATATTTGTCCTATGATCATCATTCAATTCTTTCAAAAAGATCGAGTAAACATTGGCTAAATTAAGCTCTTTCTGACATAGGCTAATAGCTATGGTTACTAAGGCAACACACCAAACTTCAAACTCAACGCTCCAATTTCAGCTCCGAAGCAACTAGCACCACATCCGAATGCTCGAGTTGTGAGTCTCGTGATGCATGGCCTAAGCATAATAAGTTGGCCTAGAAGATAGAGCAACAAGTAGCCCATTGAATAGCACTTGTATAGAAGAAGATTGAACTTCATGCGTCCATTAGTGGAACTAAGCCGCGTCATGAGATATGGTTGAGCAAAGGGAGCTAGCAGCATGAAAGAAAAGGAATTAGAGCAACTCCAGGAGAGATTGAGATAGATGGCCCTTCCAACAGACTCAGATAACAAATAAGAAGGTCCAACTTGAGAGTGATGTTAAGTATGGAGCCTGATTCCCTTGTAATTTTTAGTCTTTAAAATGCACATTTGTAAGGCCCCATTATGAGGAGAAGTCATCGTGCGTAAGAAAAATCACTCGTCGTAAAACCAAAAATTCACGCCCTTGCCGGAATACTCATTTTAGCCAAAATATTATGACCGGACAGCGGTCAGAAAGTCAATGGCCAATGGTCGGTTGTAATGGAAATGGCCTATGAACATCGAGAATAGCGAAATTAAGAGAATTATAGTGAGCATTTTTATGAGACTACTTTGAGAATATAGAGGGTGAACTTAATTAGTGGTAGCAACACAACCATTATACTTAACTACTACAACGGCGCCGCCTTCGGTGGCGACACTGCCTCCGGCAGTGCTATGTGGATTCTCTCTCTCTCTCTCTCTCTCTCTCTCTCTCTCTCTCTCTCTCTCTCTCTCTCTCTCTCTCTCTCTCTCTCCCCTTCTTTGTCTCTCTCTCAGTCTCGCTATCACTTGCCTCAAAATGTCTTCTCTTTAAAGTACAGTATGCCAAAGGCTCCACTCATTTACTGTACGCTCTCTCGCTCTCGACTGGATTTTCTCTCTCTCTCTCTCTCTCTCTCTCTCTCTCTCTCTCTCTCTCTCTCTCTCTATATATATATATATATATATATATATATATATATGTGTGTGTGTGTGTGTGTGTGTGTGTGTGTGTGTGTGTGTGTGTGCGTGCGCTCGCACTCGGTGCCTGGGAAATTCAACATCTCTCTCACGAGTCCCACGGTTCTGTCTTGTAGGTGCTTATCCACCCGCTCACCCCATCCGGTATGGCTGTGTGCCTCTTTTAGTGGGCCTGCAGCTCTTCGCCCTTCTTGGCTCGTGAGTCGTGACCCCTCCATCTCGAAAGCCCTGGCCACCTCCCTTGCCCGCCCACCTCATCTCCTGCACCTGAGGTGGGCCATGATGGTAAGCTAGAGGAGCAATGCGTCTTTTCAACGATCACGACCCCTTAGGCCTATGCTAGGTTCGAACTTCGAGGGTATGCGCGCGTCGTCAAAGGTGGAGCTCACCTCTCTCTCTCTCTCTCTCTCTCTCTCTCTCTCTCTCTCTCTCTCTCTCTCTCTCTCTCTCTCTCTCTCTCTCTCTCTCTCTCTCTCTCTCTCTCTGCGTTCGCACTCGATGTGTGGGACAATCCGCACGCTGTGTCGCTATGTGGCCGGGGATTGTAGAGCACACAGACCGGATACAGCAGGTCGCACCACCTGTGTGACCGCCACTTTTCACGCCGCCATGTGACCGGCCAAATCCCCCCCACCACCATCGGACCACCATCCTCGGATGCACTATCACATGTTGTTGGTGTGCACATGAAGCCCTTCACATTTCTACCCTGCCACATACGGCGGCTTCAATGCATTTGCCGTGTAGCTAAGGACGCATGCAATAAGATTTGTAAAGGTCCAAAGCAGTCAAAGATTCAATGAAGGGGTGAGAGTGCAATTGACGCCTTAATGTTGACGGCCAGTTCAGCCCCCGCCCGACGTCCACCCCCGACGGCCCCGCCCCCCTTGATGATCTTCAAAATGCTAGCGGTACTGCCTACGAGTTGCACTCTCTCTCTCTCTCTCTCTCTCTCTCTCTCTCTCTCTCTCTCTCTCTCTCTCTCTCTCTCTCTCAATCTCACTGCTTTGTTCGCAGCACGAAGGCTTACATCTACTGATTTTGCTCTTGCTTCCAAGTTGCAACTCGTCAAATGGAAGCCATATAAAGCCCTGTAGCCACCTTAACTCTCTCTCTCTCTCTCTCTCTCTCTCTCTCTCTCTCTCTCTCTCTCTCCCCCCTAGCAGATTGACCAGCAATATGCTCTCTCTCTCTGACACCCCCCCCCCCCCCCCGCGTCACGTCGTTGGAAGGCTTCTCCCACTTCAATAAATGCTCCCGCAGTTTCAGGCTCAAGCTCTTCTCCAGCTGCTGCCCAAGTTGCGCATGCATGCATGAGTTGTCTTCGCCATCAGCATTAATGAGTTCGTGCACCTACATTAGTGTTCGTGGAGTGAACACTGGCCGGAGTCACCGATTGGAGGAGCTACTGCCTCTCTCTCTCTCTCTCTCTCTCTCTCTCTCTCTCTCTCTCTCTCTCTCTCTCTCTCTCTCTCTCTCTCCCCCTCTCTCTCTCTCTCTCTCTCTCTCTCTCTCTCTCTCTCTCTCTCTCTCTTTCCACGCAGGCCTTGTTTCTCTCTCACTGAGTGCACTCAGGTGCAGGCAACACTGCCGTAGTTGGGTTGGATTATGGAGCTTGCGACACGTGTCTGGGGGAGGGGGACCGGATTCCCTTCCCCCATTATAATAGATATAGATATAGATATAGAATAGAATATATATATACAAATTCAAGGCAAAAGGTTGATCGACTCGCGACCTCATCAACCCGCCTCCGAAAGGGGCATACATCCGAGCAGCTTCTTGTCCTACATCCCAAGAGCTTGCCAGAGTATGCCATTTCTCAAGTTGTCAAAGTTACTCTCTCTCTCTCTCTCTCTCTCTCTCTCTCTCTCTCTCTCTCTCTCTCTCTACCATCCAACTCCTACTACATGCGCAAAAGCGAAAGGATAGCCATTTGGCCTTTTTTGCACACGCGCGTGAGAGAGAGAGAGAGAGAGAGAGAGAGAGAGAGAGAGAGAGAGAGAGAGAGAGAGAGAGAGAGAGAGAGAGAGAGAGAGAAGAGAGAAAAATAGAAGCTCCTGCATCTAGGCAAGCTGCGAACCAAACTTTAGGCAATTCTTCTGTTTTTAATGCTTTTTCTCTAATCCCGAGGCTCTAGCCCCGGATAGGCGTTGCCAGGTTGAAGAGAGGTGTGGAAGGTTTGAGAGCAGTGGCCTGACGCTAGGTAAGAAGCACCAAAGCTCGCGATGTCCAACACAATTATCTTGTGTACATGTTGCTGCATGTGCAAGAGCTACACAAAATACCAGGTCACGACTCACAACACCTCTAGATCATCTCGGGAGGTGCACATGTAGAAGGGGGGTGCGACATCATGCATCGCAACGACTTAAGAGAATTGGGTAATGGGCGGTGAGCACTAATTAGTGCCGAGGGATTGCCTGTGAAAGGAGGGAATCGAGGGATCCGGATATGCAGCGGCGAATAATGGGCAAGAGCAGCGGCCGACAGGGGCTCGAACATTGAGCAGAGCGAGCAAAGACCACTGTCAAAAATTGACCGGACACAAGAAATATTGACACGTGGCGGGGGAAGGGGCCGGAATCCCTCCTCCCATTATATATAGTATAGATTAACTTGGCATGAACAATACTTTTGGAAGAGAGACAATTAGAGAACATGACAACAGTTGAGGACCGGATTTATGTGGAGCCAGCCCCCCCTCCAATAGGCTTTTGTATTATAGATTCTCCCATAAAGAGAGACTTTGTACAATACAATCTTTTTTTTCCTTGTGACCTAGGTGATGCAATGAAGATGGAAAGCTTCATGCATCACAAGCATAACATAAACTTTGTAAAAGCATTAACCATCCCCGGTCTCAGTCACAAGGCCTCAAACACCTTCGAAGGTGGAGAGAGCTAGCGGGGAATGAGGGTAGGAAAGAAGAAGAAGAAGTAACATATGAGAAAGAGAAAGTTCCTCATGTATCATCACTCTTCTTTCATAGCATAGCTTAATAGCATAATAATGCTTATGAAGAAGATGGCAAGCTTAAGCATTGGAGCATGGCTCTTGGTTGGATTTGCATTCCATAGCAAAGAGTGTTGGTGTAGGCTCCCAACTTTTCAACAAGCTTGGAGAAGGAGGTGGAGCTCTTGCACTTTTGCCAAGAAAAAATGAGCATGTGAGTGTGTGTGAGAGAGAGTATACCCCCCAAGCACACCCTCAGCTTGCTTTGGTCGACCCTCCCTTGTAACTCATGTTGGAAGTTGATTGGATCCCTACAAGCTTAGCCAATCACATGCATAATGTATATCAAGCAACCATGCTAGCCTTGGGACAAGTGTCCCCCTTTCCCCTTTGAGAGGGAGGGCTTGATAAATACATAAACAGTTAATTAAATTAGCTAAATTATCATTGGACCCTTTGAGAGGCCAACCAATACGCTTTAGGCACCTTATGAGGGCAACATGGAGAGTAACTTAACATGTGTCCCTCTTGCTTCTTTGGACAAGGCTTGACTTGTGTGAGGGTGTGTGTGTTATCTCTCTTGCTCCTACTTGTAGGGTTCACCCCCTCCTTCTAGGGATCCTTGTTGACTTTTGGAACACCTTAAGCCCCTCATGCTTGGAGAAGGTTCCCACCTCAAGCTCAACCCTATCAAGCTTGGAGAAGGCTCTCACCTCAAGCTCAGCCCTAGCACCTCAAGCACGACAAGCACCTTAGTCATCAAGCACCTCAAGCTTGGGTCGGGTTCCCACCTCAAGCACATCCCTAACTTGCCTACGGTCTAAGGAATTTTAACACTAACCTTTGGAGGTCTTTAATGAAGCCGCAACCCTAAGGACTTTAAGCTCCATTAGCTAGCTTTGCTCTTTGACAGACCATCTCTCATTTGGACCCTTTAACCTTGGCCCCGTGTTGAGATAGATCCATAAGCACATGTTTATATCCTAACCCTTATTCCCATTTATTCTCCCAGATTAAATGATCAGTTTAATATGAGAAAAATATTTGGGTTGGTTAGTTGTTAGATTTAATGACTTCGGTGGTCAGAATGTCAATGGTCGGTGTTCAGATGGCCGGTGGTCGGTGGCCGAATTCAATGGCCGGTGGTCGATTTCAAAGGCGGGCTTGTCTTCTCAAGGGCTTGTCTACACAAGGGCCGCTACACACGGTTGCCTCTCATGAGAGAGGGCAGTCCTTTTGGCCTATAAAAGAAGGCCTCTTCTACACACAAAACGTATTGTGGTGCATTATGAAGTTGATGTCACAAGGTGGGTGTGAGGTGGTGAGAATGAAGCAAGGCGGGCACTCCATTAAGGGTATAATCCCTTTGTAAACTACTTCTAGTTTGAAGTACTAAAGCCATTGAGTGAATGCTTTCCCGTGGACGTGGCCCACATTGGGTGAACCACGTATATCGTGTGCTCTCGCTCTCTCTCTCTCTCTCTCTGTGTGTCTACTCTATAATCTCTCGTGTGTGAAAATCATCTCTCTCCATTAAGTAAACTACTCTAATTTCTATTTAGCTACGTCTTATTTCCTAACAACTGGTATCAAAGATGTCATAAAATATAATATCTAACTTTACCAAATGATTTTCTCATATTAAATTGATCACTTAATATGGGATGATCACTTAATATGGGAAGATAAAAGGGGAACAAGAGTTAGGATATATATATGTGCTTCTAGATCTATTTCAACAGGGGACCAAAAGGAGAAATGGTTGCATCTCAATAGGGGTCCAAAAAGAGATGGTCTACCAAAGAGCAATGTGTAATAAGTGCTTCTAGATTTACATCAGTAAGGGACCAAGAGGAGAGATGGTTACATCTCAAAAGGGGGTCCCAATGGAGGTAGTCTATCAAAGAGCAATGTGCATCTAATGGATTTTAATAGACCTTAGGTTTAGCTTCATTAAAGACCTCCAAAAGTTAGTGTTAAAAATTCCTTTGACCTTACGGAAGCCAGGGCTAACCTCGAGGTGGGAATCCTACCCAAGCATGAGGTACTAGGATGCTTAAAGTGGTTGTGAGAACCTTGACCAAAGCTTGAGGTGATTTTTATGCTTAAATGACTAAGGTTTTTGAAATGTTAAATTCAAAGATAAATTCTCAAGAGGCATGAACATTTCCATGATGGAAATGCTTGATCTACTAATGCTTGAAGTATTCAATTCAAAACAAATGATTTAAAAAGCCTAAAAGACACATGCTTTATTGATTGACTAAGTCCTTGAAGTATTCAATTCAATCAAATGAGTTAATGAGCATAAAAGACACATGTTCAAATGATCCTCCACATGTGGCCCTTATGATGTGTTTGAATGCTATTGGATAGGTTTTAAAGGGGTCCAATAAGAATTTAGATACATAAAAATAAATATTTAAGTTCTTTCTCTCAAAGAGGAAAAAGAGGACACATGTCTAAATGAAATAATAAAATAATACGAGAGAGAGAGAGAGAGAGAGAGAGAGAGAGAGAGAGAGAGAGGTGTGGACCAAGCATGAGAGGGGGGTATACTCTCCCTCACATACACACACACACACACACACACATTCTCTCATTGTGTGGAGTCCAAAGTGCAAGAGCTCCATCTCCTTCTCCAAGTTTGTTGAGAAGTGGAGAGCATACACCAACACTCTTGGCTATGGAATGCAAATCCAACCAAGAGCCATGCTTCAATGCTTAAGCTTGTCATCTTCTTCATCTTCATTACTATGCTATTATGCTGTGCTAAGCAAGAAGAGTGATGATAAGTGAGGAACTATTTCTTTCTCCTATGAATGATTCTTCTTCCTCTTTCCTACCCTCATTCCCCGCTAGCTCTCTTCACCTTTGAAAGTGTTTGAGGCCTTGGGATAGTTAATGCTTTTTGCAAAGTTTATGTTATGCTCGTGATGCATGAAGCTTTCCATCTTCATAGCATCACCAAGGTCACAAGGAACACAAAGATTGTATTGTAACAAGTCTCTCTTGATGGGAGAATCTATAATACAAACGCCTTTTGGAGGGGGGGGGGCAGCTTCAAATAAATCCGGTCCTCAACTATTGTCATGTTCTATAATACTCTCTCTCTCTTGCAAAAGGATTGTTCATGCCAAGTTAATTAAGTACTATGTTCATGTTGCTACCATCAAATAGTTCACTCTCTATGTTCTCAAAGTAATCTCACAAAAATGCACACTCTAATTCTCTTAATTTCGCTATCCGCAAAGTTCGTAGGCCATGCTCATTACATTGGTATCAGAGCGTTTGGTTTCTCTTTCTTGCTTAAGAAAAGAGGTTCTTAAGAAGCCTATTAATCGTTGATTTTGTTAATTATATTAGGGTAAGTGGGACTGGGATCTATTATTGGTTTTATTGAACCTAGTATGTGGGATATGGTGCACACCTCAAGAGCTTTGGTCTTAATAATGGGGTCTTTTTAGAGTTGTCTACGGCTTTACCATTATTGAGCCATAAGAAGTCTGGAAGGAGCTATCCCTCGTCAATTCTGCTATGTTAGAGTCACTCCACTACTCTCTATAATTAACCAATTCGAGCCGTGGGTGTAGATACTTAAGTGCTTATTTTCAAAGGCTAAGAGGAGTAGCAACTAAGGTTTTGAATTGCCACATAAGTATAATTAGCATGGCTGACAATAACCAAGAGAGTAGAATGAACATTGATAACTTTGATTTTGCACATGAAGGTGCTAATGATGATGCCCCCATGTTTATCAATTATCTTGTTACTAGGTTGCATCAAGCTAAGGGAAACCCTACTTTGTAAGCTGAAGTTATCTAACAACTTCGTGCTTATGGGATTTCTCTTCCTCTCCAAGAGGAGAGAGAGCTTAGGAGGCCTCTTGATGAGACTCCCAAAAAAAGACTCTCTCCAATAAGAGAGGAGGAATCCGAAGAACGAGAAAGAAGTGAATCCCTAAGATCCTCTAAAGATGTGGCTCCATGAAGACGGCGGTTTAGACTATTGCCAACTCCTCCCAAGAGGAAACGGTCAACCCATAGTCCTTCTCCTCGTCATTCCGAAAGAGAAGAGAGGAAACAAAGGAAGAAAAAGGCAAGAAAGAGGTCACCCTCTTCTCTTTCTTCTTCACTTTCCTCCTCTTCCAACGAAAGCAATAGTTATTCTCCTAGAGAACACAAGAGGAGAGGACATTACAAAACTTACCCTGCATGGCAAAGGTCCCAAAAGCTTAAGAAATTCAAAGGGGGAGAAAAGAGTATCTCTTTTCTCACCTAAGATGGCACCTTTGGTGCCACCAAAAAAGTATTGGCCTTCATCCAACCATTTGATGCGGCCTTTGGAAACGAGGTCTTCACGGAGTCCTCCAAGCTACACCATGTAGCTATGCACTTCCAGAAATCTACTCGTCAATGGTGGGCTAGCCTTCATGGCAACGGCGAGGCCCCAAAGACATGGAAAACTTTGCGAGTTTCCATCATGAAGCAATTCCTTGCAAGCGATAAAAAGGACAAAGTGCTTACCAAATGGCGAAGTTTGAAGCTACTCTTCAACGAGTCTATCCACAAATATGTAAACAAGTTTTGGAATTTACATCTCAAAGCTACAGTCTTTTAAAGGATAGACTTCATCGAACAAAAGCAACAATTTTGTGTGGTATTACTTGAAGAAGTGGCCGAGTATTTCAACTCACAATGGACTAGCACTATCACCGAAGTCATCCACCTATGGTTGCTTCAAGGATCCATTTCCAACAAGGGGCGAAAAGAAATTTCAAGCCCATGAAAAACAAGAATCAAAATGAAGCTAAAGGGAAGATCAATGCTCAAAACTCTTCCCAAGGCAACACAAACACCAACAACAACAAAGCTAAGGAGAAAGGAGCTTACAAAGGTAAAAATCAGCTCTCTCCTAAAGAATTAGAGGCCTTTCGTAAAGACCATAAATGCTTTAAGTGTGCGGAGCAAGGACATGGTTATCGTTCTTGCCCTAAAAGACATGTACTCAATGACACTCCTAGAGCTTCCATGGTTGAAGCTCCAAAAGAGGATACTCAATCCTCTCCTACGCTTGGAGAAAAGTAAGGGAGCATGATGCCTTCATCTCACAACTTCATATCAATGGAGTTGGCCACCAAGTTGGGCATTCAAGATTTTGAGATGGGAGATATTGTAAATGATGACATAGCTTTCAAGGGATAGCAAGCCTCCGCTACTCCCTTGATTGGGAAGTTGAGTCTTCATGTCCAAAGCTATGTTGAAGATTTTTTTTAAAAAATCTCTCCTCTCTAACACGAGGATGTTATCCTAGGGGCACCATGGTTCAATCGCATGGCTGCCAACATAAAGTCCCGAAAAGGAGAATCTATTTCACCTATAGGGAAAAGAGCATGTACATAGATGCTAATGAGTCAGGGAACACCATATCCCTGGTAAATACGCTTGCTTTTGATAAGTCAATGAAAAGCTCTATTTTTGCGTATATGATTTTTGTTAGAGAATCTGTAAATGACTCTAATATTTTCACAGGTAGCAATAAATGGAATCAAGAGGAATTAGAGTTGTCTAATTTCCTAAATGGATTCCAAGATGTTTTGAATGATGACATCCCTAGCTACCTCCAAAACGAGGGGATGATGACCATGCAATAGAGCTTCTACTAGGAAGCTCACCGCCTAATAAACCTCCTTATCGTGTTTCCCAAGCTCAACAAGAGGAGTCATGAGACAATTGCATGAATTGGTGGAAAAAGGGATGGTGAGACCTAGCTCCTCTCCATTCTGTTCACCAATACTTTTAGTGCAAAAGAAAGATGACACTTATCACATGTGTGTCAACTATAGAGCACTAAATAGGATCACTATTTTTTTTTAAAAAGTGCCGCGAGTAGAAGATCTATTTGCAAGTTTTGGCCTGACAAATGCTCCAGTTGCATTCAAACTCACGATGGACAAAAATCTTCAGGCCACTCAAATTCTCTTGAGGAGTACAAGTGACACCTCTAGGTAATCTTTCAAGTTGTGAGAGAGGATACGCTTTTCATTAATCAAAAGAAATGTGAATTTCTCCTACAAGAGATTCAATATTTAGGTCACATTATCTCTCAAGATGGTATATGTATGAATCCATCAAAGTTGGAGGTAATAAAAGCATGGACTAATCCAAGGAATCTACATGAGCTAAGAAGCTTTATTGGTATGTGTGCATACTATAGATGCTTCATAGCAAAATTCTCTCAAATAGTAGGACCATTGCATGACTTAACAATGAAGAACGTTAAGTACTTATGGACTGCTAAAGAACAAAATGCTTTTGACAAGCTCAAAGAGAAGCTTACCTCCCAATAACCAGTCCTTATGCTTCCGGATCTCTCAAATTCATTTGAGGTCCAATGTGATGCTTGTGGTGATTGCCTTGGAGCAGTTTTGCTTCAAGCAGGGCATGCCATAGTATATGAGAGCCGAAGGCTCAATGCCGATGAACGCGTCTTGGACATTTATGAGAAAGAGCGTTTAGCTGTTCTACATGCCCTAAATGCATGGAAGCACTATTTATTGGGGGCTCCATTCATCCTACGAATGGATCACAAAGCCTCAAGAACTTCATGACGCAAACCAAGCTTTCCCACAAACAAATAAGGTGGGAAATTTTTCTTTTGCAATTTAAATTTCATATTGCTCACATTGCTGGCAAGCACAATCAAGTGGTCAATGCACTTTTACAACGGCCAAGGGTAAATGTGGTGTCTATAGCAACTCACAATGATCTATGTTTATTATAGATGAGTATGCTACTGACCAAGACTTTAAGTAGGTAATTATAGCCTTTGCATTAGGGAAGGAAAAAAAAGAGCCATTCACCTTGAAGGATGGTTATCTTCCAAACGGAAATAGGCTATGTGTTACTCACCAATACAATAAGAAAGTATGTATGAAATCCATGCTTCTCCTTATGCGAGGCAAAGAGGGATTCCATAATCTACTCTTCGAGGAGTAGAAATGTATTTCTGTTGGTCTACCATGAAAAGTAAACATACAAGAGTATGTTTCAAAATGCGTGGTATACCAAAAATTGAAATTTGATTGAGGGAAGCAACTTGGATTGTTTCAATGGACAGGCTTAGCAAGAAAACACACTCTATGCCTGTCAAAAAGACTATTAAGGCACATCAAACGGCAATCCTCTTTAGATCTCAAAATTTCAAGTATCATGGCTTGCCAACATCCATAGTGTCAGACAAAGATCCTAGAATGACCAGTAATTTCTAGAAGGGTCTCTTTGAGAATCTAGGAAGTAGATTAAATTTCTCTTTCAGCATATCATCCACAAACGGATGACCAAAGTGAAATAACTAATCTAACGATTCTTGAATCTACTAAAAGCCTATGTCATGGAATTAGATCAACGTTCTCAATGAGAGAAGTACCTACCTCTTATAGAGTATGAATACAATGACATTATACATACTTCTATAGGGAAAGCACCTTTCGAGGTTAAAGAAGGAAGATCCAAAAGTCCCTTACTACTTAAAGTATATGGGAAGATCTTTGTTGTTGATGAATATAGCCGAGACTTACAAGAATCTTTTCCAAAGATTAAAAAGGTTATATCCATCTCATAGAAAAGGCAAAAAGGGTAGCTGCTAATAAGCACAAAAGAGCCTTAGCCTTTAAGAAAAATGATTGGGTCTTGCTAAAGTTTCTCAAGGCTCATTTAAGACATACTACGGGTAAGATTCCTACGGGCCACCAAGAGTATTATGCTAAACTAGCAAAAAGATACTATGGTCCTTTTAAAATTCTTAAGCCAATCAATGAGATGGCTTATCAATTAAAGTTTCCTTATCATGGCTCATTCACAATGCTAACCATGTGAGCCTACTCAAGCCTTACAAAGGAGAGCCACAAAAAGAACCAATAATGGAGGACCCGCTAGAGATCGAAGATCAAGAAGAGGTGTTGCAGCCCGAATCGATTCTTCGACACACGAAGACAAGGTACTGAGAAATGATAAGATTATCCAATGATATCTTGTTAAGTTTAAGAATTATCCTTTTAAAGATGCTAGATGGATAAGGAACCTAGCTTAAGGATAATATGAACCTTGTCAATGCTTGCAATGCTACACTAGAGTAAGCAAATGAAAATGCATTTTAAATGAACAATGTTTTTGTCTTATGAGACTCATTCTCTTTCTTTTATTGTGCACAAAATTTAAGAGTTATGCATGCTTAGGATTATGTTTGTGGTGATGACGTCTCCCAAACACCAAGTAGAACTTGTCACTCTATTTTGGAAGTATGATATGGACTAAAGAGCAGACATGCTTGCGGCAGCTAAGTCTCCCGTGCACAAATGGATTAGTCATCCATTTTGGAATGATGGCATAGGATAAAAAGTGATCCTCTACCCGCTAAGAACATGGACTAATGACTAGGATTTATTTTCTCTACCTCATAGTCGAGGGCGACTATGATTTCAAGAGAGAGGTAATGTCATTATATAATATCTAACTTTACCAAATGATTTTCTCATATTGAACTGATCACTTAATATGGGAAGATAAAAGGGGAACAAGAGTTAGGATATATATATGTGCTTCTAGATCTATCTCAACCGGTGGACCAAAAGGAGAAATGGTTCATATCTATTTTGAGTTGCTTTTTACAACTTGCTTGCAAAGTTTTTGAAAAGGAAGCTCACAAATTTCCACAAGGAGTGCCTTCTGTGGTTCCTAATCTCCTTGAAGCATGTCACTCTTTGAAAAAATATTCTCTTCTTTGAAAGAGACTGAAGTGGAAATTTGGTATCAATTGCTTTTTTAGGTGATATTTTTTTAGGTGCAAGCTTTTCTTCTTGCTTTGAGCTCTCTCCCTGGTTTGCTTTTGATTCATCATGTAGATCCTCCTTCTTTACCTCCTCTTTGCAAACCTTCCTAGTAGTTTCTTGATCCATGCCATTAATGACTCTCAATCCCTGTATCATCAACCATAGTATAAGTGAAAATAAGCAACTGGTTTAGAAAAATAGTTGTCTTTCATATTCAGATGTAGAAGATGGTGGATACAAACCAAGTTTATTATCAAGGTGAATATTGTTTAGCAAAGGATGTCCCTCATGCACGAAATTAAAATACCCTTAAAATTTCTCAAACAAGGTACTAAAATTAACAAGAACAAAAAAACTAACAATGTAACTGATAATATGGTGATTTTGGACTCCGACAATGCGTCCGGAGGGCCCAAAAACCTTAGGATTGAGTCCTAACTTGCCTCTTTTGGACACCCGAAGAGGAAAAACCTCAAAAAAAGGCCCAAAAAAAGATATGTCCTCCTTACATGAATTTACTGTAAGTGGAGGCAAATTTTGTGTCCTCCTGACATGAATTTAGTATAAGGCTCAGAAAAAGATGTGCCCTCCTTGCGCGAGATGTGTCCTCCTTGTGCGATTTTAGCGGAGGCAGATTTATTGCAAGCGAAGGGCCCTCTGCTTACACTAAATTTGCACAAGGACACATCTTTTTTTGGGTCTTTTTTTGACGTTTGCCCCTCTCCGGGTGGCCAAAAGAAGCGAATTAAGACTCAATCCTAGGGTTTTTGGGCCCTCTGAATGCAATGGTGAGGTAAAAATCACCATATTTTTAGCTATATTATCAAATTTATCTTGTGCTTGTTATAGGGTCTTCCTTATACGAAAATTGAGTAGTCATCCGACTAGTAAATTTTCGCACAAGGTGAGCACATGTATTTCAAGTTCATAAAAAGGAGTAAGTGTCCTACTTGTGCAAAAATTGAGCAGTTGGAGGTTAGGTCAAGTACTCATTTTTCACGCAAGGAGCACACATCTTAGAAATTGATACAAAGAAGTTGATAAAATGAACGTAGTACAAATTCATACTGAGCTAAATAATAACAATTATAGTAGTTAGGTGCAAATGTAAAAGACCCATTACAATTCGAGTTTATGATAGAGTATGTAGAATTATATTTAGTGTCTAGGATATAAAGTATCCAAAAACGTAGAAGAAATAAATCGAAGTGAAAGAAATAGGCGCTCAAAGAAAATTTGAAGCAAAATGTTGTTTGGGTGCACAAATGTAACATTTAATGGCCTAAAAACTTGTGTGTAGCAGAAATTAGCATGAACATAGTGGGAATTTCATCAGAATAGATTCCTAATGAGAATTACAAGAGTGCTTGGGTGGAGAGAGCAACAAAAAGCATAACACCTAGTTAGATAGCATGAACAATACTTTGAAAAGAGAGAGAAATTAAGCTATTGACAACAGTTGAGTACTAGATTTGCATGGAGCCAGTCCCCCCTCCAAAAGGCTTTGTATTATGGTTTCTCCCATCAAGAGAGACATTGTACAATACAATTCTTTGTGTTCCTTCAAGACTAGCTAGTGCAATGAAGATGAAAGCTTCATGCACTAAGAAAAACACTTAGCAAACACAACATCACTTATCCCCGGTCTCAGACCCAAGACCTCACACACCTTCAAAGATGGTGAGAGCTAGCAGGGTATGAGAGTAGATTGAGAGGAAGAAGGAGTATTCTTATGAGAAAGATGTACATCTCCGGTTAAGCCATTTCTTCAGTTAAGCCCGCACAAAATTGTTGCTTTTGCTCTCCAAAATCCAACTTTTTGAAGACAATGGCTTTGAGTTGTAGGTCCCAAAACTTGTCTACATATTTGTGGATGGATTCATAGGGAGAGAGATTTAAGCTTCGCCATTCGGTGAGTACTTTGTCTTTGGCATCTGTGGCCAAAGACTGCTTCATAATGGAAGCTCTTAAAGCTTTCCATGTTCGCGGAGCTTCATCGTTGTCTTGTAGGCTAGACCACCATTGCCTGGCGGACTTTTGAAAGTGCATAGCTACATGGCGTAGCTTAGAGGACTCCGTGAAGCCCTCATCTCCAAATGCCACATCACACTGTTGGATAAAGGCCAAGACTTTGTCCGTAGCACCAAAGGTGCCATCATAGGTAAGGAAAGAGATGCTCTTCCCTCCCTCTTTGAACTTCTTGAGCTTGGACGACCTCTTCCACGCGGCATAGGATTTCCTATGGCCTCTTCTTTTTGATGGTTCAAAGGTTGCACCATCACTTTCTTCAAAAGGTGAAGAATTTGAGGAAGGTGGAGAAGAGGGTGACCTCTTTCTCGCCTTTTTCTTGTCTTGATCTTCATCGTCTTCACCATCACTTTCATAAGAGGAAGAGGATGAAGAAGATGGAGAAGAGGGTGTCCTCTTTCTTTCCTTTTTCTTCTCTTGATTTTTATCATCCCTCTTTGAATTATGGTGTGGAGAAGGATGCGACCGTCTTATCCGCTTTGGTGGTGATGGAGAGCGTTTAGCCCGCCGTCTTCGTGGAGCCATCTACGCTGAGGTGGCGGGAGACTCACTTCTTTCTCGTTCCTTCTGTGGAGACTCTTGAGTTCTCCTTTGGGAAGGAGATGCATCATCAAGAAGTAAATTGTTGAGCCCTTCGTATGGATTCTCTTCTTCTTCTCGAATCGGAGAGAGACCTCTTTTGGGAGTCTCAGAAGGAGGCTTCCTAGGTGTTCTCTCGTCATGGTAGTGAGCTTGGAGAATCCCATGAGCACGGAGCTGTCGTTGCACTTCACTTTGGAGAGATGGATTGCCCATGGCTTGTTGAAGCCTAGAAACAAGATAGTTAACAAGCATCGGAGCATCATTAGTAGCTTGCTCATTAGAAAAATCAAAGTTATCAACATTAATTTCACTCTCTTTACTATTGTCAGTCATTCTAACAACTTTTAGGTGTAAAATTTTTAGGTATACTTTGGCACTTCAAGCCGTAGTTTCTACTCCTCTTTACCCCTTTAGAAAAAGCACTCAAGCTATTGTACCCGTGGCTCGAATACCATTAATTGCAAGGAATAGAAGAGAGGGTCGTTCAACACCAAAACAACACCGGCTCCTGTCAAGCTTCTAATAGCTCAATAGTGGCCCCGTAGGACTCCACTATTAAGACCATAGCTCTCGACGGTGATGCCCCGTTAACTGCACGAAGGCAGGCGCACTGCAAGGCTAAAAAAACCCTATTCTACTTACTCACAGGCAATTAATAATACCAATCATTTATAGATAGCTTGAGGACCTCCCTTCTTGAGCAAGAAAAGAGAAACCTTGTTCTCTGATACCAATGTAACATTTAATGGCCTAAAAAATTGTGTGTAGCGAAAATTAGCATAATCACTCATATTAGCATCTCTTAGCTTAGTAATTAGCATGGTAGAGGAGATGAGCATGCATTGAAGCTTGGCTCTTGTTTGGATTTGCATCACAAAGCCAAGAGTTGTTGGTGTAGGCCTCCCTTCTCACAATCTTGGAGTAGGTGGTAAGCTTTCCATTAAATCTTGAGAAGGAGAGAGAGTCTTCTTTACTTCACATGAGATTGTGTGAGTGTGTGTGTGATAATGCCTTGCAAAAATCAGCCCCCTCTCTCTCTCTCTTGGGCGACCCCTCTTGCTATTTGCTCTTGCTACCCTCTCATTGGACCTCCCTAGGGCTAGCCAATGACAAAATTAAGCATCATAAGTGATAGCCTTCTGACATGTGTCCCCCTTTCCCCTTTTGTGAGAGCTTTAGGTAACTAAATAATTCAACTAAACTCTCATTGGACCCCTTTGCCTCCTGGCCAATAGGAATCAGGCAAGCCATTGGGCTGTTGAATGCTCATTGGACCCCTTGGGAGACTGTCCAATAGTCTTCTAGAGGACTTTATTCTCATTGGTTCTTTTATTAGGTGTTTTTAGATTAATTAAACTAGATTTACTCTAGCCTAATTCTCACTGGTCCACCTCCAAGGCCATCCAATAGGAATTGGGTACACCTTGTGGGCATCTGGGCTAGGGAGCTGACATGTGTCCCTCATTCCCTTTGTGTAAAGGGACCTTGTGTGTGTATGTGTGACTTTCTCTCTCATCCCCTACAAGCTAGGCTCGCCCCCTCCTATGTAGGGATTTGAAAAGACTTTTGGGACACACACAAAGCATCCAATTCCCACCATGGTTGACCTTTGGACACAACCTTTGAATTTTGGAACCTTAGCATTTTGGAAGTCTTAATGGGCTGAACCTTAGGGTCTTTTTAGCCCATTGTTGCACATGGCTCTTTTGCAGATGGCCCCCCCTTTGGATCCCTATTTTCCCTCCTTTGGATCCCTACTGTGGCCGGTCTGCTAGCTTAACCAATATTCTAGCTTTTTCTCCCCTGGCACTTCCCCATATTAAATGATCATTTTAATCATGAGAAAATCATTTAGGAGAATCAGATATTGATTATTATGACAACAAATATCTAAGTAAGAATTGGTTTTGTACAAATTATGTGGAAAAAAATAACCATTTTGTGTGGATTTGACCATTGCGTACAAATTTCAAGGATAATAATTGACATGCTTTATATACTCCAAAATTCCTCTAAACCTTATTTTTTCTTAAATCTTCTCAATTTTGTCCAAATTTTTGAGTGTGACCTTCAATTCACAATGATGCTTACATGACATAAAGGTGGGTTTTTTTCCTCAATTATTTTTATAGCGTGAACAAAATTCATTTTCTCCATTGAACTTGTCCTCCCTATGCAAATTCAGCGTACTTGGATGCCTGAGGCCTACTAAAATCACATTGTTCTTGGAGTATAAGTTTTTTTTTGGTTTTTTCAACATGTGTCCTCCTTGCATGAAGACTTCGTTTATGGGTGCCTCTCTGTGCATTGTATTTTTGCGTAGGGAGGACACATTTTGCCGATTAATCTATTGATAGCGATGTGTATCTTCCATTAAACTTGTGTCCTCCCTACTTAATTCTTGTACTCGGACTCTCGTCCGGGCCTACTAAAAGCACGTAGGGAGGACACTTCTTGGAATATTAGATTTTGATCGAGTTTTTCCAAGGTGTGTCCTCCTTGCACAAAAATTGTGTATATGGGTAGCTCTCCATGCATTGTATTTTTGCGTAGGGAGGGCACATGTATTAAATACAAAATCTCTTAAGGTGGACACCTTCCATATGTATTGAGTTGTGGAATATAGTGTGATGTATATGGTTGAGTGGTGCTAATTTATGACTTTTATTGTTTTTCACTTTTTACATATAAGGATTTTAGTAGGAAGAGTTTGGGAGGCATGGAGATTAAAGTGGTTGAAAAGGCAAGTGATGATAGATGGTGGACCTACTCAAACAAGTCAAGAAGTTATCTAAGTTTGCCTATGTCAAGGAAATATTTAATATTCCCTTCCAATTAGAGGGCCTTCTTAAAAATTGAATTTAGTAATGAAATTTAAGACTTTTAGAAGGTCTTTAATGACCTTACAAAGGAGCATAAGGTTGGAAAGTTTGTATACTTTTATGATATTTTAGAAGTAGGAACCTTAAGAAACAACATAGGTCCCAAGAAGTTGAAAGTTACTCCAAGATGAATGGAAGAAGATTCAAAATATGGAGTGGAAAAAATCATATTTCTTGAAAAGCAAGAAGCCATTAGAGTTTTTGGACTTGTTCTAGAATTTATGGGCTCAAGAAGTGCATACTATAGCTAGTTACGTCCTTACCTCTTTTGGTACCATATGTACATGGTTACAAGAAACAAGAGTACTTGAAGTGGAGGGAAAAAAATAAAAAGCATGATGTTGGTTCAAGTAGCCACAATTGATCCTTGTATTATTCCCTATTTGCTTCCTTGCATCTCTCTCTCTCTCTCTCTCTCTCTCTCTCTCTCTCTATAGTGGAAAACCATTGTAAAAACCTTTCACTTGCAGATGACCTACTATATGCATCTTTTCTTTTTTGACTTCTCCATACCTTGAGTAGACCAAATTGATAAGATTCCATATTTCTTTATAAACCAGGGAGTGTATTGTAGATAATATGGTGCACAAAAAAGAGAATTCCTTTATCCACTTATGCAAGTGTTGGACCAAGGAGTGTAATATGCCTTTAACCACATGCAAGTGTTGAAACAAATTAGCAGAATCACGATTCATGATTATTACCATGTAGTATGTGAACTACTGTGAGTTCCAAGAATTTTTCATAGCTTTCTTGAATGTATTGAGCTCTTTCTTAAAGTTGGAGAGGTCATTCTTTCTCCAATGACTTTTATTACAACAGCAAGAGAAGGCTACATCCAAAGCTCTCCACACTTTTGCCTTCTGGTTTCTTGCTCTGCCATCAACCCCATGGTCCTTTAAGCATTGTGTAGAGCCTTCCATTGGTTGTACCTAACTTTGGATTCACCCCTACCCAATTTTCCATGGAATCCTAAGAAGGTCCTGGTCTTCACCCGAATAATAAAGGCTTTCCTAGGAGAATTATGTTCACTAGATGAACTCTTGGGATTTAACTCAATCACCACATTTTTCTCATGAAGTCCAATACTTTGGTCTTCACCCGAATAATAAAGGCTTTCCTAGGAGAATTATGTTCACTAGATGAACTCTTGGGATTTAACTCAATCACCACATTTTTCTCATGAAGTCCAATACTTTTTATGGCAGTTTCTTTGGTTGATAAAGGGTGTAGATTTGATACAAACCCTATGTAAAGGTGGTGCACAATCTTCTCAATGATTCTACACAATGCATGCAACATGCAGATGTGGACATTTGAAAGGGAAACATCTAAAAGAGCTTTAAAGTTTGTATCTTTAGAGTGTCTCTTTGGGAATTTGTATCAATATTGAACTTGCATGAAGGAGGGTTGAACCCATCCCATGAGGGTAAGAGGGCAATACCTTACCATTGAAGCTATTGAGCCTTGTTGTATACAACAAGGAAAAATAGAATACTTGAGTTGACAAAGAAAGCTAGAAGGAAAAGAAAGCTACAAACTTCAAGGAAGTAGTTTTACCCTTCCTTTTCACTCCTTAGAGAAAGGTAAGTTTTCTTCCAAAATTCCTTTTTCTTCAAGGAGGAAGCTTCACAAGTGAAAAAAAGCCTTCACAAAAACGATGAGTTTTTGTGAAGAATCAACAAAGGTGTCCTTACAAAGAACAAGACATGAAGCACTAAAATTTTTGCAAGGCGAGGATCGCATGCAACGCAAAAGTCACCGAGCATAAACAACACAAAGACTTCAAGCTTTATAAGGTACAAGTTGACGTTTTTTCTCTATTTACATTAGCATGTGTTTACCATAGCCAACGAGGATATCCCACCTACATACACTTTTGATTTTGAGCATGCACATCAAAATCCAAACTCCACAAGTGCTGCCGACATTAATATCCATGACGATGATGATCTAGGAGATCATGGCCTTGTAGATATGACTACTTTGAGACTTTGAAAAATCACCAAAGCGTACTTGAACGCAACCTCTTTGCACTAAATACAAACGTTACAAATCTTACTAAGCTACTTGTGAAATTTATGAATTCACAGCAGACAACTCAAGGAGACCCAGCTGGCACGATTGAAGGAACCCAAGCTCGCACGACTCAAGGAGTCCAAGAGGTAAGTGCTTCAGAAGATGTAGAAGGTAGCAATGCATTACTTAAGAATATCACCATTCCTGAGTTTCAGGATGAAGAGCGTGATCACAACAAGGATGTGATCAATACGTTCTTACACAAATGGAGTGATATTCATAGTCTAAGACACACCCCAAATATTAACATAGCTATGGAAACAAGTCTATCTCTTAAAGGCAAGGCCACTAAATGCTAAGCCAAGCAAGTGTGATTTCTTTAAAATAGAGATACATTTCCTCGGTAAATTAATCTCTTATTCTGGAATCAGGATGGACACTGACAAGGTCGCTGCCATTCTATATCCCAACACGGTTGAGGAGCTTCAAATCGTCTTAGGCATGTCTGTATTCTTTTGACAATATATCCGTGATTATGCCAAAATCGTTGTCCCTATAATGGATCAGCTTAAAGAAAAAGATAAGACCTTTTCTTGGGAAGAAGCTCAACAACGCAATTTTGAACAACTCAAGGTCGCTGTAGCCGCTGCTCCCATCCTAGCAATTGTTGACCCACTTAAGTCGTTTGTGGTAGAGACTGATGCTAGTGATAAAGAAATTGGTATGGTACTTCTCTAGGAGGGAAGACCTATAGCCTTTGAAAGTAAAAATTTGGATAGAGCTCAACAATATTATTTTGTCTATAAGAGGGAGCTCTATGCCATAGTTCACGCTTTACAAAAGTGGCGACACTATTTATATGGTGCCAAGTTTGAAGTAGTTTTTGATCATGAGAGCATAAAATGGTTTACTCAAATGGACTTGAAGGGTCGTAAAGCTAGATGGGTGGAGATTCTTCAAGATTATGATTGTAAGCTACGATATCGCAAGGGGCAATATAATGTAGTAGCGGATGCACTAAGCCGGATGCCTCAGATTAATTCAGTTGCTTTCACGGAAATACAGAGTGAATGTTTGGAGTCATTACGTGGCAATTTTGCACAAGATTAATCATATGCTAAAGTGTGGAGTGCAATTTTGAAAAGGGGTCTCTCACACTCACATGTCTCTACACTGCCAGATCAACATGTTTCTGCATGTACATATAAAAACTCCAACACACAGAGCTCCACCCCTACTCAGGAAGAGCTTAAGTGATGGAAGAATTTTTGCATTGTCGATGGTTACTTACTCCACAAGGGTAGAGTATGTGTGCCAAAGAACTCAGACACTAGGTGCCAAAGAACTCAGACACTAGGCGCCAAATATTATTTGAGTGCCACGATAATCCAAGTGTTGGTCATCTAGGTATTTGTAAGACATATGCCTTAGTTCCACAACAATTTTATTGGAAAATCTTACATCATGATGTTCAAGAGTACGTACTAAACTGCCAATAATAAAGAAGAGTGCCTCAAGGTAGGTGGCCTTTTACATCCTTTAGAGATTCCACAAGGTAAGTGGGAGAATATCTCTATGGATTTTGTAGTAGGACTACCTACTATAAATTGTGGCCATGATGCCATATGGGTAATTGTAGACTGTCTAACAAAGATGGGTCGATTCATTCCCACTAAGACTACACAAGACACCAAAATTAGCATGGCTATTTATAGAGCATATATTTAGACTCTACGGTCTGCCAGCTAGTATCATTAGCAACAGAGATCAAAAGTTCAATAGTCACTTCTAGAGAGCTGTATTCCAAATGTTGGAAACTACACTTAATCTTAGTACGACTGATCATCCACCAGAAATAGATGGTCAAACCAAAAGAGTTAATCAAGTGCTAGAGGATATGGTACAAGTGTACATTAGCAAGAATCAAACCAATTGGGAAGACTACTTGCCTATACTGGAATTTTCTTATAATGGTTCAAAGCATGTGACTATAGGGTTTAGTCCATTTATGCTTTTATATGGTTTTCAATCTAACGGTGGGGTTGGCTACGGAGAAAATATAACAAGTGAAGGATTTTCTCCAAGACCTTTTACTTTGAGTTGCTCGACAGAATGTTAAGCAACCTCAAGATCCGTATAAGAAGTACACAAATGAGCATCGTCGTCTTGCTACTTTTGAAGAAGGAGACAAGGTTTTCCTCAAGGTTCCAAAGCATTCAGAAAGTCTGAAGACGAGAAAAATTGTTAAACTTTCACCATGATATTGTGGACCGTTTACTGTTCTCAAACGTATAGGTCATGTGGCCTATAAGTTAGCTCTTTCCGAGCATTCACGAGCTCATACTATTTTTCATGTTAGTCGTTTACAAAAACAGCTAGGATAGAATGATAATGTCATTGACACAGGTGTATTAGTTGACCTTATGAAACCGCCAAGCATCCCCCATGAACCCAAAAAGATTTTGGATTTAAATGAGCTTTGCACCAGACATCATGTCAAAAGATAGGTGTTGGTAAAATTGCTAGATAGACCTGAAGAAGGTTCTACATGGGAGAATATCTCTGCACTTAAGAAACATTTTCCTAGGTTCAGTTTTGAGGACAAAAATGATTCTCTAAGGGGGAGGAGGGGTAATGTAAGGACATGGGTCATGTTACCATATATATGTGGTAGTGATGTGTGTGAACACACTAGGACCGCCGGGGCATTTTTTCCCTCTTTAGGAGGATTTTCCCCCCGTGCATTGTATATACGCCCATCACTCTAGGGCTATCTATCTTTCCATTGCACACTATGAAACACACTCTCTATTGTGTGCCTTGATCTTCCTTCGTCTTATCCAAGCTGTGTGCGTTTATCTGCAACCCTAATTCCAACAATTGGTATCAGAGCAGGTTGCGTCCTCCCAGGCTTAGTCGCTAGCTGCTCCAGCACATGCGCCCGGTCTCTTTATTCGATTACAATGAGGTTTGACGAGCATTTGCAGGTCGACAAAAATTTCGGGAGATGTCGTAGAGCTTAGTGTGCTCAGATTTCTGACTCAGGCTCATTTCGGCCTCTGTTTCCACTACAGCCAAGTCTGCACAGGCAATTTCTTCATTTTGTGCAGAATTTCTGTCAGTACTTTTTTTTTCATAACAGGTGTCTTACAGTCTTCTAAGGTTTGTGCTATATAGCACGTGTTGTTCCCGCTCCGTTTCTCCTATTTTTGAGCAGTTTTCACATCAGGTGCAACATTTACCATGGCTGACAACAACACAGATGTCTTCAAGATGTTTGCTGCTAAGGATAGGTTGGATGGGGAAAATTACCCTATGTGGGCTTATATGATGCAACACATTCTTGTGTCAAAGGGCTTTTGGGATATTGTGCAGGGCATTGATGTATGTCCTGGTTCTGAGGATGTAGGCGATGTTGAGGATGTTGCAAGTCTTGCTGCTATTAGAGTTGTTTTGCCTACGGTAGAACAAGCTCATTTGGATGTAAAGGATGCACAGGCTCATGCATTGATTGCGTTGTCTATGACGCGCACCATTGTTACTCACATCCGTTTAGCAAAATATGCAAAACAGGCTTGGGATATTTTGGATGGTCTTTATGCAAGTCGCAATGAGGCTAAAGTTTCTTAGCTGCGTAAAGAGTTGGAGTCAAAGATTATGCATGAGGAAGATGATATGGACACTTTCCTTGCTAGTGTCAAGGATATCAATGAGCAACTTATTTGTGCAGGTGAAGTCATTTCAGACAGTTCCCTTGTGCACACCGTTCTTGATGCATTACCAGATTCTTACCAGACTTTTGCTAGTACATGGAGACTTATGACCCAAGGAAATCCAGAAGTTGTCAAGTTTGATGCATTATGCACATTGCTTTTGCAAGAGTCACTTTCCAGAAAAAATAGGACTAGACAACGTGCAGTTGAACAGGCTTTTATTGCTTCTCAAAGAAAGGGTGGTAACAACAATGCAGCCACTTCTTATGGTTCTGTTGCGAGTGGCAAAACTTCAGTTCCCAATGCTTCTGGTGGTAGCACTTCGCTTGGCAATTCTGGTGATAAGGGCAAAAAGAAGATGCGTTGCCATTATTGTAAAGCTAATGATCACTTGATCAAGCAGTGTCCTAAGCTGAAGGCAAAAGAGGCTAAGAAGAAAGAGGGTGGTTCCACTGCAAATGCTGGTTCCATTACAAATGCAGCCATTGTTGAGTCTTTTGTAAAAGGAGACTGTAATGCTGATGTTGATGTAGAATGGGCTTTTAGTGCAGAGTGTATTTACAATCCTGCTGTCCATGATGCATGCATGTCACTTTGTGCAGATTCACATGTGTGGTATTTCGACAGTGGTGCTACAAAGCACATTACCTCACATCGTGAATTGTTCACCTCTCTCGAGTCTATCCCTCATGGGAATTCAATCACTTGTGCCAACAATGCCTCTTATCCGATTCAGGGAGTTGGAAAGATTGTGCTTACTACTGCAAATGGCAGTTCTTTCACACTTGTTGATGCACTTTATGTACCTAGGATCAAGAAGAATCTTTTGTACAGCCTATGGGGGTTTCTGAAAATGTAGTAGATTAGCCTATTACCGATGTAGATGTACATGATGTACCTAAGGACGAAAGGGCTGAAAATGAGCAGGCTAGAGGTATGCCAAAATGACTGGTGCACACTTTGCGTGACAGTAAATTGGATGCACCTTTGCCTAGTCGTACTCATTCAGGTTCCTTCCATGCATCTTATGCATCAGATTGTTATGCTTTGGCTGTGTCTAGCTTACATGATGTTGAGGAGCCTCTGTCTTCTGATGAAGCACAGAATTCAAAAACTTGGATGGCTAATGGACTTTATGTGATTTGCCTCCTGGCAAAAAGGCCATTGGTATGAAGTGGGTTTACAAGTTGAAACACAAGCCGAATGGTGAGATCGATCGCCATAAGGCTTGACTTGTTGCAAAGGGTTATGCACAACAAAAAGGCATAGATTATGAAGAGACCTTTGCTCCCACTTGTCGTATGGCTACTGTGCATTTTCTATGTGCATTGCCAGCTCATTTTGTTTGGGATGTACATCAATCAGACATTGTTACTGCTTTCTTGAATAGTGACATATTTGAGGAAGTTTATGTAACGCAGCCTCACGGTTTTATCAAGAAAGGACAAGAGGAAAAAGTGTGCAAATGTAACAAGGCTTTGTATGGGTTGAAGCAATCTCCTCATTTTTGGTATGAGAAAGCTGACACTCATTTGGTCAAACAAGGCTTTTGTAACAGTCCAACAGAAAGCACATTGTATGTAAAGCGTGAGGGTGATGTACTTCTCATTGTGGTTCTTTATGTAGACGATTTTCTGATCACTGGATCAAATGAGAGACATATTGTTGAATGTAAGGCTGATTTGAATGCTACTTTCAAGATGAAAGATTTGGGGCTGTTGCATCATTACTTGGTTATATAGTTTAAGCAGTGTGATGGTAGTATTGCCTTGTGTCAGAAAAGTTACATAGAGACATTGCTATGTAAGTTTGGACTTGAGGATTGCAAACCTATTGTCACTCCCATAGAAATAGGTTTGAAGTTGAGTCTACATGATGCTGGCGATCCTGCTGATGTCACTCTTTACCAAACTGGTGTTGGATGCCTCATTTATGTATGCAACACGAGGCCAGATATTCAGTTTGCAGTCTCACAGGTCATCAAATTTATGCATAGCCCAGGGTCTAAGAATTGGTAGGCTGTCAAGAGGTTTTTTCGCTACCTTACTGGCACTTTACATCTTGGCTTGTTTTATCCCAAGGGGGGATCATTGCTGCTAGATTTACATGCCTTTTTGGACTCAGATTGGGCTGGTTGTTTTGACACGCGAGTGTCCACAAGTGGTTTTTGTTTCATGCTTGGCAGTTCATGTATATCATGGTTGAGCAAGAAGCAACCTACTGTGGCCACTTCGAGTTGTGAGGCTGAGTACAGGGCAATCTTCACAGCTACCGTTTAGTGTGTATGGCTCAGACGTCGCCTTATGGATGATTTGGGTGTTGGACAGGACACTGCCAACACTATCTACACTGACAGTGAGAGCGCATTGGCAGTTGCAAGGAACCCAATTTGTCATGCTCGCACAAAGCACATTGAGGTGCATTACCACTATGTCAGGGATAGGCTCTCAGCAGGAGAGATCAACTTGGCTGATGTGCCAGCACAGGACAACCTTGCAGATCTTTTCACAAAGGCATTGTCTTGTGAGAAGCTTGAAGCTTTTCGCATAGCTTTGGGCTTACTCCCCTTTGTGAACTAATCATGTCCTCATGGCATGGCACTTCCCTTTACTCATGTGCTAGCTCTCGTTCACCGCATCACTCCAGGGGGGCTTTGTTACCATATACATGTGGTAGTGATGTGTGTGAATACACTAGGACCACCGGGGCATTTTTTTCCCTCTTTAGGAGGTTTTCCCCCCCGTGCATTGTATATACGCCCATCACTCTGGGGCTATCTATCTTTCATGGCACACTAAGGAACACACTCTCTATTGTGTGCCTTGAGCTTCCTTTGTCTTATCCAGGCTGTGTGCATTTCTCTGCAACCCTAATTCCAACAGGTCCTACGAGCAAGGCTACCAGCCCCGCCAGACATTGTGTATGCTAGGGGGAGGCTATAAGATAGCATGGTTGGGTGGAGACTAGCACACGACATTACTCTCGCCTTTTCAATCATAGAATTTTATCATTGCCCTCTGCAAAGTTCTCAAGCTAAAGAACATATTGTTGAAAGAGTTAAACTTGAGGTCTTTCTTCTTACCAAGATATATGCCATTGATGTGGAAAGGGTCTCCAAGTATCTCCATGACCCTAAAATTAAGTCTAAGCCTTGTCGGTTGAACAATTGATGGCTTTGGTAATAAGGAACCCTTCACTCTTAACTGCTTCAGGTTTTTATTCATGATTTTGAACAACATTTGATAACCTGCCTTATTGATTCCAACTTTGTCCATAGTCCTTGGAGCTTCATCCTTGTTCAAGGTAGATCTCTGCAAAAATCCATGGATGCATTTCTTCCTAGCCTTCTTGAATCTTCTTTCATCCAATATATTGTTAGCAAGAACATGTCAAATTACTTAACAAAAATGATTGTGATGCACCTCTCACATTTCTTTGTGAAATAGTCTGGCTAAACTAAGGACTTGAGATAAACACAAACAAAGACTATAACACCCAAAGATATCGACTTGCAAAAAAAAAAGAAAAAAACTCCAATTTGAATAATAAATTAGTTTTACTTCACTACTTTGATTCTTCTAGTGCGACCTCCCCCTCCTTGCTTGAGACTCTCAATATTCTTCAACTTGTTCTAGCTTTGTTTAATCCCACACGAGCACTTAGCAAGCCGACAAACACTTCATGCTTGAGTAGGATTCCCACCTCAAGGTCAGCCCTAGCTTGCCTGAGGTCAAAAGACTTTTTTGTAAAGAATGAGGATGCAAGAGAGCTACACAAGACAAGCACAAAGCACACAGAGATGGAAAGCTTCTTCTTCTTCTTCACAGAAAAGAGAGTACAAAATGACTAAGTGCTAAAGCTGAAAAATAGCACATATGTACATGCGGTCACTAAGTGTGAACTCGCTAGAAGCGTACTAGGCTGGCACTATAAGTGTAGTCCAGCTGTAGAATCACTGGCAGAGATCCTCCGTGTCGGTCACCTAACGCGCCAGTGAGTAAATGCAATAAGCGGCCAAGACCCGTAGTGGATGCCAGCTCAAGGTGTAGAGCTCGACATCTCAACACTCCCCCTCGAGCTCTGCATGTCGCAGAGTCCAAGCATAGTCCGGAAACGTCGAAGCTTCTCAGCTCCGAGGGCCTTGGTAAAGATATCCACTATCTGCTCCTCTGTGTTGACGTAGACCAAGTCGATGTCGCTTGCCAACACTCGCTCTCGAACGTAGTGGTAATGGACCTCTATGTGTTTGGTCCTAGCATGGAACACTGGGTTCCTAGCCAACTGCATGCTGCTGAGGTTGTCACAATGAATGACAATCTGCTGGTCCACCTGCACTCCCAAGTCCTCAAGTAATGTGCGTAGCCAAGCTACCTCGCACGCCGCAACTGCTGCACCTCTGTACTCGGCCTCTGTGCTCGATAAAGAAACCGTAGGCTGCTTTTTGCTGCTCCAAGTAACAACAACACTCCCAAAAGAGAACATGAAGCCACTCGTAGATCTCCTATCAACAATGCTACCTGCCCAATCTGCATCTGTATACCCATACAATGCTAATGGTGCATCTGCTGCATAGAACAATGCGTAGTCAAGAGTCTCTTGCACATACCTAAGTGTGCGTCGTACTCCATCCAAATGTGGCTTCCTCAGAAGCTGCATGAACTGACTCTCCAAGCCTACTGTGTAGCTCAAGTCTGGCCTTGTGATAGTCAAGTAGATTAGACTACCCACCATCTTCCTGTACATATTGACATCCTCAACAACATCACCCTTCTCTGCACTCAGCTTTGCATTCACATCCAAGGGAATGGAAATCGGCTTACAATCAGCCATACCATACTTTGACAACATGTCCAAAGCATATTGTCTCTGTGACAGCCATACGCCCTCTGGAGTCCTGATCACCTCAATGCCAAGAAAGTAGCGCAACTCGCCCAAATCTTTCATTTCAAACTCCTGTTTGAGAAGACCCTTCACATGGTCAATCTCCATAGCATTGTCACCAACAATAATAAGGTCATCTACATATATGGTAATGACCACAATCCCCACATCACTCTCACGTACATAGAGTGAATGATCAGCATGAGCTCTCCTAAAACCAATACTGACAAGATACTTGGCAATCCTGTCATACCATGCTCTAGAGCCTTGCTTCAAACCATACAAAGCTTTGAGAAGTCTGCATACATAATCTGGGTAACCTGGATCAACATAACCAGGTGGCTGATCCATATACACTTCCTCTTGCAACTCACCATTCAAGAAGGAATTCTTTACATCCATTTGATGCATAATCCATCCTCTAGATGCAGCCACTGCTATGACAGCTCTCACAGTCGTCATCTTTGCCACTGGAGCAAAGGTCTCCTCATAGTCTATGCCATACGTCTGTGCATAACCCTTTGCGACCAGCCTTGCCTTGTGACGCTCAATGTTACCATCAGCCTTATACTTGGTTTTATACACCCATTTACAGCCAATAGCTTTCTTGCCACTTGGCAATGGCACCAACTCCCATGTGTCATTTGCTTCCAATGCAGCCATCTCTTCATTCATTGCATCATCCCAATGCACATTTCCAACTGCATCCTCAAAACATGTGGGCTCCACATCCTGTATCACCTTAGCCATGTAGGCTTGGTGATGCGCTAGATACCCATCATAAGTCAATTTCTGAACTGGATTTCTGACTCTATTAGATCTGCGCGGTCCTTGGTCACTCCTTTGCCCTCTAGCATCTTCTTGTACTTTCCTTACACCAGGTGTCCTGACAGCCGGAATTCCAAATTCCTCATCAAGACTTTGTTCAGAACCATCTGAATCCATGTCTACATGTGAAAAACCTGATGATGCATCAACCATAAAGGGAGGTTCATCAACCTTTTCCTTTCCTTTTCGTGATACATTCCCTGTACCTGTTGGTGGAGTAACCTGCGTACGTAGTCTACCATTCCATGGTTTCTCAACAGAGCCACGAGAAGAGGACTCTTGTGGTCCACTCAAAACCTATGACTGTGGCCTCACATTTTGTACAACCACATCATCTTTTACATCAGCCCCAATAGTGCCATGTGCATTACTGTACCAGCTGCTCATCTCATCAAAGACTACATCTCTGCTCACTCGTAATTCTCGTGTAGTAGGATTGTAGCACCTGTACCCCTTTTGTTCAAGGGAATATCCCACAAGAATACATTTCTCTGCTTTAGGATCCAATTTCCTACGCAACTCATCTGGTACATGCACGTAAGCTATGCAACCAAACACTTTCAAGTGTGCCAAATCAAGCTTTGTACCTGTAAACTTTTCCTCAGGTGTTACATCATGCACCGCAGCTGTAGGTGTCCTGTTCATAATGTACACAGCTGTATTTACAGCTTCAGCCCAGAAATGATGAGGCATGTTCTTCTCATTCATCAATGCACGTGCAACCTCTGCAATGTGCCTGTTTTTCCTTTCTGCGACCCCGTTCTGCTGTGGAGTATATCTGCATGTAAACTGCCTGTGTATACCATGCATTCGCAGAAAATCTGAAAAATCATTGGAGAAGTACTCTCCCCCTCCATCTGACCTCAATGTCTTGATTTGCATATCTGTCTCCTTCTTAATCATGACTTTGAAGTCTTGAAAGTGACCAAACAATTCACTTTTGTTACGCATGAAGTAGACCCATACTTTCCTTGTATGGTCATCAATGAAAGAGACATAATACCTGCAACCATGTATACTTGCAGTATCGGTTGGACCCCAAACATCTGTGTGCACCACCTCAAGTGGCCTTTTACATACATTGCGCTCATGTGGAAATGAGCCCTTTGACTGTTTTCCAAACTGCCATGCTGCACACACTTTATGCATACCATCCACCTTGAATTTGGGCAAACCTTTTACAATCTGTTTTGATTGCATGTTGCGCAATCTCTGCTCATTGACATGGCCAATGCGTTTGTGCCAAATGTCAACATTAGCCACAACACCTGTGCCCTGTGCAAATAATGCAGCTTTTACCTCAGGCATGTCTACATTCAGCGTAAACATTCTGCCCACACATTTGCCCTCTGTGATCAGCTTACAGCCATTCTGGAAATATTCTACATAACAGCCATTTGGATTGAAGCGAACCTGCAAACCCTGCTCAACCATTTGTCCAACAGAAACAAGATTCTTTGTAATGTTTGGGACATGAAGTACATCTGCTAAGTACTTTGATTTCCCACTCTTCGTATTTAGAGGTATGTCCCCTACATGAGCAATGGGGTGAGCTGTATCATCTCCTGTCTGCACATAGCCTGACACATCTGGTTTGCGCATATCTCTAAACCACTCTCCACGAGACGTCATGTGATTAGAGGCACCTGAATCCACATACCAAACATCATCTTGGGTGGAATTCTCTGCAGTCATTGTATTCATTACATGCTGCATAACAAACATGCGCTCGTTTTTGCTGTCATCTGCATCTCTGCTAGTAGATGCATAGTTGCCTTGTTCTCTCTTTCTAGTTGCTTTTCCCTTTGGACAGTCACGTGACATGTGACCTCTTTCACCACAAGTCCAACATTCTCTACTATCTGGAGTATGTTGCTGCCTGCTTTATCCTGCACCACGACCTCTTTGACTCCCCCTGCCTTGAGACTAGTTTCCCCTGCCACCTGTATTGTTTTGATTTGATTGACCTTCCAGAAATTGGCCCCTGCAACCCCTTGGGCCTCGACCACGACCTCTACCTCTACCTCTGTTGGAGTTAGAATAGAAGGCCTGTTCAGAATTATTTCTGCCATGAGAAGAAGATGTGTCAAGGTTCTTCTCCTCAAGAATAAGCATAGAAATCAAATCTTGGAACACGGGGATGTCGTCTCTTGTATTCATGGAAGACCTAAAATGTACATACTCATCTCCTAGACCATCCAAGCATGCACGGACAATGTCATCGTCTTCCACTGAGACTTTAATAGATCCAAGAGCCTCAATGATACTCTTGATCTTCAAAGCATAATCATTGATGGAGAGGTTGTTCCTCTTAACCTGATTTAGCTCCGACTTTAGTTGAAGCTTCCTGGCCTTGGTGTTCACCTCGAACACTCTGCCTAAGTTTTTCCATGCAATGGCGGGGGTTTCAGCATCCTGTAGATAGCTCATCATGCCATCTGTGATGCTCATAGAAAGCCAATACATCACTTTGCTCTGGCCTTGTTGCCAGTCCCTCAAAGCTTTCCTTTGTTCTGCTGTAGCATTTACCTCGGGAATCTCTGGTTCCTTTTCATTGTCTCCTTCTACATAGTCCCAATAACCTTTTCCTTTTAGGAAATTTGTTATTCTGAACTTCCATGCAGGGTAGTTATTTTTCTCAAGCTTCTCAGTAACAATCTGACTGAAACCGTCAGACATCTTGAAGCACTAAGACAAAATAGCTGCAATCTGCAAAAACCTGCAAATCTGCTGAACCTGCTATCGTGGTTCCTGTAACGCTTTCTACACTCAACGAGTGTCCACAATCAAGCGTTTCACAACCACTATACTTGTACAGTAAATCTCTGTATACTGCACTTTGGAGACCTGTTCAGAAACTTGTGCGAACAAAGGGATTGTGATGCTCTTGCTCTCTTAGCCTCTCTTGCCTGCACCAGGCTCTGATACCATGTAAAGAATGAGGATGCAAGAGAGCTACATAAGACAAGCACAAAGCACACAGAGATGGAAAGCTTCTTCTTCTTCTTCACAGAAAAGAGAGTACAAAATGACTAAGTGCTAAAGCTGAAAAATAGCACATATGTACATGCGGTCACTAAGTGTGAACTCGCTAGAAGCGTACTAGGCTGGCACTATAAGTGTAGTCCAGCTGTAGAATCACTGGCAGAGATCCTCCGTGTCGGTCACCTAACGCGCCAGTGAGTAAATGCAGTAAGCGGCCAAGACCCGTAGTGGATGCCAGCTCAAGGTGTAGAGCTCGACATCTCAACATTTTTAACACTAACTTTTGGAGGTCTTTAATGAAGCTAACCCTAAGGTCTTTTAAGCTCCATTAGATGCACATTGCTCTTTTATAAACTACCTCCTTAAGACTACAAGAGGTCACTTAAATTCTCGTGCCACATTATCGACGTCACTGGCGGGCGTCGGTATATGTGTACACATGGAGAGAGATAAAGTTTTTAAAAATTTTCATTTTCAAATTTGCGACGCCTGTTTTGGCACCTATTCCGACGTCAGCGCGCATGCAAGGTGAGATTGTTTTCATGTTACTTGTAGATTTAGGGTTTAGGGTTTAACTTTGTGTTTGTGTGTGCGTTTTTGCAGGTTCGAAACTTTTACAACAACTTTCGTTGCTCAAATAGGACGAATGTGTGTGCTCGAACCTTTAAATGCATATTAAATTTATTTGTATATTAATAAAAGAAAATTTCATGCTTTAAACTTTGAATGCTTTAAAAGAAATTATGGTTTGTGATGTGAAATTTCATTTAAAATTATGAATTTTTTTTGTTTTGGTTTATGGAAAAATCTTGTTTTGAAGAAATTTCGTTTTGAATTAGGTCATTTTTTAAATTATGCAATTGATGGGGTTTATTATTTAAGTTAAGTTTAGGTTATAAGTTAAACTAAATTAGGTTAGGTTAGGTTATCTTATACGTTAGGTTACGTTAAGTTAAGCTACGTTAGGTTAGGTTAGGTTATCTTATACGTGAGGTTAGATTAAGTTAAGCTACGTTAGGTTAAGCTACATTAGGTTATGTTATATTAGGTTAGGTTAGGTTAAGCTACGTTAAGTTAAGTTAGGTTAAGTTAGGTTATCTTACACATTAGGTTAGGTTAAGTTAATATACGTTAGGTTAAGCTACATTAGGTTAGGTTAGGTTAGGTTAAGCTACGTTAGGTTAGGTTACATTAAGCTACGTTTCACAATACGGCAAGCCATAGAGCTTACCCACAGTGCATATTAAAAACAACACAATGGCGATCCGTTCGTCAATACGGCAAGCCATAAAGCTTACCCACAATGCATGTTACCATATACATGTGGTAGTGATGTGTGTGAACACACTAGGACCGCCAGGTCATTTTTTCCCTCTTTAGGGGGTTTTTTCCCCCGTGCATTATATATACGCCCATCACTCTAGGGCTATCAATCTTTCCATTGCACACTAAGTAACACACTCTCTATTGTGTGCCTTGAGCTTCCTTCATCTTCTCCAAGCTGTGTGTGTTTCTCTGCAACCCTAATTCCAACAATTGGTATCAGAGCAGGTCACGTCCTCCCGGGCTTAGTCGTCAGCTGCTCCAGCACACGCCTGCTCACTTTCTCCGATTTCAGTGAGCTTTGGCGAGCGTTCGCAGGTCGACAAATACTACGGGTAAGCTCGTAGAGCTTGGTCTGCTCAGATTTTCGATTTAGGCTCATTTCGGTCTCCGTTTCCACTACTGATAGTACTCCACAGGTTATTTCGTCATTTTGTGCAGAATTTTTGTCAGTGCCGTTTTCTGCATAACAGGTGCCTTACAGTCTTCTATGGTTTGTGCTATATAGCACGTGTTGTTCCCGCTCCATTTCTCCTATTTTCGGGCAGTTTTCACATCAGGTGCAGCATTTACCATGGCTGACAACAACAACACAGATGTGTTCAAGATTTTTGCTGCTGAGGACACGTTGGATGGGGACAATTACCCTATGTGGGCTTATATGATGCAACATGTTCTTGTGTCAAAGGGCGTCTGGAACATTGTGCACGGCATTGATGTACGTCCTGGTTCTGAGGATGTAGGCGATGTTGAGGATGTTGCAGGTCTTGTTGCAAGGATTGTTGCTGTTAGAGTTTTTTTGCCTTCGACAGAACAAGCTCGTTGGGATGTAAAGGATGCACAAGCTCACGCATTGATTGCGTTGTCTGTGAAGCGCACCATTGTTCCTCACATCCGTTTTGCAAAATCAGCAAAACAGGCTTGGGATATTCTAGCAGGTCTTTATGCAAGCCGCAATGAGGCTAAAATTTCTTTGCTGCGTAAACAACTGGAGTCGAAGATTATGCATGAGGAAGATGATATGGACACTTTCCTTGCTAGTGTCAAGGATATCAATGAGCAAATTATTTCTACAGGTGAAGTTATTTCAGACAGTTCCCTTGTGCAGACTGTTCTTGATGCCTTACAAGATTCTTACCAGACGTTTGCTAGTACTTGGAGACTTATGACCCAAGGAAATCCAGAAGTTGTCAAGTTTGATGCATTATGCACATTGCTGTTGCAAGAGTCACTTTCTAGAAAAAATAGGACTAGACAGCATGCAGTTGAACAGGCTTTTATTTCTTCTCAAAGAAAGGGTGGTAACAGCAATGCAGCCACTTCTTATGGTTCTGCTGCGAGTGGCAAAAATTCTGTTCCTAATGCTTTTGCTGGCAGCAATTTGTCTGGAAATTCTGGTGATAAGGGCAAAAACAAGATGCGTTTCCATTATTGTAAAGCCAATGATCACTTGATCAAGTCATGTCCTAAGTTGAAGGCCAAAGAGGCTAAGAAGAAAGAGGGTGGTTCCATTGCAAATGCTGGTTCCACTACAAATGCAGCCATTGTTGAGTCTTCTGTGAAAGGAGACTGTGATGCTGATGTTGATGTAAAATGGGCTTTTAGCGCAGAAGGCACTTACAATCCTGCTGTCCATGATGCATGCTTGTCAGTTGCTGCAGATTCACATGTGTGGTATTTTGACAGTGGTGCTACAAAGCACATTACCTCACATCGTGAATTGTTTACCTCTCTCGAGTCTGTCCCTCATGGGAATTCAGTCACTTGTGCCAACAACGCCTCTTATCTCCTGTTCAGGGAGTTGGAAAGATTGTGCTCACTGCTACTAATGGCAGCTCCTTCACGCTTGTTGATGCACTTTATGTACCTGGGATCAAGAAGAATCTCTTGTCTGTATCCGCACTTGCTAGACTTGGACTTGTAGTCAAATTTGTGGATGATAGATGTACAGTTCATGATCTCAGTTTTGGTGATGAAATTGTTGCATCTGGCCTTTTGTGCCGTGGGCTGTATAAGCTCACTTTGTATGACAAGTGTGGACAAAATTTTGCAAATGCTGTTGCAGATTCAAGGGATTTTTCAGATGCAAAACTTTGGCATGCACGTTTTGGTCATCTGAATTTTGTCAGTTTGCTGCGTTTGCAGAAATCTGATATGGTTGCTTCTTTGCCGCCTCCTGAAGCACCTGCCAAACATGTTTGTGAAGGCTGTATTCTGGGTAAGATGCAGCATTCTAAGTTTCCAAAGGATGGTTCAGTTTGGGCCACTTGCAGGTTGCAGCTTGTGCATAGTGATGTTTGTGGGCCCATGCAAACTCCTGTTAAGTATGGAGCCTGATTTACCCTTGTAATTTTCTGTGGTAAAAGCGCACATTTGTAAGGCCCCCATTATGAGGAGAAGCCATCGTGCGTGAAGGAAAATCACTCACCGGAAACCAAAATTTTCACGGACAAGAATCAGGGGCAACTTTAAAGACCTCGGGGGCGGAGGCCCCTGAGACTTTTTTTTCGCCAGAATATTATGGCCGGCCGACGGCCGGAAAGTGGTCGGAAAACAACCGGTCGATTGGCCGGTGGCCGGTAGTCAATGGCCAATGGCCGGTGGTCGGAAGTCAATGGCCGGTGGCCGGTGGTCGGAAGTCAATGGCCAGTGGCCGGTGGCCGAATTCAAAAGCGGACTTGTCTTCTCAAGGGCGGCCACACATGGGCGGATGGGAGGGTCCGATTTGGACTTATTCGCACAAGGGCGGCTACACATGGCTGTCTCTCATAAGAGAGGGCAGCCCTTTTGGCCTATAAAAGGAGGCCATTTCTACACACATTTCATAGTGTGAAGTTGATGCAACAAGGTGAGTGTGAGGTGGTGAGAGTGAAGGAAGGCGGGAGCTCCATTAAGGGTATAATCCCTTTGTAAACTACTTCTTGTTTTGAAGTACTAAAGCCATTGAGTGGCTGCTTTCCCGTGGACGTAGCCCACATGTGGACGTAGCCCACATTGGGTGAACCACGTATATCGTGTGTACTCTCTCTCTCTCTCTCTACTCTATAATCTCGTGTATATAAATCTGTCTCTCTCCATTAAGTAATCTACTCAATTATCTATTTAGCTACGTCTTATTTCCTAACAACTCCGTCCTTGGGCAATTACCTGTACTTCATGACTTTCATTGATGATTACTCCAGGCATGCATGAATATTTCCGCTTAAAGCGAAGTCCGAAGTTTTTACGTGCTTCAAACAATTTCTAGCTATGGCTGAAAATGTCTCGAAATGTACTATGGGCACCCTCCGTTCCGATCGAGGGGGGGAGTATATGTCTCATGAATTTAATGCATTTCTGGCTAGTCGTGGGATAAAACACCAGTGTACAGTGCCTTATACACCTCAACAAAATGGTGTTGCTGAGAGGAAAAACAGGTCACTGACGGAAATGGCACGATATATAGTCAAAAGTCAAGCTTTGCCACATTCTTTTTGGCTTGAGGCCATCATGTGTGCCACTTATGTACTTAACAGGTGTCCTACGAAAGCTTTGCAGTCTATTACTCCATATGAAGCATGGCATGATAGAAAGCCTTCTATTGAGCACATGCGTGTTTTTGGCTGTTTGGCATATGCTTTGGTGCCACAAGTGCAACGCAGAAATTTGGATAAGAAGGCTGTCAAATTTATTTTTGTTGGTTATAGTGCTAAAAGCAAAGGTTACAGGTTGTATCATCCGCAAACAAAACGTATTCTGGTTTCTCGGGATGTAGTGTTTGTGGAAGATTCTGTTGAGCCCTTGCTGTCATGTACTAGAGACAATAATGTAAGCTCACAGGACATTTATGACACTTTGTTGCCTCTTTTCAGTGCTGGAAATACGAATGTAAGTTCCAATGAGGCAAATGTACACCCTATAGGGGTTTCTAAAAATGTTCTAGATCAGCCTATTACGTATGCAGATGTACATGATGTACTTGATGAGGAAAGGGCTGAAAATGAGCAGGCTAGAGGTATGCCAAAATGGCTGGTGCACACTTTGCGTGATAGTAAACTGGATGCACCTTTGTCTAGTCGTACTCGTTCAGGCTCTCGCCATGCATCTTATGCATCAGATTGTTATTCTTTGGTTGTGTATAGGTCACATGATGTTGAGGAGCCTCTGCCTTTTGATGAAGCACAGAATTCAAAAAATTGGATGGCTGCAATGCAATCAGAATATGATGCACTTATAGAAAATGACACATGGACTTTATGTGATTTGCCTCCTGGCAAAAAGGCCATTGGTACGAAGTGGGTTTACAAGTTGAAATGCAAGCCGGATGGTGAGATCGATCGCCATAAGGCTCGACTTGTTGCAAAGGGTTATGCACAGCAAAAAGGCATTGATTATGAAGAGACTTTTTCTCCCACTTGTCGTATGACTACTGTGCGTTTTCTATGTGCATTGGCAGCTCATTTTGGTTGGGATGTACATCAATCAGAAATTGTTACTGCTTTCGTGAATGGTGACATATTTGAGGAAGTTTATGTAACGCAGCCTCGCGGTTTTGTCAGAAAAGGACAAGAGGACAAAGTGTGCAAATGTAACAAAGCTTTGTATGGGTTGAAGCAATCTCCTCATGCTTGGTAAGAGAAAGCTGACACTCATTTGGTCAAACAAGGTTTCCGTAATAGTCCAACAGAAAGCACATTGTATGTAAAGCGTGAGGGTGATGTACTTCTCATTGTGGTTCTTTGTGTTGATGATTTGCTGATCACTGGACCAAATGAGAGACATATTGCTGAATTTAAGGCTGATTTGAATGCTAATTTCAAGATGAAAGATTTGGGTCTGTTGCATCATTACTTGGGTATACAATTTAAGCAGTGTGATGGTGGTATTGCCTTGTGTTAGAAAAGTTACATAGAGACATTGCTATGTAAGTTTGGACTTGAGGATTGCAAACCTATTGCCACTCCCATGGAAACAGGTTTGAAGTTGAGTCTACCTAATGCTGGTGATCCTGCTGATGTCACTCTTTACCAATTTGTTGTTGGCTGCCTCATTTATGTATGCAACACGAGGCCAGATATTCAGTTTGCAGTCTCACATGATTTGGGTGTTGGACAGGACACTGCCAACACTATCTACACTGACAGTCAGAGCGCATTGGCAGTTGCGAGGAACCCAGTTTTTCATGCTCGCACAAAGCACATTGAGGTGCATTACCACTATGTCAGTGAGAGGCTCTCAGCAAGAGAGATCAGCTTGGCTTATGTGCCAACACAAGACAACCTTGCAGATCTTTTCACAAAGGCATTGTCTCGTGAGAAGCTTGAAGCTTTCCGCAAAGCTTTGGGCTTACTCCCCTTTGTGGACTGATCATGTCCTTAGGGCATGACACTTCCCTTTACTCATGTGCCAGCTCTCGTTCACCGCATCACTCCAGGGGGGATTTGTTACCATATACATGTGGTAGTAATGTGTGTGAACACACTAGGACCGCCGGGGCATTTTTTCCCTCTTTAGGAGGTTTTTTCCCTGTGCATTTTATATACGCCCATCACTCTAGGGCTATCAATCTTTCCATTGCACACTAAGTAACACACTCTCTATTGTGTGCCTTGAGCTTCCTTCTTCTTCTCCAAGCTGTGTGTGTTTTCCTGCAACCCTAATTCCAACAATGCATATGCATTGTGGACAAGTTCTAAGGCTTTCCGTATTGCCAACGGCTTGTCATTGTGTTGTTTATATGTCCGCGAGCGGTTTTCAAGTCCTAAAATAGCTAAGTGGCCCTGAAAATAACACCATGGCAAGCCGTTTGGCAATACAGAAAGCCATAGAGCTTGCCCACAATGCATATGCGTTGTGGGAAATCTCCATGGCTTGACGTATTGCCAAACGGCTTGCCATTGTGTTTTCTATATGTGTGCAAGCGGTTTTCAAATCCTAAAATAGCTAAGCGGCCCTAAAAACAACACAATGGAAAGCCTTTTGACAATATTGAAAGCGACAGATCTTGCTTAGAATGCATATGCATTGTGGGCAATATTTATGGCTTGCCATATTGCAAAACTGCTCTCGCCATGGTGTTGTCTATATGTTTGTGAGCGATTTTCAAGCGCTAAAATTGCCTCTATCCCTAAAAACAACACAATGGCGATCCGTTTGGCAATAAGCCGAGCCATAAAGCTTTCCCAAAAGGGATATGCATTGAGGGTAAGCTCTATGGCTTTCCGTATTGCCAACAACTTGCCATTGTGTTGTTTTTATGTCCGCAAGCAGTTTTCAAGTCCTAAAATAGCTAAGCAGCCCTAAAAACAATACAATGGCAAGATGCTTGGAAATACGACAAGTGATAGAGTTTTCCCACAATGCATATGCATTGTGTGCAAGCTCTATGGTTTGCCCTATTGCCAAAAGGCTAGCCATTGTGTTGTCTATATGCCCGCGAGCAATTTTCAAGCTTTAAAATTGCCTCACAACCCTAAAAACAACACAATGGAGATCCGTTTGGCAAAATGGAAAGCCATAGAGTTTTCCCACAATGCATATGCATTGTGGGCAAGCTCTATGGCTTGCCGTATTGGCGACGGCTGGCCATTGTGTTGTCTATATGTTTGCGAGAGATTTTCAAGCGCTAAAATTGCCTCGTGTCCCTAAAAACAACACAACGGCAATACGTTTGGCAATACGGCAAGCCATAAAGCTTGCCCACAAGGCATATGCATTGTGGGAAAGCTCTATGGCTTGCCATGTTGCCAACGGCTTGCCATTGTGTTGTCTATATGTTTGCGAGCGATTTTTCGGTCATAAAATCGCTTCGCAACCCTAAAAACAACACAATGGTGAGCCATTTGCCAAATTGGCAAGCCATAGAGCTTGCTGACATCGCATATGCAATGTGGGCAAGCTTTTATGGCTTGCCATTTTGCTAAACGCCTCACCATTGTGTTATTTTTATGTTAGGTTAGGTTAGGTTAGGTTTAGGTTATAGGTTAGGTGAATTATAGGTTAGGTTAGAGTTAGCGACAAATTAATAGTAGAAAAAATGCAAACGACTTCGAAGATGACTCGTATACTTCTAAAAATATAAACAACTTCGGTTAGGTTAGGTTATAGGTTAGGTTTAGATTTTAAGTTAGGTTAGGTCAGGTTAGATTATAGGTTAGGTTAGAGCTAGCGTCAAATTAATAGTAGAAAAAATGCAATCGGACTTCAAATATGACTCGTGTACTTCTAAAAACGTAAACGGACTTTGGTTAGAGGTTAGGTTTAGGTTATAAGTTAGGTTAGGTTTATGTTATAAGTTAGGTTAGAGTATAGGTTAGGTTAGAGCTAGCGTCAAATTAATAATAGAAAAAACACAATCGGACTTCAAAAGTGCACACAGAATTCAAGAACCTCAATATATAGTCATTGACCAATAAAGACGAGATTATTACCTTGGGGTCCTAATCTCCGTGTACCTCTAGACCGAGGTGTACGTGGATCGAGCATGGCTAGAGAATGTGAGGTTGTTAGACCTAGCAGCAAATAGTTGAAAAAACGCAATCAAACTTCAAAAGTGCACAGACTTCAAGAACTTTAATATATAGTCATTGACCAATAAAGACGAGATTATTACCCTGTGGTCCTAATCTCCGTGCACCTCTAGACCGAGGTGTGCGGGGATCGGGCCTGGCCAGAGAATGTGAGGTTGTCATGTATTGTCATGTACTTAGTAGTGTGTAGTTATAACAACTAGAGTGTTTTAATTATTTGTTGCATCATTGGTAGATAAAGTATGGATGATAGGATGGAGTGTCCTTGTGCAGATGGCAAGCATCAGATCTTTCGAAAACAAAAAATCTGCGACCAACACAAACGCAATCATGATCTCTTTCCGATAGAGCAACTACAAGACCTGTGTTATTGATCTCATGGTCTAGAGATTGAAGGTCAAATTTCACGAGTAGATATTGCTCCAACTTCATCCTAGTTGGCAGGAATTTGTCTGGAAATTCTGGTGACAAGGGAAAAAAGAAGATGCGTTGCCATTATTGTAAAGCTAATGATCACTTGATTAAGTCGTGTCCTAAGTTGAAGGCCAAAGAGGCTAAGAAGAAAGAGGGTGGTCCACTGCAAATGCTGGTTCCACTACAAATGCAGCCATTGTTGAGTCTTCTGTGAAAGGAGACTGTAATGCTGATGTTGATGCAGAATGGGCTTTTAGCGCAGAGTGCACTTACAATCTTACTATCCATGATGCATGCTTATCAGTTGCTGCAGATTCACATGTGTGGTATTTCGACAATGGTGCTACAAAGCACATTACCTCACATCCTGAATTGTTTACCTCTCTTGAGTCTGTCCCTCATGGGAATTCAGTCACTTGTGCCAACAACGCCTCTTATACAGTTCAGGGAGTTGGAAAGATTGTGCTCACTGCTGCTAATGGCAGTTCCTTCACACTTGTTGATGCACTTTATGTACCTGGGATCAAGAAGAATCTCTTGTCTGTATCCGCACTTGCTAGACTTGGACTTGTAGTCAAATTTGTGGATGACAGATGTATAGTTCATGATCTCAGTTTTGGTGATGAAATTTTTGCATCTGGGCTTTTGTGTTGTGGGCTGTATAAGCTCACTTTGCATCAGCCAGGTACAGAGGCTGATCAGGAACTTCCTTTGGTCAGGTCGCGACACTCAGATTGCCCGAGCCAAGGTGGCTTGGTCGGTCATCACTCTTCCTTGTTCTCAGGGAGGGCTTGGGATCATTGATCAAGCACAGCAGAGCAGAGCCCTTCTTGGGAAGTTCGTCGTCAGAGGACTTCTTCCAGGCGAGGAGCCCTGGAAGGAGTTCTTGTTGCAGAGGCTTCGTGCCAGGGTGCCTCAGTCAGGAGGCCCTTGGCAACCTTCGACCAGATGGATCTTTACAGAGTTGCGTCAAGTTGGTTTGAGCAGGAGACTGGAGGACCGATTCGCTGTGAGTCTGCTTCGTTCTTGGGAGCTATTACGGCATGGCCTAGAGCAGAGACAGCCGACGTGCACGGAGGAGCGCCTACGGCAGCCCCTCGTCTGGAACCCCATGGTTTGCACTCAGCAAGGCCACTTGCTTGGGAGTAGGCCTCATGTTTTTTGGGGTCCCATGGCAGCAGGTCTAGCGCGCTCTCTAGGTGACTGGCTAGAGTTCACAGGTTTGTCAGAGGAGGTGCAGGTTGTCCAGCTACAGGGCATGAGAGGGGTTCAGAGCATGTGTCAGGACATCTCAGAGTCAGTTCCAGCTGACTGGCTCACGCCTCTCGAGCCAGTAGCACCCCGGTGGATGGGAGCCTTCACACGACTGGAGGTTCTCATTTCAGTCAGGTCTTGCTCAGAGACTGTCCCAGCCCTGTTCTTCGAGCTTCAGGGTGGGGGACGACTACAGAGAGTTGCAGTAGAGGCCCTGCAGGTAGCAGAGTGTTGTTTCTAGAGGATCCGAGTTGTGGGCATCTGTGGGAGGACTTGCGTCATAGACCCTGACCCAGCAGCTCTTGTGACAGGACACTGGAGGCTATGGGCTTGGGAGTGTTGTCCATTGGCACGAGTACAGTGGGATCCTGGTGAGTGGCTTTGGAGGGACCCATTCTCTTCTGCAGACCGCCCAGGAGTCCCTTTCTTTCAGTACACTGTTCGGCTTGGACGTCATATACTTGCAGCACAGAGTGAGGCCCGCCCCGCTGCAGCACGTCATTGGCAGGAGGAGGGTCTCACAGTTGAGTTCTTGGCAGCTTTTTGGCAGAGGCTGTGGGACTCCAGACAGCCGAGGCGCGTCTCCTTGTTCCAGTGGTTGGTTGCACACAGAGCCACAGCAGTAGGGAGGTGGCTTGTACATAGTGGTCTCTCGGCCGCATGTACAGCCTGTGACCAGTTGGTGGAGAGTCAGCGTCACTGTCTTTGGGACTGTCCCTCGGCCCAGCAGGTGTGGCTATGAGTTCTTCGGCTGATGCCTGCCCTCTCCACGGCTCGACAGTACACTTGGGGGGCAGCGGCTTGGTCCACCCTCACAGGCCCGGCACTTCAGTTTGAGCTTTCTTCCACCAGCAGGATGATAGTGATACAGGGGGGTGGACCTACACTCCAGGGGGCCACAGACCTTACTCCACAGGAGTGGAGCAGTGAGAGAGCGGAGTGTTGGGAGCTCATCAGCGGCCTAGATCTCTGGTTCATCTGGCGGGCCTGTTGTTTCCGCATCTTTGAGGCTCGCCTTGTACCACCAGCAGAGACTGCTCGTGACTTTTGGCTAGAGCTGATCCATACTCTCAGAGGACAGCTTGAGGGACTACAGGGCAGCTCCGACCACATGCGGGAGCGTCGCGAGGCTTTCCTTCGACTCTGGCGCCCTGGGCCGTTCTACTCCATGGTCCAGGGGGTGCTCAGATGGCACTACTGTCCACCTGTGTGGCTTTTCCCTCCTCCCATCTCTTGATTTAGCCCCATTGTACATATGCTGTTTTTTCATTGGGAGAGTCTCCCCACCATGCTTGTTGTAGCCCTCTCTTGCAGAGGTGGATGTAGCCCTATGGGCAGTTTTCATTAACTAATAGAAGGATCTTTTTCTCAAAAAAAAAAAGAAAAAAAGCTCACTTTGTATGACAAGTGTGGACAAAATTTTGCAAATGCTGTTGCAGATTCAAGGGCTATTTCAGATGCAAAACTTTGGCATGCACGTTTTGGTCATCTGAATTTTGTCAGTTTGCTGCGTTTGCAGAAATTTGATATGGTTGCTTCTTTGCCGCCTCTTGAAGCACCTGCCAAACATGTTTGTGAAGGCTATATTCTGGGTAAGATGCAGCATTCTAAGTTTTCAAAGGATGGTTCAGTTTGGGCCACTTGCAGGTTGCAGCTTGTGCATAGTGATGTTTGTGGGCCCATGAAAACTCCGTCCTTGGGCAATTACCTGTACTTCATGACTTTCATTGATGATTACTCCAGGCATGCATGAATATTTCCGCTTAAAGCGAAGTCCGAAGTTTTTATGTGCTTCAAACAATTTCTAGCTATGGCTGAAAATGTCTCGAAATGTACTATGGGCACCCTCCGTCCCGATCGAGGGGGGGAGTATATGTCTCATGAATTTAATGCATTTCTGGCTAGTTGTGGGATAAAACACCAGTGTACAGTGTCTTATACACCTCAGCAAAATGGTGTTGCTGAGAGGAAAAACAGGTCACTGACGGAAATGGCACGATGTATGGTCAAAAGTCAAGCTTTGCCGCATTCTTTTTGGCTTGAGGCCATCATGTGTGCCACTTATGTACTTAACAGGTGTCCTACGAAAGCTTTGTAGTCTATTACTCCATATGAAGCATGGCACGATAGAAAGCCTTCTATTGAGCACATGCGTGTTTTTGGCTATTTGGCATATGCTTTGGTGCCACAAGTGCAACGCAGAAAATTGGATAAGAAGGCTGTCAAATGTATTTTTGTTGGTTATAGTGCTGAAAGCAAAGGTTACAGGTTGTATCATCCGCAAACAAAACGTATTCTGGTTTCTTGGGATGTAGTGTTTGTGGAAGATTCTGTTCAGCCCTTGCTGTCATGTACTAGAGACAATAATGTAAGCTCACAGGACATTTATGACACTTTGTTGCCTCTTTTCAGTGGTGGAAATAAGAATGTAAGTTCCAATGAGGCAAATGTACATCCTATGGGGGTTTCTAAAAATGTTTATGATCAGCCTATTACTGATGCAGATGTACATGATGTACTTGATGAGGAAAGGGTACTTTATGGCAGTATCACAAATATGCTCGCACATTGCAGTATCAATGTGCTTTGTACTGCCATAAAGTACCATGTTTTATGTGTGAGCAGTATCAATGTGCTTTGTGTACTTTATGGCAGTATCACAAATATGGATCTGTGTGGTCACATGGGAAACACTTCAGAGTGCAACGGATTGACAAACAAAGGGTCACTTTCGATAGTGGTGTTAGGGAAAGCTTCATCCAAGAAAGTAGGAGTAGTGCCAGGGATGAGAATACATAGACTAGCCAGCTTGAATACTTTGGCTACATCCAAGACATCTTGAAGATTAGCTTTAGAAAGTTTGATATGTTTATCTTTGATGTCAAGTGGTTCAAAGTTATTACCAGCAGCCCTAATGCAATTGTACGCAAAGACAAGAGTGGATTGATTCAAGTGAACTCTAGGCGGGTGTGAATAGATTCACGGGATACATTCGTGCTTCTACAGCATTGTGAACAAGTCGTGTTCATACACGATCCACTATGGACAAAAAATAATGAGAATGATCTGTCTAAACCCTGCTGGCTCTATGTCGTTCAAGTTGCTCCACGTAGCAAGCAAGTGTGTGAAGGATTGGACGTTGAGGTCGAAGAGGTGATTCATGAACAAAGTGCAGGACCGACTCCAACTTTAAGTTTAGATTTTGAGGTGGATGTCAGCAGTGAGCAATTATATGAACCTAGAGATGAGGTGTCAAACACTGAAGCTGATGTGGAGAGTGACGAAGAAGTAGAGTTTGATGACGAAGATGCAAAAGTACAGATTGAGATAGACATCTTTGCTGCATCAGATCGCATAGAGGATGAGAGATTAACTAATGATTTTTTCTAGGAACTCTTTTGTAAAACTCTTTTTATTAGTCTACAATACACTTTAGATGTTGTCATTTGTGTAGCAGTTTCGTTGATTTGTTATTTTTATTGATTAAGCATTTCTGGCTCGTTTTTTTCTCAGTTCACACCATGGCAGATCGTGATGGCACAACACCTTTGGGTATCAGGTCCCTCTAGACCTACTACGACCGACCCTACGCCCGGGACTAGTGTGGTCCCTACACCGAGCGCCCCCACACCTCAGTCTAGTGTGTCCCCCACGCCTAGGATGCGTGTGCCCCCTACACCAACGGGTGGTTCATCCTCGAGACGAGACAGGTGTCGTTGTGGAGGTGGTGGTTGCTGTGGTAGCAGTTCTACCGATGCATCCACACCACCGAGAGAGTGTCCAACACTCTCTTCAGTAGATAGTTCATCGATAGGCACACCACATACACCTTCGCAATCACATGAGCATGATCTTAGCAAGGTGTACATAGCAGGGATGGAGCTATTGTGGCAGATAGTGTAGAAAAGGCCATGCGACAGAGGATTCGACAGCTCTATATGATTCAATTTGGTCACTCTGTGTTGGAGGTTTGAAATAACCTTGATCTTGAAAGAAAGAATTACATCATCGAGGCCATTCAAAGAGAGTACAGGCCGGCAGAGGGGTATGATCCAGTCTCGAACAATTGGATTTTGAGCGTGGCAAAGTCCACAATGTCACACCGTCGATCAGAGGCAAGAGACATGTACAATGACGACATTCCCAAGCCGGTATGGTTGGACACAGAGGAGTGGGTAGGGATTGCACGAGAGACACAAGACAATCCTCAGAGATTTCAGCAGCAGAGAGATGTAGCCAGAGCACGTTTGGAGTCTTTTGGAGCGTCACATCTTGGGAGTGGAGGCTACGATACGCTTCAACATGAGTTTGTAAGTATTATACGTATGCTTTAAATTATTGATAATATATATAGTATTTGATGATTTATCTAATGACGGCAATCCCAAGCCGGCATGGTTGGACACAGAGGAGTGGGCAGGGATTGCACGAGAGACACAAGACAATCCTCAGAGATTTCAGCAGCAGAGAGATGTAGCCAGAGCACGTTTGGAGTCTTCTGGAGCATCACATCTTGGGAGTGGAGGCTACGATACGCTTCAACATGAGTTTATAAGTATTATACGTATGCTTTAAATTATTGATAATATATATAGTATTTGAAGATTTATCTAATGATTAAACCATAATTTTGCTGGAAGCTACCATGAACCGCCTTCCGACATGCCGAGAGGAGAAGTATGGGTACACGCATGGACTTGTGGCCCTTTTGACCCAGTTGCAGGAGGAGGGAGAGGACGTCGACTGAGAGGCATTACCATGAGGGTCTTTTCACTCAGTGATTTTTTGCATATGTACAGTTTTGTTGTACTTATGTTTATGGTTTATGCTTATGTTTATGGTATGGCGCAGATGTTATGTTTAAGGTTTAACAGTCAACTTAAGGTTATGGTTTTGCTATGATGGTATGGCAATCATGTGATGGTTATGGTTTTGGTTATGGTTATGGTTGTGCAATGATGGTATGGCAATCATGTGATGGTTATGGCTTTGCTATGATGGTATAGCAATCATGTGATGGTTATGGTTATGGTTGTGCAATGATGGTATGACTGTTATGGTTATGGTATGACAAGCAAGTTATGGTAATGTTTATGGTATGGCAAACAGGTTATGTTTATGGTTTTACAGTTTTCGACTCATGTTTTAATTATGGTTATAAAATTTTTATGCCGTTATGCCATGATCAAGCTTTTGATTTTGTGGTTATGTTATTCTTACAATTTTGCTAATCTGTATACACCCGCTCTTTAGCGTCAGCTTGTAGGTGGAGTGCAGTTGCTTGTGCACTCTTTCTTTGGGTAGAGAGGGCTGTTTTCTTTTGCTGCAATACATGTAGCATCAGTTCCCAACCCTCTCTGCAGAATTTTTTTTTGCAGGTTTGGTCGTTGATACAATATACGGTATAAGCATCGTTACATTCTTTTAAATCAGCGTCGGAATATGCTATAGAAATACCGATTCTTATTTTGTAGTGCATTTCGACGGTTATTTCAAAGCTTGTTCCGACGTTACATATATCGATAGTCATTCCGACGCTACGAAACCGGCATCTCTTTGGAGGCCTATTTCAACGCTTTTAGTTTTAAAACTAGCTTTATTTCATTGGTACCTGCACCGATTTTTGCGCGACGTGTTGTAGCTTTTGGACCCCTATTGAGATGTAACAATATCTCCTCTTGGTCCCTTGCCGAGGTAAATCTAAAAGCACTTATTGCACATTGCTCTTTGGTAGACCATCTCCTTTTGGACCCCTATTGAAATGCAACCATTTATTCTTTTGGTCCCCTGTTGAGATAGGTATAGAAGCACATATCTATATTGTAACTCTTGTTCCCCTTTTATCTTCCCATATTAATGATCAATTTAATAAGAGAAAAACATTTGGTAAAGTTATATATTATATTTTATGACATTCTTTCTTTGGACCATAGCTTGTATGAGAGAGAAATTAAGAACCACATTACTAACATACAACCCTCCTGGGGACTCCAATCATCGAGCAAGATTTTCCAAGCGAACAAAAAACCGAGCAAAACCAACCAATCAAAGAGTAGATTTTTTGTAAGAATATTTTGGCAACACTCAATATAACACGTATGAGTGAGTAAGAGAAGTTAGATAAGGAGATGCCTATGATATAGAAGGCAATTGCAGCAAAGTTTTCCTAAAATAGAAAATGCATGAACCCATGCATATTAGCTAAGCTCCCAAATTAATTGCAATTGTAGATGCACTCTTTCCATAGAAAAATGCTTATTGTGTTGAGAAAGATTCATTCAAATGTAGTAATATTCTTCTAAGATCTTGAGCATACAAACACAATGATCAACTCTAGAAACACTATGTAAATTAGCAATACCTTTATGTAATATTTGTTCCATGATATAGAAGCACTACATATGTCTGTGCCAAGTATATTATGAGATATAGGGTCAATTTCACTGTGTTTGAAGAAAGGAAATTGTGCCTTTGTTGAGGGTGACCTTTCTAGCATGCAAGTGTGGTAGATTGGTTATCTTGTTTCCTTTCTAGTGGTATAAGGTTGTGAGTGTAAACTCTTTGCATAGATCTTTGAGGTCCCTAGGGGTTGTTTCTACAACATTAGAATTTCAATTCTTCTTGTTCCTCCCCTCCTCTCTCTCTCTCTCTCTCTCTCTCTCTCTCTCTCTCACTCACACACACACACACGCGCGCGCGCGCGCACACACACACACACACACACACACACACACACACACACACACAACCCTAGCACAACACAACTCAGCCACCGTCGTCTCTTTCCTCTTTGTCTCTCATGGACGAGGGTATGCCCTATGGGAGGTCTTAAGCCATAGCCCTGCCCTAAAGCCTGCAGTGACCCCTGCTACCGACCCAGTGTAAAGGAGATCTTGTGACCTGGTATGACGACTCGCAATGCATCATCAACAGATTTGACAGCAGGTAGATGGACCTGATTGGTCATGTTTGTAGAAGCTGACGATGAGGGTAAGGGTGATGTGTGGTCCAACCCCTCCATCTGTAAAGCGAAATGACAGTATTGAGATGACATTGACGACAAAATGTGTCAATTGGTAGGCTGAAATGGCCCCAACACCTTTAGAGAGGAGGGGTCAAACTAGGGCATGGGATGATCCACCAAAAGGAGAAAAATGTTAAAGGTTGAGCGTACTATTGCCAAATCCTAGGGGAGAGATAATCCAACTTCCCGCAATGAATTTGGCTTGCACATAACGTCACTACAGGGTATTGTATTTGAAGCTTCAAGTTGAGAAAGTACTTGATAAGGTGCATCTCCATGATCTGTTCCTTTATCATACCTCGAAGCTTGCAGCTATTTTTTCTGTCGTTGCCTTGCAAGCAACGAGAAACTTGGATGGTTAGCGTATGGATGTCAACCGGCCATTCAATTTCTCCCCTCCCCACATGACAACTTCTTGTAGCCATCCACGCCGGCATGGGATGACTACATGCGGTTAGTTGTCATGGGAGAAGGGGAAACACTATCTTGTTTTCCTCCTCACTCACTCCACTTCTGTCATTGCTAATAGCTGGAGGAAATGCTAGGATGAGAAGGTGTAATAGTAAGAAAAAGTTGACCTTGGGTATGTAGAGTTTAAGCGATTTATGTTTTCCCATTTCTCAATTCTAATGATTCCTCCATGATTGGTTATTTTTAAGACTCTTATAATTCCATTTTCGATAGTAAAAACTTATGCGATGTTTGCTATACTTTGTTCTATTGTGCTGCATATAACTGTAGACATATTTGGGTCTACTGCGCACTCGTTAATTAATTTCTACCCAAGATTCCTTGGACTTCTTAAGTTTAAGCATTGGAGTCGCTGCACACGCCTCCCTTGTTTTGCTCCACAAGCAAGCTCCCCACCACCCTCAAGCTCCGCGTTGCCTTGACAGTGTCGCTTGCATTGCATGCACCAGCCCTTAGGCTTCTCTTGCCCCGTACAGGCTCTGTTCCTCGACGTCCACCTCCCCAAACCATTCGTAACCAACAAACCTTCGCGCACACTCTGTGTCTCTCTCCCTCCCTGATTCCCAGATTATCGCCATGCAAGCTATCGCGTTCTAGTATCCGTATGCAGCAAATAAAGCGGTGCAATCCTCCGTTTTCTTCTCCACTAGGCAACAAAAAATATGCGACTCTCTCTCTCTCTCTCTCTCTCTCTCTCTCTCTCTCTCTTCGTACTTCTCTTCACGCACGGCAACGCCATCTCTCTCTCTTTCTCCATGTGCAATGCAACCCTTTGCGACTCTCTCTCTCTCTCTCTCTCTCTCTCTCTCTCTCTCTCTCTCTCTCTCTCTCTTCGTACTTCTCTTCACGCACGACATCGCCATCTCTCTCTCTCTTTCTCCACGTGCAGTCCAGTCCTTTTTCTCGTCAAACCTAAAGAGCATCTTCAGAGATGCTCGTTAATTCGAGCTGCTTGAAAAATCGGAACAACATACTTTGTTGTTAATGATTCCATGTAAATTTCTACCTTAAAAAAAAAAAAACCTTATGGTTATGTCCAACTCTAGGGTCACATTATTTTATATTTGTACAACTTGGCATATAGGTCCATACCATTATTTTTTTGCTTATGATGCAAAAAAGGGAATTTCTTTTTTGTTTGAACTGATAATGTACGTCATGTTTTTGTGTTTGTGTGTTATGAATTCGCATCGTTCTTGATTCAAGACCCGTAGGTAGCCAAAACGAGTTTTTTGCAAGCCATTAATTAATTAGTTTTTGGTGTGTGGGGTGGGTTTTTGGGGGGGGGGGGGGGGGGGGGGGGGGGGGGGGGTGTGGTGGGGTGGTGGTGGTGGTGGTGGTTTGTAAAGAAAGGAAAAGGGAAGGGTGGGAAAAAAAAGTGAAAGAAGGAAGGGGGGAATTTGTTTTTTTTGTGCTTAAGGGAGCCCTGAGGGCAGCCAAGGCGAATAGCCTAGTGGTTAAGCTTGTCTTTTTAGTGTCTACGTGCTGAGGTCAAATCCTAGGGATTAAGGATGCTTTTGAAGCTAATTCGATTTCAGCATCTTGGGAAGATACTATGTATTGAAAAGTGAAAGTAGGCGGATAGGTGGCCAGTATGTATCTCTACTTTTGCAAGCACGTCAACTCAGGTAGAATCTACGAAGATGCTGAGTTTCTTTGTGAAGAATAAGTGACTAAAAATGAGGGAAATTCAAGGAAAGGAGTTTGACGTTGCATGGGGGATTTGAGTAGACGGCGCGTGGAACAAGAAGAGAGGAGCAAGGGACAGATATTTGGAGCCAAGCGCCAGCACAGGGCTGCGCCCGTGTGTGTGTGTGTTTTTTTCCTCTTTTGAGGTAGCCGCAGCCTGGTAGGTAGGAAGTCGCAGGGCATACGACGAGGCACAGTCCCTCAGGGCAGCGCAGGGCGGCGGACCGGAGAAAGAGCCAGGGAGAGAGTGAGACGACGAGACAGAGCGGTGATGCGCAGCTTGTGTAGCTAGCATAGGATGCAGACGCATCTCTCACCCAGGGTTGGGGGAGTACGCGGTTGCGGAGAAGGGCATTGGGAGAGTGGGCACAGAGCGAAAGCCGGACGGCGGAACGCGTGCTGCTCCGATTTGATTGACTGCGTGATGGCGAAAGATGCGAGCAGGGGAGCGTCCCATTGGAGGTGTTGTTCGAGCTTCAAAGCTGGCAAGGTCAGGGGCAGAGGGGGTTGCGATGCGATAAGAACGTCAGATCATGACCGTGTGAATCTACTGCAACTCAGTTTTAGTTTTAAAAGTTAAGGCCTCGTCGGTATCTTCGTGGTTAATTTTTTAATGAAATGGAAGGAAGTGCCTCTAATCTTTTTTGAGGTGCTTCATTAGTGAGAATCTATAGAGATGCTCGTATAGCTTATAGGAACAAAAACAGTGGGGATGGCGCGTGGATTAAGAGAGACTGACAGAGGTTACGTGTGTCGGATGCTTGTGGAGAGAGGGAGTTTTTTCCTGCCTAAGGAGATTTTTTCCCTTTTGTTGTGCTTCTATCATGGGTGGCGAGGCGAGGACCCGTCTGGACGCACAAGATGCAGGCAACAAGTGCAGGTGAAAACGAGAGCAACGGGCATGTGGTGCTCCCGAGGAAGAGTAGTCAGGTCATCTCACGAGGGAAGGGAGAGCAAGAAAGGTGTACGCAGGGCTGGCGATGGCTAACGAGCTGCGGAGGTATGCTCGCGACCACATGCAGGTGTGTGTACAGAGCCAAGAACCTAGGGGGCGTCGAGTGTAGCATCGCAAAGCAGGCGAACGTCGATGCCGATCGCTGAGCAGGCGCAGGGCGACGAGGGGGAGGGTGTGTGACGTGGAAAGTCACTTTTGATTTTGAATTCATGATTCCAAAAGAATCATCGATGGAAATTAATTAATGATGTGCACGATAGACCCCATATACTAAGGGTATACAATACATTTTCTTTTTGCTAAAGCGGTGGGTGTAGGTAGTAACTAGAAAAGATAAATGCATGTATCCAACCTCTTTGCAAAACATGTTTATCTATAGGTCATATAAGTGTGTCTGTTGGAATTAGGGTTGCAAGAAAACACACACATCTTGGGGAAGACGAAGGAAGCTCAAGGCACACAACAGAGAGTGTATTACTTCGTGTGCAATGGAAATATTAGATAGCCCTAGAGTGATAGAGCGTATATACATGTGAAAAACTTCTTAGTGAGGGAAAAAATGCCCCAGCAATCCTAAGTGTGTTCACACACATCACTACCACATGTATATGGCAACAAATCCCCCATGGGAGTGATGTGGTGAACGAGAGCTGTCACATGGAGTATAGGCAAGTGCCATGCCCTAAGGACATGATCAGTCCACAAAGGGGAGTAAGTCCAAAGCTTTGCAGAAAGCTTCAAGCTTCTCACGAGATAATGCCTTTGTGAAAAGATATGCAAGGTTGTCCTTTGTTGGTACATAATCCAAGCTGATATCTCTTGCTGAGAGCCTCTCCCTGACATAGTGGTAATGCACCTCAATGTGCTTTCGAGCATGAAAAACTGGGTTCCTCGCAACTGCCAATGCACTCTAGTTTTTAGTGTAGATAGTGTTGGCAGTGTCCTGTCCAACACCCAAATCAGCCATACACACTTAATCGTAGCTGTGAAGACTGCCTCAACCTCACAACTAGAAGTGGCCACAGTAGGTTGCTTCTTTCTCAACCATGAGATACATGAACTACCGAGCATGAAACAAAAACCACTTGTGAACACTCGCGTTGTTAGGCATTTCTTGGATGAAGATAAAGTCACTAATCCATGCTAAAAAGCTTGCTCACTAACGTCGAGTACATAGATGTACATAATGCTTTGAGTTTTCAGAGTGCTCTTGTAAAACTTATGTATAAAGGCTTGGTTTTGCTTAGTCATTTGCAAGAGTTTTGGGTTGGTCAAACTTCTAAAAGGTGGTTTTCAATGAGTACTTTCAGTCGTGCTTGATAGCCGGTGAATTGGACTCATACATCATACGTTACATGCATTGGAAGTGGACGGTTCCTTACTTAGAAAGTTGCGGATGCATGCGAGGAAAGGCAAGTGGTCTGATTTGATGGATTTAATTAGAAAAAGTGTGGCCAAGGATTTTTGGAAATAGCCAAAGTGATAAGCTCCGAGCCGGGCTTTACAGCGTCGCATTTGGTGCTCGGAGTCACCCGCCACGCCTCCGCCAAGATTGCTCAGTGTGGGGAGTAAAACAAAAAATTTATTGGCTCACGTGGGGAGGTGGGAGGATGGTGCCAAGTGGAAATGGAGTAATCCCACATGGGGGGGAGCAAGTGGAAATTGGAGGGTATAAAGGGGGGAATGGATGCCCCTTAAGGGTGTATCAAAGGAGCAAATGAAGCCTCCTTGCCTTGCTAATGAGGGCTCGTGGGTGTTGGGGGAGAGAGGGGGTGCCATCTTCAGTTCATATCTGCTGCCCAGGCGCTTGGGGTCCTTTTTGGTCCACTGGACACCTCCCTTCTCCACTTGCCTTGGTCAAAAAGTGACCGACATGCCTTTTTTTACCCAAATTAAGCCCAAAATGGACCAATTAAAAGGTGACCAAAGAGAGAACCATGCCAGCTAAGAGCGGAGAGAAAATTCCTTGGGATAAGAGCCAAAAAAACCCCCCTTTTTAATAGCTACAATTTCTTGCACATCTTTTTTGCTTATATAGACTAGCCTTTTTGGAGCTTTTGAGAGATACCCCAACTTCAAAAGCTTGTAACTCTCTTGTTTGTTGTTGGAATCAAGCATATTGGATACTCTACGAAGGTCTACACGATACAAGCTTCATCTTTATGGTCTTGGTCTTTTGCAATTTTAATCATGGTTTGGGTTAGGGCTGTTTCTCGGCCAACTTTACAGGTGTCCGACATAGGTGTTTTTCGCAGCTTTGTGGTGTTTCCTTCCGATGGTGTGGTGTGTGCAAGGCTATAAAGGTTCTCATTTTCCTTCTTGTTTGCACGCTAACATTGTTTTGGTACCCCCACGGAGGAGCAAGTGCTCCTATGCTTCAATTCCTGTGAAATATGTCTATTCTGCAGGTAGTGAATGTAAAAGGGGTGTGGGTCCTTATGGACAACCCCTTATGTATGTGCAAATTGTGGACATCACTTGAGGTAGTCGTATAATTGGATTGCAGCCTTTGGAGGGTTCTGAGGTTTTTTGAAGCCAAGCACTGGGGGCCGAGTTACTCAGTCTGAGGTGGATTAGGTACTGGAGCGATCCATTGACATCCCTTGAGTTTTTGACGTCACATGTAAGTGTTTTTGTGGCAATCAAACATGGCAGACGAGTTCCCACAGTTTCATGGATTGCCTAATGAAAATGCACAGTTGTTTATTGAAAAGTTGGAAGTCAATTGCTTATTGCGCAATATACTAGACCAAGCTATATTGTTGCGGCGGCTGCAATATAGTTTACAAGATGAGGCAAATGTTTGGTTACACAATTTTAAGGAGTTGATGCAAGCCTAAAATCCAGGGGTGGTTTTGGACTACAATCGTGTGAAGCAAGCTTTCTTCGCCCAATACCGATCCATCAAAGTACCTGATGAAGTTTGGCATGAAATTTTGGGGTACACTCAGAGGGCTAATCAAAGTGTTGATGATTTTGTCATGCAGTTCACCCATTTAAGGATAAATGGTCCCGGGATTTGGGAAACGAGATCCCTCCATCCATGTTAAAGAAGGACCGTTTTGTAGCAAACCTAAAAGAAAGTCTGAAGTTTAAAGTTGAGCTGAAAAGGCCTGCCACCTTTGAGGAGGCAGGCGCCATTGCTAGAGAGAAAGAATGGAAAGATCAAAGGCTTAATGAACACGGGAAAGGGGTCCCTGAGCAAAATAATGGTAGCCAAAAGGAAGAGAATCAGGCAGAAGCTGGAGGCTAGCCTGTTCAAAGGGCTGCTAATACCAAACAATTGCAATGAAATATGCAAGACATGATGACCATGATGCAAGAATTACGACTTAGTGTTCTTGGTGGTGGTCGTGGTCGTGGACGTGGACGTGGTAGAGGGATGGCTCAGGTATGTGAATCTCATCCTAATGCTAACGCAGGTCGTGAACAAGGTGTTTTTGAGCCGCAAGGAGGTTCATTCCTACTTGTTATAATTTTGGTGAGCTTGGTCACATCAGCACTTATTGTCCAAAGCCAACAAGGATAGGAGGGGATATGTTTTCACTTCCTCAGTAGATTCTTAACAGAGCTAATGATTATGCATTAGATATACGGGGAGATCAAAGTACTAGACAGGAAAATTAAGCCTCAACCTTTGGTGGTCATGTAAGCATTGTGCGAGTCAAAAAGAAAGAAGCAGATGTGCTACCAGTAGGCAAAAGAGAGAGGAAAGGCTATGCAGCACCAGGGCTTAGCAAAAAGAAAGGGAAGGAGAAAGAGGGTGAAGATGCGAAAGCCAAGAGAAAGAGAAAGCTTCATAGATGATTTGAAGTGACGGATTTACCGTTGGGAGAAGGCCAAACAGCTTACAGTTTAAAGGAAGACCTGATTGGGATGAAAGTAGATTGTACTTTTGGACAATTGATGAATATGGTGCCCAAAATTAAAAGGAAATGGAAGTCATTAGTGAATCCAGAAAAAGAGCCGAAGCATGGACAAGTTAGAGTGTTGTCTGTGGGAGAGTTACCCAACATCTGTCCTATGGTGAACGCTTGGCACAAAGGTGTGGGCATGGGAGAAGCCTACATTGATGGAGGTGCTCAAGTTTGTATGATCACACAGTCATGTGTTGAGAGACTGGGTCTCATTACATGCGGAAGCTCTAGGTTTCGGATTCAACTAGAAAACTATGCCAAAGTGAAATGTTTGGGAATGATCAAGAATTTGGAAGTCGAAGTTTTTAACGTGAAAGTTATGGTAAACTTTCATGTTATGCCAGCTGGTCTGGGAGCCTATCCTCTCATTTTGGGACGACCTTGGTTGAGAGCTATTGGTGCCGTGCAAGATTGGCGCATCGGGGTGCATGACAAGAAGGGTGAAAAGAGAGTGTTTGATATGACTACCAAACAACCTATGGCACTTGAAGATGTGAGTGAGAATGAGGAGTCCGAAACTACCAGTGATGATAGTTTTGAAGACTCAAAAAGTAGCACTGCTTCGAGTTCCAGTGATGAGGGTAAAGTGTCTTTCTTGTTGTTGAATGAGGAGCAGAAAGAAATTAGTGAAGTGTTGCAAATATCACAGAACATAAATGCTTCAAGCCGTTTAGAGCAACTTGAAGAGTTAATGCAACCTAAATAGGAACTGCTAGTGAAGAAAGAGTTGATTCAAAATATGTTGAGTATTGATCTAACACAAGGAGAAAGAAGGAGTACTTAGCAATGTTGGACAGGTTTTTTGAATCTTTTCATTACCTCATATCAGGAAATAAGGGGTTTTCTTGGGGATCCTGTGAAGATCGAGCTAGTTGAAGGGGTAGAGCCAACACGGTAGAAATTAAGAAGGATGGGTAAGGAACAGATGAATGCTTTAAAGGAAGAAGTGTATAAGCTTTTGGACGCAGGGTTCATTGTGCTAGTGGATAATGTTGAATGGGTGAGCCCTATAGTAGTCACCCCAAAGACAGATGGGCGTTGGAGAGTTTGTGTAGATTACAAGCCACTAAATGCGATGACCAAGAAAGATCCTACCCTTTGCCTTTTATTGATCAATTGCTAGATGCAGTGGCTGGTTTTGAGAGATACAATGTCTATGATAGGTATTCAGGATACTTTTAGCTTATTCTTGCTCCTGAAGATTAAAAAAAGACTACTTTTATCACGCCATGAGGTTGTTTTTGCTTTTGTTGCCTTCCTTTTGGGTTGACAAATGGGCCAGAACCTTTGAAAGAAAAGTAGATTGGGTCCTTACCTCGTTCCTTGGGAAGTTTGTCAAAGGATCCATAGATTTTTTTGTGTATACAATTCAAGAAAAGAGCATGTTCAAAATCTTGAAATGACTTTTGCAAGGTTTGATGAATGTGGGGGTCAGCTAAACCCTAGAAAATGTCATTTGACACAGCCACGGGTGAAGCTTCTTGGGCATGTTATTTCAGAAAATGGGATTGAAGCAGATCCGGAGAAAGTGGAGGCTTTGCTATTACTGTCATCTCTAGAAGATACCAGACAGTTGGCCACTTTCATACAGAAATTTAAATATCTACCTCGCTTCATACCCTTGGCATCGCAACTATTATATCCATTGTAGCAAACAGTCAAGCATGATCCCTTGGAATGGTCTCATGACTGTGACAAGGTTTTTGACAGAGTTAAAGAGGTTTTGAGTACGCTTCCCATTATACAGGCTCCTCATTGGGAATAGGAGTTTTATGTTAACCCATCAATGGGAGATGATGCTATCGGGGCTATGTTATTGCAAAGGGGAAAGGAATCTCAGTATATGAAGCCTGTTCATTATGCAGTAGAGTAAAGACTCCTCATGAAAGAGATTTTTCGGAAATTGAATTGGTGATGACCAGTATGGTTTATGCTTGCCGACGATTCAGACACTACTTGGTTGCTGCAAAAGTCATTCACCTTCCTCACCAGTTATTCATTACTTCCGTAGCTGTTCAATAATTAAAATATATCAAAAACAGTGATGAAATGGGTTATTGAGCTTCAGGAGTTTCAATTCACCTTTTTGGTAGAGCAAAGTACTCGGGCTACCCTGGTAGATCTTCTCATTTATAAGGATACTCCGGTTTTGATTAAAGAAGAGGTAGTGCAAAAGAAGGAAGTTGGGAATCTTTCCATCCCTAATGCTTCAATGTTATACTTTGATGGTTCTTATCGAAGAAGCCATGATGTTGCTTTAGGAGGCATTGTTATTTATGATGCACAAGGAAAGCTTATGAGAAAGCAAGGGCTGAAACTTGATACCAAAAGTAACAATGAAGCAGAATACATGACTCTTGAAGGTGGTTTGCATATTTTCTTACAATTGGGAATTAGATGTTTGCAAATCAAGGGAGATGCTTTGTTGGTTGTGAAGCAAGTGTTCGGAGTATGGAAAAATAAGAACCCTAAATTGGAAAATTTATGCTTCAAAGTGAAAGCGTTGCTCAAAAAACTTGAAGCATGGAGTTTGCAGCATATTGAGAGGTCTCTAAATGAAGAAGCTCATGATGCTACCCAAGGGATGATCACTTGTGTGTTTGTGGTAAAGGCGGATACCCCTTTATATCATGGGAGGAAAATATTATCAAAGGAAGTGGATTTTCTATTGACATGCGTTCTACCTGAAGGTTTACCGTCTTCTAAATAGTGTGCGTTCATAAGAAAATCCAGGAAATAAAAAATTCTTGATGATGTGCTTTACATGAAAGGAGGTGATTTGGTTTTGCGTCATATACCTTGGAAAGAGGAAATATACAAAATCTTGGAAGAAAATCGTGAGGGGTCTTGTGGAGGCCATTTTTCTATGAAGATCATGTTGCATAAGGTCTTGCAAGAAGGTTACATATGGCCAAGTATTCAACGGGATGTTAATCATTGGTGCAAGTCGTGTTTGCCTTGTCAAAGAATGGGAAAGAGAATTTTGAAGCCTGAATTGCGAAAGACAATTCTAGCTTTTGATGTGTTTGAGAAATGGGGTCTTGATGCCATTGGACCCTTACCTATGAATAGCAAAATAAATGCTTACATCTTGACAGCAGTGGATTATTTGTCACGATGGGTAGAAGCCAAGGTTGTCAAACAGATTACCAATAAAGAGATGGGAAAGTTTGTTTATGAGTACATATGTTGTAAATTTGGTGTGCCACTAGAGCTACTTTTTGATAGAGGACCAAGATTTAGAGGAAACCTGTTTGATTTCTTATTCAAGGAAGGCTCAGCTAAAAGCCAATGAGTGCGTGGAGGATTAAAAAAATTGACAAGGGTGATTTGGTGTTGCGATACAATAGTAAATTGAACAATACCTTTTAGAAGAAATTTTAAATCAAATGGGAAGGTCCTTTTACTGTTGTAAACAAATTTGAAAATGGCACATATCAGTTGCAGACTTGAATGGTGCACAACATAAATATCGTGTCAATGGTTATAGATTGAAGAAATATCTGGCACGTTTGATGACAATTGTGATGGATGAAATGATGACAATAGAAGGGAACAATGTGGAAATATCTGAAAATATGGATGAGGTTTCTGGGGATGAGATCCAGCAGTTGTTCACCCTAGACACCTTCGCTTGTCATGAATGATCAAGCAGGCTAGGTGGGGTTGGCAAGCTATGTCAGGCATTTTTTGGATGAAGATAAAGTCACTAATCCATGCTAAAAAGCTCGCTCACTAGCCTCGAGTACATAAATGTACATAATGATTTGAGTTTTCAGAGTGCTCTTGTAAAATTTATGTATAAAGGCTTGGTTTTGATTAGTCATTTGCAAGAGTTTTGGGTTGGTCAAACTTCTAAAAGGTGGTTTTCAATGAGTACTTTGGGTTGTGCTTGATAGCCGGTGAATCGGACTCATACATCATAAGTTACATGCATTGGAAGTGGATGGTTCCTTACTTAGAAAGTGGATGCAGATGCATGCGAGGAAAGGCAAGTGGGCTGCTTTGATGGATTTAATTAGAAAAGGTGTGTCCGAGGATTTTTGAAAATAGCCGAAGTGATAAGCTCCGAGCCGGGATTTATAGCGCCACATTCGGTGCTCGGAGTCACCCGCCACACCTCCGCCAAGATTGCTCGGTGTGGGGAGCAAAACAGAAAATTTATTGGCTCAAGTGGGAAGGTGGGAGGATGGTGCCAAGTGGCAATAGAGGAATCCCACACGGGGGGAAGCAAGTGGAAATCGGAGGGTATAAGGGGGGGAATGGGTACCCCCTAAGGGTGTGTCAAAGGAGAAAATGAAGCCTCCTTGCCTTGCTAATGAGGGCTCGTGGGTGTTGGGGGAGAGAGGGGGCGCCATCTTCAGTTCGTACCTACTGCCCAGGCACTTGGGGTCCTTTTTGGTCCACTGGACACCTCCCTTCCCCACTTGCCTTGGTCAAAAAGTGACCGACATGCCTTTTCTAACCCAACTTAAGCCCAAAATGGACCAATTAAAAGGTGACCAAAGAGAGAACCATGTCATCTAAGAGCGAAGAGAAAATTCCTTGGGATAAGAGCCAAAAAACCCCCTTTTTAATAGCTGCAATTCCCTGCACATCCTTTTTGCTTATAGAGACTAGCCTTTTTGGAGCTTTTGAGAGATATCCCAACTTCAAAAGCTTGTAACTCTCTCGTCTGTTGTTGGAATCAAGCATATTGGATACTCTACGAAGGTCTACATGATACAAGCTTCATCTTTATGGTCTTGGTTTTTTGCAATTTTAATCATGGTTTGGGTTAGGGCTGTTTTTCGACCGACTTTACAGGTGTTCGACATAGGTGTTTTTTGCATCTTTATGGTGTTTCCTTCTGACGGTGTGGTGTGTACAAGGCTATAGAGGTTCTCATTTCCCTTCTTGTTTGCACGCTAACATCGTGTCAAAACAACCGACCCAATTTAAGTCCAAAAAAGCATGTAAATCTGGCGACAATGATCCCCCCTTGGGATAAAACAAGCCAAGATGTAAAGTGCCACTCAAGTAGCAAAAAATCCTCTCGACAGCCTGCCAATGCTCTAATTAGACCCTTGGCTATGCATAAATCTGCTGACATGTGAGATTGCAAACTGAATATCTAGCCTTGTGTTGCATACGTAAATAATACATCCAATAGTTGTTTGGTAAAGAGTGACATCGATAGGATCACCAGCATCATGAAGACTCAATTTCAAACCTTTTTCCATGGGAGTGGCAATAGGTTTGCAATCCTCAAATCCAGAATTACATAGAAATGTCTCTATGTTTCTTCTTTGAAACGAGGCAATACCACCATCACACTACTTAAATTGTATACCAAGTAATGATGCAACAACCCCAAATCTTTCATCTTGAAAGTAGCATTCATATCAACCTTAAATTCAGCAATATGTCTCTCATTTGCTCCAGTGATCAACAAATCATCCACATAGAGAACGACAATGAGAAGTATATCACCCTGACGCTTTACATACAATGTGATTTCTCTTGGACTGTTACAAAAGCCTCGTTTCACCAAATGAGTGTCAACCTTCTCATATCAAGCACGAGGAGATTGCTTCAACCCATACAAAGCTTTCTTAAATTTTCGCACTTTATCTTTCTGTCCTTTAATGACAAAACCACGAGGCTGCGTTACGTAAACTTACTCAAATATGTCACCATTCAAGAAAGAAGTAACAATGTCTGACTGGCGTACATCCCAACCAAAATGAGCTTCCAATGCAAATAGAAAACGCATAGTTGTCATACAACAAGTGGGATCAAAAGTGTCCTTATAATCTATGTCTTTTAGTTGTGCATAACCCTTTGCAACAAGTAGAGCCTTATAGCGAACAAGTACATCCAAACCAAAATGAGATGCCAATGCACATAGAAAATGCACAGTAGTCATACGACAAGTGGGAGCAAAGGTCTCTTCATAATCTATGCCTTTCTGCTGTGCATAACCCTTTGCAACAAGTTGATTCTTATGGCGATCAATCTCACCATCCGGCTTGCGTTTCAACTTGTAAACCCACTTTGTACCAATGGAGTTTTTGCAAGAAGACAAATCACATAAAGTCCATGTGTCATTTTCTATAAGTGCATCATATTTAGATTGCATGGCAGCCATCCAATTTTCTAAATTCTGTGCTTCATCAAAAGACAGAGGTTCCTCAACATCACATAAGCTAGACACAACCAAAGCATAACAATCTAATGCATACGATGCATGGCGAGAACCTGAACGATACGACTAGAAAAAGGTGAATCCAATTTACTATCACACAAAGTATGCACTAGCACTACAAGAGGTCACTTAAATTCTGGTGCCACATTATCGGTGTCATTGGTGGCGGGCGTCGGTATATGTGTGTGTATGCATGGAGGGAGATACAGTTTTTAAAAAGTTTCATTTTCAAATTTTTGACGCCTGTTCCGGCACCTATCCCGACGTCAGTGCGCATGCACTTTCCAACGCTTGCTCCGACGGCTATTCCGACGCCTAAGCCGACTTCTGTACCGATGGCACCTGCCAAAAACGAATCTGTGGGCTTTCTCTACGCATTTCTCTTCTTCTTGCGCGTTTTCTCAAGCTCTCTTCTTCCTCATGTCTCACAGATCTGGTGCAAAACAAGCTGTTGGAAGTGCTAATCTTGCTTGTGGGTTAGCCCATAACACTAAGGTGAGATTGTTTTCATGTTTACTTGTAGATTTATGGTTTAGGGTTTAACTTTGTGTTTGTGTGTGCGTTTTTGTAGGTTCCATGACTTTTACAACAACCTTCATTGCTCAAATAGGACGAATGTGAGTGCTCGAACCTTTAAATGCATATTAACTTTATTTAAACTAATTTGTATATTAATAAAAGAAAAATTCATGCTTTAAACTTTCAATGCTTTAAAAGAAATTATGGTTTGTGATGTGGAATTTCATTTTAAATTATGAAATTTTATTGTTTTGGTTTAAGAAAAAATCTTATTTTGAAGAAATTTCGTTTTAAATTATGTCGTTTTTTAAATTATGCAATTGATGAGGTTTATGTTTTAGGTTAAGTTTAGATTAGGTTATCTTATATGTTAAGTTAAGTTAAGTTAAGCTAGGTTATGTTAGGTTATACGTTAGGTTAGGTTAGGTTAGGTTACGTTAGGTTAGGCTATTTTATATGTTAGGTTAGATTAAGTTAAGCTACATTAGGTTAAGCTACGTTAAGTTAGGTTATATTAGGTTAAGTTAGGTTAGGTTAAGCTACATTAAGTTAGGTTAGGCTAAGTTAGGTTATCCTATACGTTAGGTTAGGTTAAGTTAATCTACGTTAGGTTAGGTTAAGCTACGTTTGACAATACGGCAAGCCATAGAGCTTACCCACATCGCATATTAAAAACAACACAATGGCGATTCGTTCATCAATACGGAAAGCCATAAAGCTTACCCACAATGCATATGCATTGTGGACAAGCTCTATGGATTTTTGTATTGCCAACGGCTCGCCATGGTGTTGTTTATATATCTACGAGCGGTTTTCAAGTCCTAAAATAGCTAAGCAACCCTGAAAATAACACCATGGTGAGCCGTTTGGAAATACGGCAAGCCATAGAGCTTGCCCACAATGCATATGTGTTGTGGGCAAGCTCTATGGCTTGACGTATAGCCAAACGGCTCGCCATTGTGTTTTCAATATGTTTGCAAGCGGTTTTCAAATCCTAAAATAGCTAAGCGGACCTAAAAACAACACAATGGCAAGCCTTTTGGCAGTACGGCAAGCCATAGATCTTGCTTACAATACATATGCATTGTGGGAATGCTTTATGGCTTGCCGTATTGCCAAACGGCTTGCCATGGTGTTGTCTATATGTTTGCGAGTGATTTTCAAGCGCTAAAATTGCCTCGTGTCCCTAAAAACAACACAATGGCGATCCATTTGGCAATAAACCGAGCCATAAAGCTTGCCCACAAGGCATATGCATTGAGGAAAAGCTCTATGGCTTTCCGTATTGCCAACAACTTGCCATTGTGTTGTTTTTATGTCTGCAAGCGGTTTTCAAGCCCTAAAATAGCTAAGCAGCCCTAAAAACAACACAATGGCAAGTTGTTTGGCAATATGGCAAGCCATAGAGTTTTCCCACAATGCATATGCATTGTGTGCAGTATCTATGGTTTTCCCTATTTCCAAAAGGCTAGCCATTGTGTTGTCTATATGTCTGTGAGCAATTTTCAAGCTTTAAAATTGCATCGCGGCCCTAAAAACATCACAATGGAGATCCGTTTGGCAAAATGGAAAGCCATAGAGTTTTCCCACAATGCATATGCTTTGTGGGAAAGCTCTATGTCTTGCCGTATTGCCAACGGCTGGCCATTGTGTTGTCTATATGTTTGCAAGCGATTTTCAAGCGCTAAAATTGCCTCGTGTCCCTAAAAACAACACAATGGCGATACGTTTGGCAATATGACAAGGCATAAAGCTTGCCCACAAGGCATATGCATTGTGGGCAAGCTCTACGGCTTTCCATATTGCCACCGGCTCACCATTGTGTTGTCTATATGTCTGCAAGCGGTTTTCAGGCCATAAAATCGCTTCGCAACTCCAAAACCAACACAATGGTGATCCTTCTGCCAAATTGGCAAGCCATAGAGCTTGCTGACATTGCATATGCATTGTAGGCAAGTTGTATGGCTTGTCGTTTTGCTAAACACCTCACCATTGTGTTATTTTTATGTTAGGTTACGTTAGGTTAAGGTTATAGGTTAGGTGAGAGCTAGCGACAAATTAATAGTAGAAAAAACACAAACGGACTTTGAAGATGACTCGTGTAGTTCTAAAAATGTAAACAGATTTCGGTTAGGTTAGGTTATAGGTTAGGTTTAGGTTATAAGTTAGGTTACATTAAGTTAGGTTAGGTTTAGGTTTTAGGCTAGGTTAGATTATAGGTTAGGTTAGAGCTAGCATCAAATGAATAGTAGAGAAAATGCAAACGAACTTCGAAGATTACTCGTGTACTTCTAAAAACGCAAACGGACTACAATTAGGTTAGGTTATAGATTAGGTTTAGGTTATAAGTTAGGTTAGATTAAGTTAGGTTAGGTTTATGTTATAAGTTAGCTTAGATTATAGGTTAGGTTAGAGCTAGCGTCAATTAATAGTAGAAAAAATGCAATCGGACTTCAAAAGTGCACACAGACTTCAAGAACACTTATATATAGTCATTAACCAATAAAGACAAGATTATTATCCTATGGTCCTAATCTTCGTGCACCTCTAGACCGAGGAGTGCGGGGATCGGGCCTGGATAGAGAATGTGAGGGTTGTTAGAGCTAGCAACAAATAGTTGAAAAACGCAATCGGACTTCAAAAGTTCACACAAAATTCAAGAACTTTAATATATAGTCATTGATCAATAAAGACAAGATTATTACCCTGTGGTCCTAATCTCTGTGCACCTCTAGATCGAGGTGTGCGGGGATCGGACCTGGCTAGAGAATGTGAGGTTGTTATGTATTGTCATGTACTTAGTAGTGTGTAGTTATGACAACTAGAGTGTTTTAATTATTTGTTGTATCATTGGTAGATAAAGTATGGACAATAGGATGGTGTGTCCTTATGCGTATTGCAAGCATCAGACCTTTCGAAAATGAAAAATCTACGACCAACACATACACAATCACGGTCTCTTTCGGATAGAACAACTACAAGACCTGCGTTATCGATCTCATTTTCTAGAGATTGAAGGGCAAATTCCGCAAGTAGATATTGCTCCAACTTCATCCCAGAGACCAAAATTTTCAAACAAGAAGCCATCGACTGAATCTTCCCAACTAATACCTGATGCGGCATTTCAAGAAGTAGAGATGGAGCAAAAGTTGGACGCATTCTTTGACATGGATTCCAACATAGAAGGCAAAAACATTGAACGGAGTACTGTGGACCAACCTCAGCCACCCCGTTCATATCGACGGCATGATAGCAACAATGAAGAAGGCGAGACGATGCAAAGTCTTGCACGCATGCCGCTCTACACTAGTGCAAAAATCTCAATTATCCGTACCACATTGGCAATGCTTAATTTGTAGTCTGTCTACGGTTGGTCTGATGCCTCAGTCACAGAGCTTTTTAGGTAAACATATTTTATCCTAAGCATGGTAAAGTCCAAATCACAATTCATATAAAGTGATCAAAGGACTGACTTGTTCATGTAATGACAGGTTGCTCAATGAGCAAATCTTTCCAGAAGGGAATCACATGCCCCGGCCTACCTGTCCAGCCGCTAAGAAGCTTCTTACTAATTTGGGCTTGGATTATCAAAAAATACATGTATGTCCTAATGATTATACACTTTTTTGCAATGAGTATGAAAACTTGGAACAGTGTCCCAATTGTGGATCAAACATGTACAGGGAGGACACACAAGGAAAATTTATCCCTGCAAAGGTCCTTTGACACTTTCCTATCATTTCAAGAATAAAGAGCATGTTCAGGTGCAAGTCCATAGCCACTTTGATGACATGGCACTCAAATACTAGATCCACAGATGATGTGATGCGGGTACCTACTGACTCTCGTGCATGGAAGCACATAGAGGAAAGTTGGCCTACATGTAAGAACGAGCCTCGATGTATCCACTTTGGTCTGGAAATGGACGGAGTAAACCCATTCAAATTACGGAGTTCGTCATGGAGTACGTGGCTTATTTGTATGGTTAATTATAATCTTCCACCATGGCTTGCTATCAAAAAGGGCCATATGTTGTTGTCATTGATCATCCCAGGAAAGTGTTAAGTATGGAGCCCAATTTACCCCTTGTAATTTTCTATGGTAAAAATGCACATTTGTAAGGCCCCCATTATGAGGAGAAGCCATCGTGCGTGAAGGAAAATCACTCGCCGGAAATAAAAATCACTCGTCGGAAACCAAAATTTTCACGGGGCCAAAATTCAGGGGCACCATGAATTTTTTTCCCTTCGCCAAAATATTCCTTTTTGCTGGAATATTATGGCCGGATGGCGGTCGGGGGACGGCGGCCGAAAAGTGGTCGGAAAACGATCGGTTGGTTGGCCGGTTGTCCAATGGCTGGTGGCTGGTGGTCGGAACTCAATGGCCGGTGGCCAATGGCCGAGTTCAATGGCCGGTGGCCGAATTCAAAAGCGGACTTGTCTTCTCAAGGGCGGCCACATATGGGCAGATTGGAGGGTCCGATTTGGACTTATCTACACAAGGGCGGCTACACATGGCTACCTCTCATGAGAGAGGGTAGCCCTTTTGGCCTATGAAAGGAGGCCATTTCTACACACATTTCATAGTGTGAAGTTGATGCAACAGGTGAGTGTGAGGTGGTGAGAATGAAGCAAGGCGGGAGCTCTATTAAGGGTATAATCCCTTTGTAAACTACTTCTTGTTTTGAAGTACTAAAGACATTGAGTGGCTGCTTTCCTGTGGACGTAGCCCACATTGGGTGAACCACGTATATCGTGTGCACTCTCTCTCTCTCTCTACTCTATAATCTCTTGTGTGTGAAATCTATCTCTCTCCATTAAGTAATCTACTCAAATATCTATTTAGCTACGTCATATTTCCTAACAAAAAGTACAAAGCAAAGAACATGGACATCTATTTGGAACCACTTATAGAAGAGCTCCAAATCTTGTGGACACGAATGGAGGTGGTTGATATATCCCAACCTATCGGACGATGGAATGTACATGTGCAAGGCATTCTCATGTGGACCATGCATGATTGGCCAGGCTTTGGTGAGTGCTCAGGTAAGTGGCTTTAAAACCCTCACACACATGTGATTCATGGCTATTCCAATGCTTTTATATTTTAATTTTGTGATGTTTTAAGCTTGAGTTAGTCGGGCAATCATCCATGTCCAAAATGTGGTCCTCGACTTGGTTTCAATCGCTCTGAGCATTTGAGAAAGACAGTTTATGAGGAGCATGGTAGATTTTTGCCTGAAGGACATGAGCTACGTGGACCAAACATATGCAAACATGACATGCATCCACTGAAAGCAAGCAATTGGAAAAACATGTGGTTGGCGAGGGGAGATTGGATGCCACTTGGAATGAAATGACTTTCTATTTTCCATGGACTCCCGTACTAAAGTGACCTGCTGATTAATCATTTGCTCGACCCAATGCACATCTTCATGAATGTGGGGGAGATCATATGGAAAACCATCACTGGAAAATGGGAGAGCAAGGTGCAAAGAGATGACCTGCAGGCTGTGGGTCGAATGCCAGAGATGTGGCCTCGACTTAAACCCAATGAAAAATTTGCTATACCAAAAGGTCCATGGGTTCTAAGTCGCTCAGAAGAGCAACAAGTGAAGAAGACCTATATTTTCATTCAAGACTCCCACAGTGCATGCGATGTTTGAAAACGGATTTTACGAGAGATGACAATCTCAGTGGTCTTAAATCCCACGATTGGCACAAATTTTTACAGTTCATCTTACAAATTTTCATAGAGGATTGTTTGACATATAAAATTAATAGAATAATCTACAAAATCAGTGAGTTGGTATGCTGGATCAGTTCAAAAGAGATAAAAGAAGGCATCATCAATGCAGCATGCTTAAATGCTATTGAAGCAGTGTGCATGGTGGAGAAGTACTTTCCAATAAATATTCTTACCATCCAAATGCATGTACTTGTGCATGTGCTCAATGAAGTTGCAGTTGCTGTGATGGCCCATAGCAGGTGGATGTTTTTCTTGGAGAGATTTATGAAGACTTTAAAGGGGTTTTTTAGTCAAAGGGATCGCCCCGAGGGTAGCATGACCGAAGGATGGCTTGTACAAGAGTCTCTTGTCCTCATCATTGAATTTTTTTGTCTCAATTGATCCAAAGATGCCCCGAATGTGCACTATTGAGGTCTAACTCAAGAAGCTTTTACCTCTATGGATGTATTACATGAGGAGCTAGAATCTTCATGGGACTCCCCCCTTCCTGAGCTAGGTGGAACAAATCGTTCTTTCTTTGGTACCCAAACTAGCTCGGGAGCGGGTGTGTAGCATTCTGTGATTTTTTCCTTTCCACGATCATTGATTCGTTTTGGAGCTACGGGATTGGGCTCACTTGGGTCAGGTGATAGGTAAGAGCACAATCTACGTTTTGGCACCCAGATTTGATCATTTCCTTGATAGTAGCCTTGGGCTTCCAATAGTCGTTTAGGGATCCATCGCAACATTTTCTTACTTTTCTTGGAGCGAGTGGTACATTTCTTACAAGGCTTCTGTTTTTTAGCACTAGCTATGGTCACTAAAGAAGCTTTAGGGACCCACTTGTATGTTTTCTTCGTTACATTAGGATGAGTCTTGTCAGAAGCGATATGCATTGCTTGTAGCATATTTAAGGGTATACGCATTTCATCCCCCTCAGGTGTTACCCAGGTCGTCCCCCTATTTCCCCAAGTGTCTATGGTTGATGCTAGGTGGACCCAATCCACATTGTCTGATTCCGTCATACCCGGTAACACATCCATGTAAGGAGAATCTTGGCCAATGTCTGTATCCTTCTTACAAGTGTAACAATATTGTAGTGGGGCCGAGTGAACCGTGGTGTCAGAGCGATGATCAATAATGGTTTTACTCCCTAAGGGGTATACCTTACCAGTCACCAAATCCACTCTAAGGACAGAGTCTTGGAATTGCAAATAGACATGATTTTTAGACCAATCGTGGACCATTTGTGCTTCCCTCATGAATGGTCGTCCTAAAATCATTTCATATGACATAAGGTGTTTAGAGAAATCCATTACAATGAACGTATGTCGTACCTTGTGTCCTAGAACTTTGATCTTAAGATCCTTGAGCATCCCCATAGGTTTGGCTATGGTACCATTTGCCATCTTTACCACAATGTTAGTAACACTGAGGCGGGGTTTTCCCATGGATTCCCAACAATCTTTTGTAACGATGCTAACTCCCGCACCACCATCAAGAATTCCCTTTATAGTTAATCCCTTGGTAGTGATGGGTAGGGTCGCATTAGACTCGTCGCCTTCAAAATACTGCCCTAATTCGTTAATGGGTACCTCGATCACAGACTCGTGTCCATCTAAGTCAAGTGATTGCACATGATTTTCCTCATCAATCATAATCGAGTCAGGCCTATTTGGTTGCGCAAACTGCGGTAATCCCGTTCGTAGCTCTCCGTTAAGGAATGCTGGAAGTGCAAGGAATAACTCAGGATCTCCATACAGCTTTGCTATGATCGTGGTTCGAACCTCAGAAGACATGAAGTCCACTAGTTTGGCAACATTCATTGGCGTTTTGCAGGGTGTAGGTCCTTGACTAGGAACTGGTGAGGATGGAATCTCATATTCCTCAATGGGATCACGTATTCCTTCGTTAAACATCCTTTCCAACAAGAAAGGTGTATGCTCACTTTCTGATGTCCCGTCCTCACTCCCTTCTTGGATGATACTAGATATGGCTAACGGTCTATGGTTCATGTGGGGTGGATGAACTTGCGTGGGAAACACTGTGTCATGAATTTTGACATGCATGGGTTCTGGTTCTAGTTTCCTTTGAGTCTCCTCCACTAAACCTCTTAGATGTTTCACCTGCTCAATCTCGTCTACTGGGTTTGGGTACGTCCCAATCTTCTTTTTACGATTCTTCCCTTTTTGCCCCTGCGGTTTATCTTGGGGGTCTTGGATTGGATTTGGAAACACTTGTGGTGTTTTCAGAGGCTCTTTATGGTTTTCTCTTATTCGGTTTTCATTTGGTTCCATGTTACGGTTTTCCTTGTCGGTCTTTCCCTTTGTGGTATTGGTTCTAGTCTCCATTGTCTCGACTGAATCTGAATCATCCTCGAGGTCATTCATATACACGGGGTCATCTCCTGTTCCTATGTTTGTTTTGGAACTTGGCTTTGAATTTTCCGTATTCTGCGACTTCTTCCTTCGTGTCTTCTTTTTCTTTGCTTGGATAACTGACGCGGTATCTCTCTCTTCGAGGATATGTCCTGGCCCTTGGAGCATGGACCGTGTAATCGCATAAGCGGGTGCGACGGGTGGTATTGGCGACGTCACACTAGCAATTTCGACCAAATTCAGGGGTGTGATTTTAGGCGCATTTGGGTTATAGGGGCATTGGGCAATCAAGTGATCTATGCCACAACGATTACATGTGAGTATTGGCATTGCAGACGTGCTCCCTTGATTCATTTGCATCTGTGCAGCATTCTTTTGCAGCCTAATAGGGCACTCCGCTGCTCGATGTGGTCCACCACACTCGTAGCATTGAAGAGGTGGCCTCCTAGCCTGGGTGTTGATATTTTGACCTCTGGATGCGAGAGCAGCAGCTTGATAAACCGGCTTGACTTGTCCCCAACAATCTTCCATGTAGTATATAGGACATTCTTCCAATGTATCAAGTCCGTAGGCAATACTAGTGTCTATTTCCTCCTCACAGCCATCTGCATAAGCATTTGATGGCTCGCAACCCACTTGGTTCATAGGGACGACTCTTGGATGCGGGGGCTGCGGTCCTAGCACAGGAGGTGGTAGCGGTGTAGCTTGTACAACATTTTGAGATCTAGGGACCATGTGTTGCGGTAGTTTCTCAACAGGTGGAGTAGGCATCAATACAGGAGCTCGAGGTGCATCCGTCCAGGCTACAGGTGGTCTATTTGCCATCATACGTTTGATCATTAAACAATCCTTAGCTTGGTGACCATACCTACCACATGCGTTGCAAGTTCCATTAAATTTTACTCTAAACGTAGGGCACTCACTAGTGCTATGTGGACCTAAGCAAATGGAACACCATTGTTGCTCCCTTCTTGGATACATGTGACTATTTTGAGGGGGTCGATTATCCTTAAGAGACTCTTGGAGTGCCTTGGTGAGGTCTGTCAAGAATGTCTCAAATACCTTTGGCTCATTGGCAATGGGCTTTGCAGTCATGGGTTCATACTCAATGGCTTGTGAGCTAGTGGATCTCGTGTCAGTAGACACCCTCATGCCTGCTATCATCAAGTTGTCCTCTAATTGGATTGCATTGGCAGTGACATCTTCCCAGGTTGTGATACCTCTAATCACTAGTCCATTATAGATTCCTTCATTCCTCAACCCTTGGATGAATCGATCAATCAGTTGGTTATTGTTGAAGCGCTCATTTACAGGGCAACGAGAGTTTAAGTGCTTTAGACGACTAATGAAGTCCCTTACTGACTCTCCTTCCTTACGTTCGGCCTTCTGTAGCTGAGATGCTACACCCCAAAGCACACCTTCTCGTATGTACTCCTTTAGAAACAACCTTCGAAGGGTAGGGTAGATTGTTTTCTCGTCCACCCTTAGGGTCCTATACCAATCTCCAGCCTTCCCACTTAATGTCAAGCTTAAGGCATTGCACTTGTGTAGTTCGTTGCGTTTCCCTAAGGAATCACATACTTGTTCAAACACTTCAATGTGTTTCCTAGCATCTTCATCCCCATTGAATTTTTGCGTGAGTTTGGCAATTTGTACTGCCTTACTTCTAGGCTCTCTATCAGATGCATGACGCATATTTTCCGCGATAGATCGACCTATGGTTTGAGCAAACGCTGCCAAGTCACCTATGTGAGGAGGCAGGGCCGGTGGAGGTACTCTTGGAATCATATGTGGAAGAGGAACGGGTATCGGTCTTGGCATATGTGTAGATGATGCAGGATATGGAACATAACCGGGCATAGGTCCACTCGGATAAGAGCTAGGGAGCGGCACTCGAGGAGCATAAGCAAGTGGTACAATTGGAGGTGTGGGGGCCATGTGTGCATAAGGGGCTAGAGGCACATACGGTCGAGGCCCCATATTAGGTACTACGACACTAGGTAGTGGCACTGCGCTAACCGTAGATGTCATCGGTACATTCTCTGTCAGGCTTATCCCTGGAGTGAGCACTGTGTTTTCCTTGATAGAGGGTTGAGCCAAGTTAGGGAAGCTAAAGTTTTCGCTCGGAGGCTCAGATTGCATAGAGACCCCAGGTGAAATGACGTAAGATGGGTCCATGGGGCTCATTAGAGGAGTCTCCATTTGTGATAGAGTAGGCTGTTGAGCCTTGCTCGTATCCAGAAATCTCATGGGGCCAGTTGAGAGTATATTTACCCCTCGGTTTTGCCTTTCTGATTGAATAATGCCATGGATAACATTACAGATCATTTTCTGTTGATCTTCGATGCTCGTGGCACTAGAGGTGGATTGTACAATCTCTATCCATCCTACATGGTAGGCGTGGCCAGAGTGTAGATCCGTCAACACCTCAGTGTGGAGGTCGTATGTCCAATGATCATTAATGAACAATCCTTCTAGAGTCGACGTGTTAACGGTTTCTTGTGAGGTAGAAGCAATGTTGCTCCCCGTGGTTTTACTTGTCACCAACGGTACTCTAGAGGGAACTTCTGAAGGAGGTAGCTCAACAGGGCCTTCTTGGTAAGAAGTTGGTAGGATATCCACATGGACACTCTTTGGGGGTGTGGGGTCCACGTGCGATGTGAAAGGAGAGTCCACTTCCCCACCCCCTTCGTGTGCTTCATTTGCATCAGGTTCCGAGCGAGTAGCTCTACCTAATGTTTCCATGAAACGGCTAAACATACTAGTACTAGGCTGTGGAGATTCGGGAGGTGCATGGCCTTCTCTCTCAGTGTTTTGGGTAGGGTATGCTTCCATGATTTCTGAGTCGGAGGAGGAATCACTAGCGGCTATTTTAGGGTCTTGGGTGGTGCTACCTTGTGTCCCCGATGAGGGTCTAGAGCTTATCGTGGATGGGTAATGGGTGTCCGTATGAACAGAGGCACCCTCAATATGCTCGTGTTCTAGCACCCGCCCAGAGCGTAAGTGCATGTGCTTTTGATACCCTAAGGTGTCAAAAAGCTGCTCTAGGAGGCCTTGTGACTAGTTTTTAGCGTGTTTTTTGTTTGTTTTTTTGCTAGATTTTTTAGAGCGTGTCGTGGAATGGGCCGTGTGATAGCTCGAAACGAGCGTATCGATCAGAGGGTCGTGCCGTGCTTTACAGCCCTCCGTTTGGTCACTCTATGCCCTCGGAATCCCTAAAACTGTCAATTTCCAGTAGGGAACTAGGCCCAAACTAGAAAGTCTAAGGGTGCAAGTGGGAAGAGAAAGGAGGAGAGTGGAGGACTTGTCCCACATGCTCTCATTCTCTCTTGAGGGAGTAGGGTATATATATAAGAGTGAGTCTAGTATATATCATAAGACTGAGGACTAAGGCTTGGGCTTGGGCTTGGGCTTGGGCTTGGGAAAATGATCCCGATCTATCTTTTATACAAATCAACCCGTCCGTTTTAAGAGTCACGTTTTTTATTTTCGAAAAATTTCGCCGCCCGCTCACTCGCGTTTTTAATTTCTGATTTTTTTTTTAAAAAAAATATTTTTTATTCCAGAATTTGTTTTTTTTTTCTTTTTGGTGCAGAAAATACAGAAATTGAAAACGCAGATATGCAAAATTTGCAGAAAACGCAGATATGTAGAAATTTCAGAAAACGCAGAAATTGAAAAAACGCAGATACGCAGAAAATTGAAAAACGCAGAAATGCAGAAATTGCAGAAAATTGCAAAAATTGCAGAAAAAACGCAGAAATTGCAGAAAATGCAGAAATTGCAGAAAATTAAAAAAACGCAGGAATGCAGAAAATTGTAGAAATTGAAAACGCCGAACTTGAAAATGCAGAAATTGCGGAAATTGAAAAAACGCAGACAATAGCAGAAATTGAAACTTGACAGCAAATGCAGAAAACGCAAAAAACAGAAATCTCCACGCACTCCTTCCCTGCCTTTCCTATGATAGAAATTGCACCACAAGGAAGCGTAAAGTGCTAACCGAGCTTAGTGTAGGGCATATCCCCGGCAGCGGCGCCAAAAATGTGCGCTCCTTGCCACACTGTCGAAGCAAGGGACTTGCCAATACACCGTATGCGAGCCACAAACGGCTCCAAGCACACAACAAGCCTAAACTAGCAAGCTCAAGAAAACAAAGGGTGTGTCACTCACCGCTCTACGCTCGCCTTCGTGGTGGATTCCTCGCCACGATGAAGAAGAAGCTGCAGTCGTGCCGCGCTCAACCGCTTCGCCACCGCCGTGCCTTCGTAATGCTCGATCGCACACACACTCTCCCTCTCTCTCTCTCAGACACACACACACACACAAGGAGGTGAAGAAGAAGAAGATGGAGATGGAGCAAGAGCACTCTTCAATTGCACAAATGAGAGAATGAGTAAAAATTAGGTTTAGTTGGCTTTTATAGGAGCTCACCCCATTCACACTTGGGCGCCCATGCTTAACCAACTAATCCCTTGAATGTCCAAGTTAAAGTGCGCCTCTCATCGGCGATCACTCTTACCCTTTTCCTATTGGTCCGACAAGCCCGATACCTGACTCTACCAAATACATAATACGCGTCCATCGTAGGTGATGGGGTGTCCGTGAGCCGTGAGGGTTAACAGGGACCCTTTGTGAGTCCAAATTTCACTCAATGTAAATGCCCCATCTAAATGAAACAGACAACCATGTATTAATGTAATGACCAAAATCTGGGTATACCATAACATAAAAAAAAGTTTATGACAAAATAACTAGCAGAGCACCGTACCTTGTGTAGGGATCAACCGATCCACCCATCCACATCCACTCTACTACGGATAGAGAGAATTTCACTTCACTAGGAGTGAGTCAAAACACCTCCAACCTACGTGAGCGAGACATAAGTTGAGGCTGCTTCGCCTCCCTCCATGAACCTGAGATCTGAAAGCATCCCAAGTACCAGTAGGTGGTAGGGTATCAACACCAATTATACCAATTTAGGTGCCACGCAAAGCCAAGGCAAAATCCCCGATGCGTTAGCCATGTAGGTCATTCAATCCTCGATGCACTAACTGTGTAGATGAGCCTAACAAAAAGAAGAAGACCTAGGGAACACCCCTGATCCAGTAAAGCCCCAGGTCAATGACCCTTTAGTCTAAGGCTAAGCGATGTAGGTGATCCTAGTCTTGTAGCGACGCTGCCATGAGAAATATAACACGTGAGTCCCATCACAATAGCACTTTCCATATGCACAAACAATCTTTTCCAAGCAGTTAGACTGTACCGGGTCTCTATCATTACACGTCTACCATAAACCATCTAGATTAGTTCATGATTTAATCCCAAAACTAGAAACCATAATCCGATCATATCACATGGGTGACCGCTCCACCCAACTTGGGTGAGGCACAACCAATTTTGCATAACCACTTTAGAACATAACATGGTTGTAAAAATTTCGGCAGCATAACCATATCCATAAAAAAAACCATGAGCTACACCAGCTTCCACCATAAAATCACAACCATATCCATGAGGGAATCTCATCCCTTAACCACAAATCATAATCACACTGAACCAACTTTCACACTTGGAGTTTGACATATCCCATGCAGTCAATCGGAGTCCTCACACGCATGACTCTTAAGACATGATTCTTTTATGCATAAAAAGAGTCCGACCAGAAACTAACCATCATGATATAAAAATCCAATTTTGACAACATCCAACCATGCAAAGTTGATGCATCACATCTGCACTTCACCTCTCTCGCACATAGGGCTAGTTTTGACCTAGAAAGGTAGAAATCAATCATAACCATGCACATGAGGCATCCACATCAATCCATAAGTTTCCATATATGATATGATAACATTCCATCATCATAAACATGATGCAAAACACCTCGGATCTTTAGATCAACCATAAACCATAACTTCACACATGCAAAAAACAACTTTTTAACATTTTTGGGAGCATGCATAACATGCAAATGGAAGTATTTGACCTCAAACCAATGCATCAAGCTCACATCCATAAAATACTCTAGCACTCTATCACATCACTTTACCCATATGGTACTTACACAACAAAAAATAACCCAAAAAGAAAGCCACTTTAATCATATCTGTCTATGCGGTTCAGGTTGTCTAATCATATACCCTCACACAAGTTTATGGGAATATAATAACTGAAATCAAATCACCAAAACAAACCATAAATCATACATAAATAGCTCGGTTAACTCATGACGTCATATGGTACTCCCCCTTGGTAGCACCCCTACACACGAAGGTAAAACCGGTTATGGAATGATTAATAACCCGCCTTTTCGAGATAATAGCGAAGACCTAAATACATTTATCATCAAGTTTCATTAAGATTTTCGATTGGTTAAGTGGGTTTGCCCATCCGGTGAATCTATATAGTGGTTCTCCAAGGAGCATGGGTTCAAAAAATTTGACCAAGTACAGTGGGTTGCTAGCAAGCTATTTTTTGACCATATCTCTTACCTCGTGCGTGATTTTCACATGACATCAAAGAGAGAAAATGTTTGAAATGATGTGTTTTATCTTTGGCTTAAAGGGTTCGGGTTGATTCATAACGGTTTGTGAGTTATAGCCAAAACAATGTTCCTACCGCTTCTATGATGTGAAATGAAAAGTGCTTTTTATGCACACACGTGATCAGAAACGCGTCATGTGCATAAATTTGCATGTTAAACATGATGAAATAATCATGGGGAAACTTCATACGTACTCGGTTAATCCGTACATGCACTTGTATACGAAAAACCAATCACAGAGAGGGTGACTACTCAGAAAAACGACGTAGAGAGAGAGAGAGATATGATAATGGCTATAGAGTTTAGAGCTTCTCACCGTCCTTTAGAATCAATTAGGGGTTGTCGAAAGCTTCTTGCTTTGCCGCAAGAGAGCGGTGATGAGAGCTACGTAGAGGTATTCACCATGAGGGCTTCCGAAGAGCGCGTACACTGTGAAACAAGAGAGGAGATAGTAAGCAAGCAGAGAGAGAATATCCTTCTTCTTCTTCTTCTTCTTCTTCTTCCTGTATACGAGAGAGAAGAGCTTATGGAGATGGTGATGAAGAGCTTGCACCATCCTTTATATTAGATACGTATAGCCTTGCGGTAGTAGACGCAACAAACGACATTGAAAACTCAGGTGTCTATGTCAATTTATAGGTTTTCCAACTGCCTGGAGTGTGTCCCAAGCTGAGGTAGCACTAGTTTCACAGCTAGAAATAGCTTCCTGCTTTTGGAGACTTTTCTTAAAATATGCCTTTGCTTTTGGTGGTCAACTTTCCCACTTACCATTCAATCTTTACAACAAAATTGGCCAATTGAACAGTATCCGGCCACTAATGGAACCTTAGCTAGACTATGCCGCACCGTGATGTCGCGACATACTTATGACTTTCACGTCTGCCCTGACGTAGTTACGGGATTGCTTTTTATTAAAAAAAAATCGTAAAAATCTCGTTTGGTCTCGTTTTTGCTCCAGGTTATCATTTTTAAATCTGACGGAGACTAAAATAAATACTTTTATGTTTAAATAATCCTAAAAAGCACATTGCTTTTCAAAAACGCCGAAAAGCATGAAAAGCTAAAAATAGCATAAAAAGAAAAAAAAGTAAAAATTTCTAAAATTGAACCATGGGTTCCTCTCGTCCACTGAAATAAGAAAGCGGACTCGCTTTTCACTAAAAAAGCACTACAAATCATGAAAAGCTAAAATTAGCGTGAAAAGCACTCGAAAAGCAGATTTTTACAAAATTGAACCATAGCTTTTCCAGAATACGTAGATTAAGGATTCGACCCTGCTTTTTGCAAGAAAGCACCTAAAAGCATAAAAAACATGAAAAAGCTAAAAATAGCGGATTTTTCCAAAACTGCACCAAACGTCCGTTTAACCTACTGGCACATGGAAACGGCCTTGCTTTTCACTTTAGAACCTTTCAATACTGACAATGAAGCATCTTAAAAGAAAATTTGACAAAATAGATACTGAAAGCTATTTTTCTTATTTTTAAAAGAGACCCAAAAATTGAGGATCTTACATCCTCCCACACTTGAAAAACTCGAGGTGTCCTCACTTCGACATGAAATTTGGATAATTTAGTCTCATTACATCATCACGCTCCCAAGTGGCATCTTCGTGAGGATACGTTGACCATTTAACAAGGTGTTCAATAATGGTCTGATTACGTAGAGGCTTAGTTCTACTCTGAAGCATCACTTCGGGATATACTTCAAAAGTTCTATGGGTAGAGGTAGATAATAGAGAATAATCAAGAATGTGTTGCGGATCAGGTACATACTTCTTGAGTAAGCTGATGTGAAAAACATCATGTACTTTTATGTGTGGTGGTAACAAGAGTGTGTAAGCTTGATCATTAATTGTCTCTATATCTAACACTTAGCTTCTTACACTTACCCATTGATAAGGAACTACGTTTGGGTTTTACTCTCAAAAATACCATATCGCCCTCTTCAAAAAGTCTGACAGATCGTTTTGGGTCAGCATAACTCTTCTGTCTATCTTGAGAAGTCTTAATATCCTGCCGTATAAGATCGGTTTGTAGTTGCATTTCATCCAAGGATGGTTGAACTCATATGAAAGGGTCTGTCCATTTAAGTGGAGTAAGACACTCTTGTCAATACAATGCTTGAAAAGGAGACATCCCAATTGAGGTTGAAATGAGGAATTATCCGCAAATTCAACCCAATACAAATATCTAGTTCATTTACTTTGCTTGTGCTTACAATAAGCTCTTAACATGTCCTCAATGATTTGCTTTTTTCTTTCTATCTGCCCATTAGTATGAGGGTGATAAGCAATACTAAAGGCCAACTGGGTTCCTGTAGTAGCTGTTGAAATTAGAGTTGCAAGAAAACACACACAGCTTGGAGAAGACAAAGGAAGCTCAAGGCACACAATAGAGAATGTGTTACTTAGTGTGTAATGGAAAGATGGATAGCCCTAGAGTGATGGGCGTATATACAATGCTCGGGGGAAAAAACCTCCTAAAGAGGGAAAAAATACCCCGGAGGTCCTAGTGTGTTCACACACATCACTAGCATATGTATATGGTAACAAATCCCCTCTGGAGTGATGCGATGAAGGAGAGCTGTCACATGAGTGAAGGGAAGTGCCATGCCCTGAGGACATGATCAGTCCACAAAGAGGAGTAAGCCCAAAGCTTTGTGGAAAGCTTCAAGCTTCTCATGAGACAATGCCTTTGTGAAAAGATCTGCAAGGTTGTCCTGTGTTGGCACATAAGCCAAGCTGATCTCTCCTACTGAGAGCCTCTCCTTGACATAGTGGTAATGCACCTCAATGTGCTTTATGCGAGCATGAAAAACTGGGTTCCTCGCAACTGCCAATGCACTATGACTGTTAGTGTAGATAGTGTTGACAGTGTCCTGTCCAACACCCAAATCAGCCATAAGGCATCTAAGCCATACACACTCAACCGTAGCTATGAAGATTGCCCTGTACTCAGCCTCACAACTCGAAGTGGACACACTAGGTTGCTTCTTGCTCAACCATGATATACATGAACTACTAAGCATGAAGCAAAAACCACTTATGGACACTCGCGTGTCAAAACAATCAGCCCAATCTGAGTTCGAAAAGCATGTAAGTCTGGCGGCAATGATCCCCCCTTGGGATAAAACAAGCCAAGATGTAAAGTGCCACTAAGGTAACGGAAAATCCTCTTGATAGCCTGCCAATGCTTAGACCCTGGGCTATGCATAAATCTGTTGACCTGTGAGACTGAAAACTGAATATTCGGCCTTGTGTTGCATACATAAATGAGTCATCTAGCAACAGTTTGGTAAAGAGTGACATCAACAGGATCACTAGCGTCATCAAGATCTAACTTTTTTGACACAAGGCAATACCACCATCGCACTACTTAAACTGTATGCCCAAGTAATGATGCAACAACCCCAAATCTTTCATCTTAAAAGTAGCATTTAAATCAGCCTTAAATTCAACAATATGTCTCTCATTTGGTCCAGTGATCAACAAATCATCTACATAAAGAACCACAATGAGAAGTATATCACCCTCACACTTTACATACAATGTGCTTTCTGTTGGACCATTACGAAAGCCTTGTTTGACCAAATGAGTGTCAGCCTTCTCATACCAAGCACGAGGAGATTGCTTCAACCCGTACAAAGCCTTGTTACATTTGCACACTTTGTCATCTTGTCCTTTGTTGACAAAACCGCAAGGCTGTGTTACATAAACCTCCTCAATTATGTGACCATTCAAAAAAGCAATAACAATGTCTGATTGATGTACATCCCAACCAAAATGAGCTACCAATGCACATAGAAAATGCATAGTCGTCATACGACAAGTGGGAGAAAAAGTCTCTTCATAATTCATGCCTTTTTGATATGCATAACACTTTGCAACTTATGGCGATCAGTCTCACCATCCGGCTTGTGTTTCAACTTGTAAACCCACTTCGCACCAATGGCCTTTTTGCCAGGAGGCAAATCAGATAAAGTCCATGTGTCATTCTGCTAGGAAATATGACGTAGCTAAGTAGATAATTGAGTAGATTACTTAATGGAGAGAGATAATTTTCACACACAAGAGATTATAGAGTAGAGAGAGAGAGAGTACACACAATATACGTGGTTCACCCAATGTGGGATACGTCCACGGGAAAGCAGCCACTCAATGGCTTTAGTACTTCAAAACAAGATGTAGGTTACATAGGGATTATACCCTTTTGGAGCTCCTGCCTTGCTTCACTCTCACCACCTCACACCCACCTTGTTGCATAACTTCACACTATGAAATGTGTGTAGAAATGGCCTCCTTTTATAGGCCAAAAGGGTTGCCCTCTCTCATGAGAGGCAACCATGTGTATCCACCCTTGTGTAGATAAATCCAAATCGGACCCCCCAATCTGCCCATGTGTGGCCGCCCTTGAGAATACAAGTCCGCTTTTGAATTCGGCCACCGGCCATCGGTCATTGACTTCCGACCATCGGCCATCGGCCAACCGACTGGTCCTTTTCCGGCCATAATATTCATGCGAAACTGGGCGTGAAAATTTTGGTTTTCGGCGAGTGATTTTTATTTCCGACGAGTGATTTTTCTTCACGCACGATGGCTTCTCCTCATAATGGGGGCCTTACAAATGTGCGTTTTTAACACATAAAATTCCAAGGGGTAAATCAGGCTCCATACTTAACACATTTTCTATAAGTGCATCATATTTTGATTGCATGGTAGCCATCCAATTTTCTAAATTCTGTGCTTGATCATGTAAGCTAGACACAACCAAAGCATAACAATCTGATGCATAAGATGAATGGCGAGATTCTGAACGAGTACGACTAGACAAAGGTTCATCCAATTTACTATCACGCAAAGTGTGCACCAGCCATTTTGGCATACCTCTAGCTTGCTCATTTTCAGCCCTTTCCTCATCAAATACATCATGTACATCTGCATCAGTAATAGGCTGATCTATAACATTTTTGGAAACCCCCATAGGTTGTACATTTGCCTCATTGGAATTTACGTTCGAACTTCCACCACTAAAAAGAGGCAACAAAGTGTTATAAATGTCCTGTGAGCTTACATTATTGTCTCTAGTACATGATAGCAAGGGCTGAATAGAATCTTCCACAAACACTACATCCCGTGAAACCTAAATACGCTTTGTTTTGCGGATGATACAACCTGTAACCTTTTCTTTCAGCACTATAACCAACAAAAATACATTTGACAGCCTTATCATCTAATTTCTTGTGCTGCACTTGCGGCACTAAACCATCAGCCAAACAACCAAAAACACGCATGTGCTCAATAGATGGATTTCTATCATGCCGTGCTTCATATGGGGTCATAGATTGCAACACTTTCATGGGACACCTGTTGAGTACATAAATGGCACACATGAAAACCTCGAGCCAACATGAATGTTGTAAAGCTTGACTCTCGACCATACATCTTGCCATTTTTGTAAGAGACCTATTTTTCCTCTCAGCAACACCATTTTGCTGAGGCATATACGGAACTGTACATTGGTGTTTTATCACATGACTAGCCATAAATGCATTAAATTCATGAGATATATACTCGCCCCCTCGATCGGAATGGAGGGTGCCCATAGAACATTTCGATACATTTTCAGCCATAGCCAGAAATTGTTTGAAGCACATAAAAACTTTGGACTTCGCTTTAAGCGGAAATACCCATGCATGCTTGGAGTAATAATCAATGAAAGTCACGAAGTACAAGTAATTGCCCAAGGACGGAGTTTGCATGGGCCCACAAACATCACTATGCACAAGGTGCAACCTGCATGTGGCCATAATTGAACCATCCTTTGGAAACTTAGAACACTGCATTTTACCCAAAATACAGCCTTCACAAACATGTTTGAGAGGTGCTTCAAGAGGCGGCAAAGAAGCAACCATATCAGATTTCTTAACACGCAGCAAACTAGAAAAATTTAGATGACCAAAGCGTGCATGCCAAAGTTTTGCATTTGAAATAGCCCTTGAATCTACAATTGCATTTACAAAATTTTGTGCACACTTGTCATACAAAGTGAGCTTATACAGCCCACGGCACAAAAGGCCAGAAGCAACAATATCATCACCAAAACTAAGATCATGAACTGTACGTCTATCATCCACAAATTTGACTATAAGTCCAAGTCTAGCAAGTGCAGATACAAACAAAACATTCTTCTTGATCCCAGGTACATAAAGTGCATCAACAAGTGTGAAAGAACTTCCATTTGCAGCAGTAAGCACTATCTTTCCAACTCCCTGAACTGGATAAGAGGCATTGTTGGCACAAGTGACTGAATTCCCATGAGGGACAGACTCAAGAGAGGTGAACAATTCACGATGTGAGGTAATGTGCTTTGTAGCACCGCTGTTGAAATACCACACATGTGAATCTGCAGCAACAACTGACAAGCATGCATCATGGACAACAGGATTGTAAGTGTACTCTGCACTAAAAGCCCATTCTGCATCAACATCAGCATCAGAGTCTCCTTTTACACAAGACTCAACAATGGATGCATTTGCAGTGGAACCAGCATTTGCAGTTGAACCACCCTCTTTCTTCTTAGCCTCTTTGGCCTTCAACTTAGGACACTGCTTGATCAAATGATCATTAACTCTACAATAATGGCAACGCATCTTCTTTTTACCCTTATCACCAGAACTTCCAGACAAATTGATGCCAAGAAAAGCATTAGAAACAAAAAAAAATCCACTCGCAGCAGAACCATAAGAAGTGGTTGCATTGCTGTTACCACCCTTTCTTTGAGAAGCAATAAAAGCCTGTTCAACTGCACGTTTCCTAGTCCTGTTTTTTCTGGAAAGTGACTCTTGCAACAGCAATGTGCATAATGCATCGTGACTTGACAACTTCAGGATTTCCTTGGGTCATAAATCTCCAAGTACTAGCAAAAGTCTGGTAAGAATCTAGTAAGGCATCAAGAATAGTTTGCACAAGGGAACTGTCTGAAATGACTTCACCTACATAAATAAGTTGCTCATTGATATCCTTGCCACCAGCAAGGAAAGTGTACATATCATCTTCCTCATGCATAATCTTCGACTCCAGCTCTTTATGCAACAAAGCAATTTTAGCCTCATTGCGACTTGCATAAAGACCCGCCAAAATATCCCAAGCCTGTTTTGCAGATTTTACTGAACGAATGTGAGGAACAATGGTGCGCTTCACAAACAATGCAATCAATGCATGAGCTTGTGCATCCTTTACATCCCAACGAGATTGTTCTGCCGTAGGCAAAACAACTCTAATAGCAGCAAACCTTGCAGCAAACCTTGCAGCAAGACCTGCAAAATCCTCAACATCGCCCACATCCTCAGAACTAGGACATACATCAATGCCCTGCACAATATTCCAAACGCTCTTTGACACAAAAACATGTTGCATCATGTAAGCCCATGTAGGATAATTGTCCCCATCCAATCTGTCCTCAGTAGTAAACATCTTGAACACATCTTTGTTGTTGTTAGCCATGGTAAATATTGCACCTGATGTGAAAACTGCCCAAAAAGGGGAGAAACAAAGGGGGAACAAACGTGCTATATAGTACAAACCGTAGAAGACTGTAAGGCACTTGTTATGCAAAAAAAAGCACTGACAAAAATTTTGCACAAAATGACAAAATAGCATATGCAGTACTGCCTATAGTGAAAATGGAGGCCAAAATGAGCCCGAATCAGAAATCTGAGCAGACTGAGCTCTACGAGCACATCCAAAAATTTTGTCGACCAGCAAATGCTCGCCGAAGCTCACTAAAATCGGAGAAAATCAACAGGCATGTGCTAGAGCTGATGGAGACTAAGCCCAAAAGGATGCAACCTGCTCTGATACCAATTGTTGGAATTAGGGTTGCAAGAAAATACACACAGCTTGGAGGAGTCAAAGGAAGCTCAAGGCACACAATAGAGAGTGTGTTAGTGTGTAATGGAAAGATGGATAGCCCTAGAGTGATGGGCGTATATATAATGCTCGAGGAAAAAAACCTCCTAAAGAGGGAAAAAAAGCCACGACAATCCTAGTGTGTTCACACACATCACTACCACATGTATATGGTAGCAGTAGCTGAGAATAAGGCTTTCCAAATATTCGAGGTGAACTTCACATCACGATAAGAAATTATTCGACGAGGTAAACCGTGATACATGAAAACACCTTTCATGAAGACTTGAGCTATATCCTTATCTATAAACGTTGTCTTGACTGGAAATAAATGGGTCATTTTTGGAAGGATATCAAAAACCACAAAAATAGAGTCATATCCTTGGCATGTAGGAAGTTCTGTAATAAAATTCATGGATATGCATTCCCATTTCATTTGTGGAGCATCAATAGGTTGAAGCTTACCGAGATATCGAACTCGTTCAGCTTTAATACGTTGACATGTTAAACATCTTGTAACATAGTTCAATACATCATGCTTTAGTCCTGGCCAAAAGAAACTCTTTCTTACAGTAGAGTAAGTCTTCCTAGGTGTCCTGCTATAGGTATGTTATGAGCTTCCTATAATATCTGAAGTAATACAAAGATGATTACTGAAGTAAAGGGTCATCACCTTCAACGTGGAAGCCTTTGATTTGTCTCTCTTGCTTCTCCATGCGACTATTTAAGTTCATCAAGTACTGGATTTTTATGTAATATGGATTCTGAGTCATACCTTCTCGAATAAGGTCAGTTAAAGAAGTAGTAGAGGTTGTGACAGCCACTACAGTACTCTTCTTTGTCAAAGCATCAGCCACAAGACTTTCCTTCCCAGGTTTATATTTGATTCCAAAATCATATTTGCATAGCAGCACCAGTCATCTTCATTACCGCGTATTAAGGTCAGGTTGGGTGCAGATCCACTTCAAGATTTTATGGTCGGTATGTAGTTCAAATCTCCTTCCAAGAAGATAATGTTGCTATACTTTAAGAGCATGCACAACAACCAATAATTCCACATCATATGTAGGATAATTAAACTCATGTATACGTAACTTACGAGATTCATAAGCTACTGGTTTTCCTTCTTGAGCCAGAACGCCATCGATTGCTTGTCCACTTGCATCAGTGAGCACAATGAATGTCTTTGAGAAGTCTGAAAGTTGTAGTATCGAAGCATTCACCAAAGCTTCTTTGAGCTCCTCAAAACTAGCTTGAGCACGTTCATCCCAAGTAAACACTTTAGCCTTCTTAAGCATATTAGTCAATGAAGATGCAATCTTAGTGTAGCCTTGAATAAATGTACAATACCATCCTGTTAAACCAAGAAAGCCACATACTTCTCGTACTAATTTTGGTATAGGCCAAGCTATGAAAGCTTCGATCTTACTTGGATCAATAGAAACACCATACTTGGATACAATAAATCCCAGATATTCCACTTTGTCAGTGAAGAAGGTGCATTTGCTACATTTGGCATAGAGTTGATTGTGACAAGTAAGCGTCGCACGTGTTGTTTGTGTTATTTTCTATTTCTTGAGTAAACTAGGATATCATCAAAGAAGACAAGAATAAAATCATCAAGATGCTCTCAAAACACATCGGTCATGAGAAGATTAAATATTGCAAGAGCATTGGTAAGCCCAAAAGGAATAACTGTAAATTCATAATGTCCAAAACAGTATTGAATCCTGGTCCTTCTCCTTCGTTCGGATTTGGTAATACCCTAACTTATCAATTTTTGTGAAGATAGAAGCTCCATGTAATGGGTCAAGTAGTTCATTAGTGCTTGGTATTACATACTTATTCTTGATTGTTACCTAATTCAATCCATGATAATCAATACAAAGACGTAAACTACCATCCTTCTTCCGATTCACCAACCCAAATGACTTTATCATATTAAACTAATCATTTAATATGGGAAAATAAACAGGAACAAGGATAGGAGCACTCCATGGAGAAATGCTAGGTCGAATGAAGCCTTGATCAAGAAGTTGAGTTAGAGTTCCGCAGATTTAGGTACTAACATTTTGTAAGGTCTTCGAGCAACTAGTTGAGCTCCTGGAGTAAGTTCTATTGCATGATCAATATCATGCTTGGGTGGTAATCGTGAAAGTTCTTTCGAAAATACATCATCAAATTCTGTTATCCATTTGGGTTCACGTGAATCTATTTTCTTCTCCTTAGGGTTAAGCTTTACGACGTAATTCCTTTCATTTTTTCTATGACTTTTCATGAGTTTGGTAAAGTTCACTAGTCTAAGCTTAGGCTTTTTTTCGAAAGTCAACGAAGCGTCTTTACAATGTCTGTGAGCATCATTGGCTTTAAGCCAATCCATTCCTAGAATTCCATCGTAGATTCTTATGGGTAAGAATCTGAAGTTCGCATAAGTATTATGACCATTGAAAAAAACAAATTCAAGTTACCACTGAAGTGGAAGATCTAACGTTCCTACCCGTAGCTAATTTCACTATAAGCTCTGTATCAAGGTGTTTAGGCAGAATGAGGTTTCTGATGCACTTAGGAGATATGAAAGAATGTGTACTCCCTGAATCAATCAATAAGGTAAAATGGTTACCTTGATACTCCGCTGGGGTCTGAATTACTAAAAGTTGTTCATTCACTCCCTAATGTTCAATTGCAAAATGAACATACGCATTTTCTTGATTCCCTTTGTCTCTAGCCCCTTGAGTTCTGTTAACTTGAGGTCTTTCTTGAGGCCTTTGATTTCCTCCTCCTCCTGGATGAGGTTGATGATTAACATTTCCATTGTTGTTCTTGTTGACAGGCGGTCCATTTTGGACAAAAGGTGGATTGCCCGGTCCAAAATTCCCTTGATTTTGGGGTTACCTCTGGTTTTTGTTTTTGTTTTTTATATTGAAGTTCCTTTGAATTGTTGATGGTCTCGGTCTAGAATTTCCAAAATTCCAATTTTGGATTGAAGTTCCTATGATCATAATTTTCTACCAATCCTGTGAAGCTTGATTGTTAAATGGACAATCCTTGGACTAATGACCAAGATCAAGACAAGTGTAGCACAAATGATCATGTCTAGCCTTCATAGGTGATAAGATCTCTCTTCTTTAATGTAGATTTCCAGACCTTTGTTCCTCCTTGGAATGAGACCTTTTGATTTCATAGACATAAGAAGATTCTGGTTTCCTCTTTCCGGTAGTAGATAACTCTAGTTCAATGGGTTTTACTACATCCATGACATCTGCAAAATTGATAAGACGAAGACTCTGGAGTCTAGTCTTCATAGGATTATGTAGCCCTGACACGAATCGAGCTACCTTGACCTCTTGAGTCATCCCTACTGGAGAATACTTGACAAGGGTTAAGAAATATTGATAGTATAATTCCAAATCTCTAGTTCCTTGAGTATCGTGAAGAAACTCATTCATACAATCTGAATGATAGACTTTGTTCTGATAGTTCTTCTTGAGCTGGGTTTTAAGGTAGTTCCAAGTTTTATCATTAGGATCAACATTGTTTTTTGTGCAATGGTCTCTCCACCAATGCTTGGTTTTTTTCTCTAGTTTGACTTAGCAATGATAGCTTTGTTTACTACAAACAAATGAGCCAAATCAAAGTATTCATCCATGCACTCAATCCAATCTTCAAGAACTTTGCCTACATCTTTGCCTTCCCTGCTAAAATTTCCAGGTTGAGACTTGCAAAGCATAGCATCGATGTCTCTATCAATGATGGTGTGTTGAGGAACAATAGGTGCATTTGTGTTACCAACAGTTTTATTTCCTCTAGGTGGCATGATAACTTACTGCACCATATTAGACAAGGTCACACTTAGTACAATATTTGATTAGTACAATATTTGATTACTGACAACAATCTCCTTTCCCAACTTGGATTGTATCCACTCAATACTCCCAACAGCTGAGGGTTTATGCTTAGGTGGTCTAAACTTGGGGTTCCTTACATCGTAATGATACTAAGCTCGGAATGTATTAGGTACAATACAATCGTGGACATCAACATTTTCTTTTCCTCCCTGTTATGCATGGTAGTGACAAGCCTTTGCACTTCCACTCCAGTTTGAAGATGCTCCTCCACCATAAGGCGGAAGAGTATATCTGCCCATATCCCTCAAGGTAAGATGTCAGTCATCTACACACACACCCCATCATCATGCAAGTTAGTTAGAATGATAAAACCAAGATTCAAACTCAAATATTATATCCTCAAAACAATATATGTTATATCAAAATCAAATTTTTATAACCGTAGAAAACCAAAAGATACATAGTGTCTTTAGGGAGATACATACATACAAAAAGGTCCTATGAACCAATTCTTGGTTCCTACCACGGAGGTATTACCCCTATACTTGTTCACATCTCGAGTGTCAAAGTTTAGAACTTCAACTTGTGCACCAAAATTCACGTCTTCCTTCTCGTACCATTCCTCTCCTCATGATACATCCATGGGTGGTAATCTATTAAAGCAGTTTACATGAGCATGCCATTATTTTACGTCATCTCTATAGAAATATCTACTGAAGTTCACTACCATTGGTTGTGCTTGGGCACTAATGCACCTGGGATTCTTGTAGTCATCAAAGGTAATGGTGACATTGTGAGGGTTGTATTTGAGAATAGCTCCATAGACTTTGTTGAGCCATTCATGGGGTACATAATAGAATTGGTTTCCACCATTTGACTTCTTTTATACTCTAATTATGTCCTTTTCACAAAAGTTGTATCTTTGGTTTAGCATGAGGGCCTTCTTACTAAGTATGAGTTCTCGACTTGGTATGTTCAAAAGAGAATATAGGTTAAGGTAGAGAACATATCCCTGTACTTTAACATCGCCTTCTTGGATATTTTCCTTGACTCAAAGCTGTGGATTGGTCCTAAATCTATCAAGAACTTGTGTTCAATGTTCAAGTTGGGCTTCAACATATAATCCCCATGCTACATAAGTGTTCGGTACAAGATAGTCTCTAGTCCCCTTTGAAACTCGAACCACTTCAATTCCCCAATGGAAACTGAATCCAACCGCATAATTAAAAAAGACTCTTTTTGCAAAGTCACTTGGGAGCTCATATAGACAATTAAGAAGATCCATCTAAAAACAAGACAAGGAGAAGAAACTTAGTACACATGTGAGCCAAAATTGAGTCTATGCTTCTTTTGTTCATCAAAATTTGATTTTTATGACTTCATTACAATATTATGGGTGTCTCAGGGCTAACTCTCTAAATATTCTTTTAACTCTCATGATAGGGTATTCTCTTAGACCTCCCACGTGATAACGTGCTCTATAGTTATCTTCTAGTTTTTCTTTCCCTATGACAGCTGCAAGAGCTTCAAACTTCTTAGCAACTTAAGCAATCCTTAACATTTGGGAGCGCATCGCCAAGTAGTAGAACATGTCTTCTAGGTCTAAGCATATTCTCAGTTGAAGTAGCCTGAGGTTGGCAAACCAGTCTCTTGGCTTGTTGTCAATGTAGATAAAGAATTGACGGAAGGGTTCTTGGTGACAGGTAAGGTAACTACGGTCAACACACTTCCAACAAAATGTGCTTTTTGGCATGCCAAAGACTTTGGTCTTGATTTCTAAGTAAAAGAGTTCCCTTGCGTTAGACATTGGCATGCCCTCCTTCATCTTCAAATCACAATAGACCTATAAGTTGCGCCCTGCTCCTCATAGAGGCCACATAACTTCTACCATACAACATAGCTTGCAGTCTCCTCAGCAACATTGAAGTAAACACTTTCATAGACCTATGAAGGTGCATTCTGCTTCTCATAGAGGCCACATAACTTCTACCAATATACAACATAGATTGTAGTTTAATTTATAATCAAAATGGACTAAATTGTAGCATGGATGTGCATGTCCATATAGCCATAAAGATTGAGTACAATCCGTCAAACGGATGGTGGCAAAGACAAATTCACAAAGGAGAAATGGTGGCAAGGTGATGAATTTTGTGCTTGTTGCTTATCAAAGCTACTATATTGAGATCAAGATGTACATAGTGTGAGGAAGTTTTAGAATATTCTAAGCATTGCAATAACATGCATGAATCAGATAAGCACGTGGGAATCTGGGATCTGGATGTTTTACAAAGGATCATAGGTTGTGACTTATTGCATGCCTAAAAAAGAGTAGAACGCTAAATTCTACCATTGAGATATGAATTGTATAAAACAATATGCTATTCATAGATATTGACAATATAGTAAGATCATGCAACTCTCTAAAAATACCCTTTTCTACAGTGTAGTTGACAAGTTTCATAGTGGTTCTTATAAAAATACGGAGACATTGATGGGAGCAACGCGAACCCCGAACCCCGACGGCCTCTAAAACACCGGGGACCGAATGGCACGCCTCGAGCCTGTCATAGTAAAGCAAACAGGGGGCATCACCTAGCTTCAATGGCTAGGACGCAAACAACACACCACCATAACAAAGTTTTCATCGAAGAGAGATGGATGCTTGGGAGTAATGATGAAGAGGAAGGGGAATGAGATAGATAGAGAGAGAGAGAGAGAGAGAGAGAGAGAGAGAGAGAGAGAGAGAGAGAGAGAGAGAGAGAGAGAGAGAGAGAGAGAGTGAGGGAAGGGGGTATAGCGTCTTAGTACTTAGGCACCACAAAAGGATGGCGAATCCGCACACCCTTCACACATACACAAGCTCACTCCAAACACAAGACTAGGTGGAGATTCCGCACACCTCACATGGGCAAAAAATTGCAAGAAAACATACTCACAAAACCTCAAGCTTTATTTAGAGAATAGGGCGATGAAATGGGGAGCATAGGGTAGGGGAATGAGAAGGGAGAGAGTGGAAGAGCACATGGAAGATAGGTGGGAGTTGATGGCGAAGACTCGCACGAGGGTTATGGCCATCATCCTTCATTTAGTTGCCCTTCATCTTCCATATCCCAAGGGTGTAGAGGTCATGCTCAAGACGAGCATGGTGATTGCGGTGATGGTGATGGTGTGGGTGTGTGTGTGTGCACTAGGCACACACAATGCATAGTGTACTCTTTGGTGATGTTGTGTGTGTATTTAGTGTGATGGTGACCCCTCTTTATATAGGTGTGGAGGGGGAAGAAATTCCAGAATTTAGAAATGAAGAAATCATTATCTTCATAGGCCATGTGACTGTGGGCCCCACTTGTCTGGCTGTGTGTGTATGTGCCAGAACAGCAGTCTCATGAGAGAGAGACTAAGAGAGAGAGATGGGTGATTGGAAAAAGGAGAGGTGACATGGAGAATAAAGTAATTACAAGAGGGTAGAGAGGGGAGTGTGTTCAGAGGTGAATCTGTGTGCAGATGTGTGTGAACACAAGAAAAATCAGGTAACCACCGGGTGGGGATGGGTCTGTGGGCACCTTTTTCAGTGAAACTGAGTGTGTGAGAGTGTGGGGGAGGTTATCTGGCTATAGGACAAGAGACATGGCACCCTTTATAGAGAGAGGGGGATATTTGGGTCATGGGATATGATAGGAGAGAGAAAAGGGGGGTGGGGTATATTGTTTTTGGAAGATAGGAGAGGTGGCATGTGAGTTAGAATGTATTATTGGTGAGTTAGAATGCATTATTGGTGAGAGATGGGGTAGCTTGAGGGGAGAGATAAAGGAGAAAGGACAAGGGGAAGAGAGAGGAGTTGACTTTTTGAGTGGAGGAGAGGAAAAGGGATACACGGCGGGGCAACAGTGAAGAAAAAGGAGGCAAGGTGGGGATGGGCTGCCCCGCAGGCATGAGGTGGCCTATTTTACCTTTCTCATATATTTACATAATCATACTTTATTTTTTTCTCTTACTTTTCCAATGCCTTTTATCACTCCCTCCCTAAGAGGAGGTTTCCATGGGGTGGGGACGAGAGAAGAGGGGTATGGGAGCTTGGCTTGTGAAAAGCCCCCATCAACATGTTTTTTGTTTTTTTGCATTACCCATTGCATTGAACTTATTGCAACGGTGTAAAGTGAGAGCATAGGCAAATAGCATGCATTACCACCTTGGCATTGACATGATACACACCATCAAAAGTTTACTTGGATACCAAAACATGGCTCCTTTATCACAAATGTGGTGACCACCCATGCCAAGCAAGGTGCTCACATTAAAGAAATCATTGCAACACTTTTGGGGTGTGTGTGCGCGCGCGTGTGTGTGTGTGTGTGTGTGAGAGAGAGAGAGAGAGAGAGAGAGAGAGAGAGAGAGAGAGAGAGAGAGAGAGAGAGAGAGGGAGATTATTATGAGCATCTCTATTCTCTCTCTCACAAACAGATTTAAACAAAAAGAATAGCAAATAACAAATTGTAAACGTTAGTTTAAATATTTTTGAGAGAGAGAACAGAGATGCTCATAATAATCTTTCACACACACGCGCATACACACACACGTCACACGCACACACATTCTCTCTCTCTCTCTCTCTCTCTCTCTCACACACACACACACACACACACACACCACACACACACACACACACACACACACACACACACACACACAATTCGGTCAATATACAAAACACTTCTTGGTTGGCCCAACCTCATTGTACACACTACATAAGCAACATTACATAGAGCAAGCCACACCTTTAAGGTGGTGGTCACACGAGGCACAATTATCAGTAATTGATAATTATGCCTATTACGCTTTATTTTGAGAAATTCAATGATTATTGAGACTACTCCATGGTCGCGCAAAAAGACTGAGCCAAAATTGAACCTGCACTGCTACCACTTGGCTATGGAGCTCCAACCACGAGCCGATAGTTGACCTTGGATGCGCCTCTTATGACAAAACTTTTGCTCTACATGTGTTGAAGCTACCGTGATCGTGTAACCGACTCTCTCTTTCTCTCTCTCTCTCTCTCTCTCTCTCTCTCTCTCTCTCTCTCTCTTAAAGAGGTGCAGACAACATCGTCAACATGTGCAAGGTTAAAAAAAGCAAAAAAAAGGTACGAACAATAGGCCTTTGCAACTATGGCAATTTTGTCATACTTACAAGAGCCTTGGCATAGTAGAACTGAGTTGTTTCACTCAGGAGGCTCAGTTATCCTCCCAACTTACTTATAACTGAACCTCATGTGACCACTCCCTAAAGCCGACTTTATATAGTTGTTGATAATCCAAGATGCTACGAACACCTAGGTCATGGGGCCTTGCCTTTGCTTTTAGAACCACAAAGCCCTTGGAGAACCCACGGTTTTGCAACTCTTCTTTTAAAATTTTATGACCGCAGCAACGCGTGGGTCACATGCTAGTGCATTACATTAATGAAGTACATTGAGCTCAACAATTCATCAATGGAGTCCAAAAAGTTGTTATGGATGTCTTGCACGCATTATGTGTGTGTGTGCACGAGAGAGAGAGAGAGAGAGAGAGAGAGAGAGAGAGAGAGAGAGAGAGAGAGAGAGAGAGAGAGAGAGAGAGAGAGAGAGAGAGCACCATTCATTATAGCCTGTGTGAGTGTGTGTGTGTGTGTGTCTATGAGAGAGAGAGAGAGAGAGAGAGAGAGAGAGAGAGAGAGAGAGAGGGTAAGAGGGCTCTCACACCGCACTAGAGAGAGGGGAGGGACAATAAGCATTTTATAATCAGCAATTGACAAAGAGACAATCAACGAAATCCACAATCGAGAATCAAAAATAAAAAATTGACATCGACATCTATGAAATTGAGAATTGATAGAACTGAGAGTTGTTGACGCAATTTGGAAAGTTCAATCCAACAAATCTAAGCTAGAAGTTGTGCAAGCCCAAGATAGAAACAAACCCCAACAAACGGCAAAGGTGGATGACAGGAGATTTTTGCTATATTTCTTTGAGCTTTATGAGTGCTCTCTCCTTTGGGTTGACTTAGAATTCAAAGGTGAATTTCAAAATTTGTAAGTGGGATTCCACCAAATCTAGGTTTTCTAGAGCATTTAAAGACAAATCTCAAAATTTTGTAAAGGGGCTTACACTAAATCAAGTTGAGGCATAGTGCTTTCTCCTAAAAACTTAGAAAACTTGAATACAAGAAATTTTAGGGACAACTTGATTATATTTGAATGCTTTTACACTCAATTTCTCTACACTTTGTAGATTTCCTCACCTTCAAATCTATAATTTAGAGATGAATTTCAAAATCTGCAGGTCGGATTTCACTAAATTGAAGATTTTTCAAGCATTTGGCTATACCATATCTTTTTACAAACATTTAAGGGGAAAATTTACTATATTTGAAGTTTTTTGCACTAAACTTCCTTGCACTTTGTAGATCCTATAAACCTTAATTTATGTTCTCTAACCTTTGTTTTTTCTTTTTAAAATGCTCTTAAGAGCTTGATTTGAAGTAGCTTAAAAAGAATACATGCACACTTTGGCACATCCTTTGCATATGGGTCTCCAACCAATACAACATATGCACACTGTGACCCAAAACATAACCAAACATTTTGCAAGTACACTATAGTTCTATCAAGTTCTTCTTCTCGGCAAGACGCTTCCTCTTGCTTGATAAAAGCCATTCACAATTAGAGATAAATCTCAAAAAATTAGATGGGATTATACTAAACCTAAGTTTTTTCCTTCAATCGTTGTGGGTGTCCTAACATCCAAATTAAATCTTACGGGTGTATGGCCCTTCAGAGAGAGAGAGAGAGAGAGAGAGAGAGAGAGAGAGAGAGAGAGAGAGACCCTTTTCTTGGCACCCAATCCACTCTCTTTCTTTATTTGCCTTGGTCGCCCCCCACCCCCGCCAAGCCCTTTCCTTATGTCACGTGGCAAGGGACTCCAAGGTGCATTAGATATACTTGAGAAAATTTGTAGGTGGGAGTATACTAAACCTATGTTTTTCTTAAGCAGTGGGGTACACAATATATTTTTTCTATTATTCAATAGTCTTTTATCTATACTCTTTACAATGGAGTTTGAAAAATAAGAGGAAGTAG